>NW_004955405.1:13615697-13626446 GCF_000276665.1 Chinchilla lanigera
CTGCCTCGTCCTCCCAACCTCTGGGACTGTAAGTGTGCATCACCACACCCAGCTCTCCTGCCTATATGTCGTCATTTGTCTTCTTTCCATTTAAACCTTTAGGAGGTGAAGTGTGCAAAAATAAATAATCCTACCAAATGTTAAATATATTATTTTCTAAAACAATTCTCATGTTCACTGAATCTTCAGAAAGGCCAAAGCTGCTGTGGCATCATAAATGGCTGTAGAGAGGGCACAGCAGTGCACCACCCACACTGGGCAGTGTCAGCAGAGGATCTGGTAGGTATGTCCGCAACCCGAAATGCTAATCGGGCTTGCAGGAAGCAAGCCAGGGCCAACCTAGGACTCTGAACACAGTGCTGTGAGTGAATTGAGCTGGACCCACAGGAAGTCCTTGGGGACCTCAGGAGGTCAAACTCCACCTGCAGTGTGGAGTTGGCTTTGACTGATGCTGGTCAGGTAAGACCAGCTGCCAAATGAATTTTCAACCACAATCGTCATTTCTTATTTTTCATGTTAAACCAGGTTTTGGTAACTAAAAAATTTTAACTTTTTATAATGTTTGGAAATGATAGCCATTTTCATTCTAGTTGTAGAAATCTCATCTTAATGAAATAATTTTAATTACATTGGGTGTCCAAAATTATTTTCTTGTGGAACGTATGAGGCATACGATCCTTAAGGATAAATTTGAGTGTGGTAAAAAGAGATAAAAATGGTAAAAGAAAAAAGCAATTTGATAGCTCTTACAAAGTGGAACTAAAATATTTCCACTTTTATTACTGCTCAACGTAGATAAGCTAAAAAGCACTCATGAGCACAGATTTTAATTCAATATCATGTGGATGAAAACCTTTGCTACTGAGGTCAATAGTCCATTTTGGAAGAAAAATCTGCATGTGTATTTACTTGTCAATATAGACTCAAACATGGACAAAATTAAATAGTGCAAAAATATATCCCTCTTGTTGGACTGTATATTTTTGTTATCTACAGTAAAAAAGTGAACTTCATAACAGAATAAAAGAATAATTTTTCTCTTTTACAAGTGAGGTATATTACTTTCATCAAATCCTAGTAAAATATTCATTTCATACTTAAATTAAAAAGGTCTATCAGGGGCCAGGGATATAACTCAGCAGCACAGTGCCTGTTTGGCAAGCACAAGGTCCTGAGTTTGATTCCTGGCACAAAAAAATAAAAGGCATATCAGAAATTACATGTCTTTAAGGTAAAAAAGGTTTTCAAAAACAATCATATCATTGTCTATTTAGCTATGTGAAGGCCAAATTTCATAGATGTTATAAAACAGACTGCAATTATAAATGTTAAGTGTATATGGTTAGATTTGGAAAAAGACCTCAAAATCAATGATGAGGAAGGTAATACCTGTTTTTTGTTGCTTGTGAGGGGAAATTTACTGGTCATTATAATCAAACCAGTGAAAGCTTTATACCTATCACCATTATTTTTTTGGTATGTTTGGGTTGACAAAATCACTTTGATGACTGTCAGAGCCATTCGTATTAAACTTTATGTCTGTATTTTTTTTTCTTCTTCAGTTGTTTGCAGTTTATTTTGAAGGCTGCCTATAGACTTATTTCTATTTTCTAAATAAAATATAGAGACTAAAATATAAGAAGGTTGTCTGTTGCTGGGTATGGTGGCACATGCCTCTAATCTCAGCACTTGGGAGGCTGAAGCACGAGGATTACTGTGAGTTTAAGCCTAGTGAAATCCTGTTTAAAAAAAAAAAAAAAAACAAGAGGAAGGCTGTCGATGAACTAGACTTTACGATAAACTTCTGTTTCTTTGTTTTCATGAAGGCAGACTGTGCTTTAGGAAACTACAATAGATTATCTCATGATGGGCCCTCATTCAAGACTGATGATTTCATAACAGATAGCAAGGAAGATCTTCACTCTTTTTGCTGGATGACGCCCTGGAAAATAAATGAATGCTGGAGAAAGCACTAAATAGTTTTCTTAACTAGACTTCTGGTTATTATACTAATGACATTTCCAAGGGTGCTAACCTATAGAATGGTCTTAAGAACGTGCACTTAGGTAATGATTAACTTGTTAATAAGCCAAAGCTCTATCAATTCATGAAATAGTGTAAGTATTATAACACTCAAGTGTAACATGTATGATCTTTGTCCCCTTGCTGTGTGAGATGACCACACAGAAACTCAGGTAGGCATGCTTGCTCTCCCGCTGGTCCAGGAGTGTATAGGTGGTGCAGAAAATAAGAGATTGTTGCAGATGTCTTGATCTCTTCTGCTTCACTTTTGCCTCTTGGCTATCTTTAATCCTGAAATTATTAAAATCTGTGGTATGATCTGATATTAGGTAATATTAAGGTCTTTCAATTTTATGAGCCTTTTTGGATAAGATAAGATATGTTAGATAAGAATCTTACATAAAATAATTATCTCAGGGGTTATAATTATCTCAGGAATCCCATAAGGCACAAAAAATGTCTTTTTATTCCAAATAATACCAGACCTTAACAAAAATATGAAATCTGAAAAAGTCATATCATTATGTTTTTTATAATTTAAATTCCATCATGTTTTACCTTAAATTCTATTCCTTCCTTAGAAATAAAAGAATATAAGAAAAAAAGGAAAAATCAAAAATTTGAGAATATTATTTTCAGTATGCGGGGTGGACCCCAAGCCATGTGCATGCTATACAAGCACTCTACCACTATACTGTAACCTCAGCCCCAAAATATTTTACTGTAAGAAATTGCTCAAGTTTAATAAGGCTTATATTATAAAACTAACATTTACAATTAAGTTTAATTTATCACAACTAAAATAATTATCTAAAACTAAACTAATATAAGCTTAATTTATGTAGATGCATGATTCCCTTTAAGCGTGGTTTCCTAAATAACTGAGTGGAAAACGTGTACAGTTTCTCAAGAATGATGCAAACACATGTAAGTTTTATACAAAATTTAACAAAAATATTTTGTTATTTACCTCCTGTGCACTTAAACATGGTGGAATAAATAAATTTGACTAATGAGGAAGGTTCTACAGACCAATATTCTTTGCTTTATTAACTTAAAGATTGGTAGACTTGATCCTTTGTAGTAACATACAATGAGAAATAACTATAAATTCACAGGAAAAATAGCACCATTAAATAAGTTTTCACAAAGCTGTCACTTGCACATTTATTAATGCTAAAACTTTTGCAGGTTTAGAATTTAAGAGTGTCTATTTTCATAGCCATCTCAGTGCACACTGAAAAAAATTCACCTGTCAGGGTAGATGTTAAAGATGTTATTAGGTCTATTTTAAATGCGCATCTTTACATTAGATGCTCTGACTTCACAAGAAAAAACTATTTCAAGGGTTTGTTCAGGTACACTAAAGAACATCACAATATAAACATAAAAATTGACTTGATAAATTTAAAGATTATTAGGCATGTCTCTCTTTTTTTCAGAACACAATTTTTCACTGGAAAGGGAAATATTATAACTTCATTTAAAATCCTCAGCTAAAGTCCCTTACCTCAAATTATTTCCTAAACTAGATTTTTTAAAAAAAAAGAATTACACTCCACCCAAATTTAAAATATTAAGGCTGGGGAGATAGCTCAGCAGCGCAGCACCTGCCTGGTAAGAACAAGGTCCTGAGTTTCATTTCCAGGAACAAAAAATAAATAAATTTCCAGGACAATAAATAAATAAATAATCATCACTTGCAATGCTATTATTCAGAATTGCCATAATGTTGCAACAATTAAGTACTAATGAGAATGATAATAATGATGGTTACTTTATTTAGAAGACATATACAATTAATTTGTTTTCCAAAACCCAAATCTTACTATATTTGAAAGTCTGGCTTGTCTCTGGCTTTCATTTCTAGGTTCTTTCTTAACTCGCACATGCCAATCAATTTAAATAATTTCCATTCCCAGATGAACACAGTAGAAGTAAAGCAGCACATAGCTACAAATGTTAAATCAGGAATTTTATATCATACAATATTTCACCTCACATAAAGTTTTGTTGATAACAACTCAAAGTTAATAAAGCCCAAGTCTTTCACTATCTTTTCCATTAAAGGCATTTTATACAGAAGGGATCTGGTAACCTGTCATAATGGTCCTGGGGATGGGGACACTGGTTTATCTATAAAAATAAGGGTAGAACTCAGCTATTTGTTCTTCCCTTTTCTTCCTCTGCTAACATGCTTATCATCAGTATCTCTAATGGTGTATTTTTTTTTAGCTTGTTTGCTTCATAATTCTATATTAGCTCATATTAGATTCAGAAAATGCATTCAAATGCTTGGTCCATATAACCACTCTTTTCACAAGACTCTCAGTTATCACCTTGCAGCACATTTGAGGATCTTCTTTCCATCTATTTATTGTGTATTGACACCAATTCTAACTAATTCTTCCTGTTGTAGAATTCTCCCTGCAATTTTCATATTTATGTTTTAGACCTAATACTCCCCTGTATATATCTTGCGGTAGGCTGCAAAATGGCTTCCCTAAATATGTTCATGTCCTTTGAGACTGGTACGTATTAGTTAGAGATTTTTGAATTGGAAATCATCCTGGGCTCTCTAACCACAGCCAATGTGTAATCAGAAGGATCTACAGGAGGAAATTGAGACTGAAATTTAGAAAATGAGGTGTCACAGTGGAAGCAAGAAGTTGAAATGAGATGAGGAAATTTCATGAGCCAGTAAGTATAGGCTCGTGATAAACATAGAAATACACTGTTCCCTTCCAACCTCCAGAAGGAACCATCTCTGCCTACATCTTGACATTAGTGCAGTGAGATTGATTATTTGGAGATGAGGGTCTTGGGGATTGAACAGGGTGTCTCAGACATGCTAGGTCACTGCTCTATAACTTAGTACTTTAAGGCTCTCACAAATGTGATGCATTTCATCTTGCAGAGACAAGCTCTGACAAAGGAGGATGACCTATGAAACAGGAGTAAAATATAAAAAATAATCTATTCTTCCAAGACTGGGGATTAAACCCAAGACTGTCATCCTGAGTCCACCCACACCCCTTTTAAGACAAGATTTCTAAGTCATTATGCTGCCTAGCTGGGCTCAAGATTGCGATTCTCTTGCTCAGTCATCCAGAGCGCTGAGATTATGGGCTCGCTCCACCATGCCGTTCTCTTCTTTTCCTTTTGATATCCATTGTTTTCAGTCTGTGTGTTAGCTTTTAGGAAAAACAGGTTATACTTCAATAACAAAAAGCCCACGGATCTCATCGATTTAAGAGAACTGAGGTTTATTTGTTGATACTGTATGTCTATCACAAAATCAAAGGGCTAACACACATCATGAAAATAAGTAACCTGGGGAAGAACCACTATCTGAAATATTTCTTGCACTACAAAAGGAGAAAAAGCCAAAGGGCCTCCCACTGGCAGTTTAATACTTCAATTTGAAAGTGAAACCAAAACAACACTATTTCAAAACTGAAACAACACATTTCAAATAATACTATTATGTGAAGTTGTGCTTCAGTACGGGCTAATCATATTACATTCTAAACCTACTGAGAATAATCCCCAAATACTAGTGGTGAGGGAGAAAGACAACTATTAAGCAGTTTGATAAAGAACATGGTTGAAGAGCTCAGTAGATGAAGCTGGGCTCACTGATGCCACCCCAGGGAAGAATTAATTTAGCAAAGACGAAATAAATGGATTGTACAATGTAAGGAATTTAAGCAAGACACATTCTTTTTGGTGCCGAATTAAACTTGATGTTAAAATCATTTCACAAACCAATGATGACGAGTAAAGTTGGTAATGTGCTCCACAATTAACTAAAATATGTCTGCGCTGAGAGCAATTCTGTAATGAACATAAAGTATTGCAGCAGGGTAGAGTTAGGGAAATCAAAGAAAGATTTATAACCCTTACCCATAAATATTTCACCTTGTGCTGGAAAGAACATTGACTTTGGTGACTAGAGCTTAGCTTCCAGGCCACTTTCCATCATGAACTGTTTGGTCAAGAGTGAATAATATGGCAGTCTGAGTTTGGTGTGCTTATCTATATGAGATGAAATAAATTAGGAGTCAGAAAACTAAGGTCCTGCTAAAACCAAATATGTCCCACGGCCTGGCCTGCTGTTTTATTTATAATTCCTAAGTTAAGAATGCTTTTTAATATTTTTTAGGTGAAAGGATGAGGAAGAAGGAGAGGAAAATGAAAAGAATGACCAACAGAAAATGCATGTGATTTTAATCCAAATTGAAGTATGTACGAACTATTTGACTCCTAGTAGAAAAAATCATTTTCCAGCTCTGATCTAGGTCAGCAGAAATGGAAATACAGTGTGAATGACCAATCAGACATACAAATAGTAAATTTTCTAAAAGCTGCATTTTAAAATGTAGAAAATATGTAATATTAATGTCAAGCATATAGTTCATTTAACTTAATAAATCCAATTTTTTTGTTTGTTTGTTTGTTTGTTTTTCTCCGGTACCGGGAACCGAACTCACGACCTTGCGCTTGCCACGCAGGCGCTTTGCCGCTGAGCTAAATCCCAGCCCCAATAAATCCAATATTAGATTTCCAATATATGATCCATTTTAAAATACTAACAAGTCATTTTCATTCTTTTCATTCTTTTGTATTGAGCCCTAGAAAGTCGTTATATGTTTTATATTCATGGTACATTTCAATTCAGACAGGCACATTTCAGTTGCCCAGTGGCCACATGTCTAGAGCCTATATCACTGTAAGGTGAACCTCTTAGTGACATCTGAGGTTTCTTCTATCTCTAAAGGTTCATAGTACTATGGACGTAAATACTTAATAGATAAAGATGACAAGTAGTTCAACACCAGTTATTTCTCCCTGACTATTTAAGCCAGATGATTTTAATATTAGTTGTAACTGAAACTTTTATAGCAACACAACCTGATATGGAACACCAATAGGTTTTTTAATTCAGCTGTTGGCAGAAGGAAGCTGTGGAGAGTTATGACTCATCATACCGAGGCCTCAGTGTGCTTCTCAGTACTGCTGGAGCTGTGCTTTTTCCCACTAGCAAAAGATGAGCTATGACACCTGAGCAATCACAAGGAGTTTCTTATTTCCAGTAGTGTGTCCAACCATGGTATTTGTACCTTCACTCTCTTCTACTGAGTCATGTCTTCAATCAGACTTTTTATTTCTCTTGATCCTATTCTTACCCCATATGCAGTTCAGTTCATTTCTGATTTGTAACTCTGATGGTGTTTTCCCGTTAAGTTGAGGAGACTGTACCTATCAGTACACCTTGGTTGTTAGATGTCCTGCCCGACAGTATGACTTAGATACGCAGGCCCCCTGAATAATGTCTGCATAATGACTGTGCAATTAGTCTTACATCTCGAGTTTTAATATTTTTAAAGATTAAAGATCTCTTGCCCACTGCTAATCACCAAATTCCTGTAGAATTTAAAAAGTGAATTTATACAGGAGTTACTGATTAAATATAAGAAGATTTGTACTAATATTTTGTTCCTATAATAACAAATTACACACAGTAATGGTTTCTAGTGACACACATTTATAATCTTATATTTCTACATGTCAGAAATACACAAGAGGCCTCCCTGTATTAAAGTCAAAGCACTGTTTACTTTAGATGCTTTTGTTTGGATTTGGTCTTTAAATTTTGGTGATCTAAATTTTTGCATTCTTTATATATTTTAATGTTATTCCTTTGCCTGAAAAGTAACTGACAAAATTTCTTTTCCAATTCCACAGGTGATCTCTTCACTTTATTTGTCATTACCTTTCCAGTGCAAAAACTTTATCATTTAATGTGTTCCCATAAGTTAATTCCTGGCATTATTTCTTACACAACTAGGGTTTTAATTCAGAGTATTTGCCTATATGTATGTCTGTCTTGGTTACTTTTCTCTCGTTGCTGAGACAAAATACCCAAAGCCCAAAATGAAGGAAGGAAAGATTTATTTAGCTTACAGTTTGTGGAGGTTTCAATCCATACTTGGCTGGCTCCGAGGCAGAAGATAGCAAAGCAATAAGAGCAAAGCAGGGAATGGCAGCCGAACAGCAAAGCAGCCAGAGCAAAAGGGTAGAATGGCGGCAAGCAGCTTCTTTCCCTGCCTTACTTTGTAAACAGGCTACCCCCACCTAAGGGGCATGTAGCTCTCACATAATCTCCATGCCCTCCTCTTCCACAGGCTCAGGATGTATACAAAGTAAGCACCCTGGCTTCCTGCTGAGTCACTTAGCCAAACCTCTAGACTCCCCAAGTTGACACAATGTATCAACCGTAACAATGTCTTTGAGAGTTTTACTTATGTCTTCCAGCAGATTAAGTGTTTGTGTTCTAATGTTGAGATGCCTGATCCATTTTTATTTTGGTTTAGCAGAGATATAGGTCTAAGTTGGACATTAGGCATGTAGATAGCCAGCTTTCTCAGGACCATTTATTAGACACTTCTCAGATGAAGAAATACAGTTGGCCCACAAATACATGAAAGAATGTTCAACATCACTGCCCACTAGAGAAATGCAAATTAAAGCAACACTAAAATTCCTTTTGTCCCCTGGAAGAATGGTTACCATCAAAAAATGAACCAATAACAAATACTGGTGAGGCTGTTGGGAGGATGAAAATATTCTTCATCATTAGTGAGAATGTAAACTGATACAACCAGTATGGAAATCAGTGTGGAAATTCCTCAAAAAACTAACAATACAAATTCCATTTGACCCAACTATTCCCCTTTTTACCACAGTGAAACATGCAAACCCATGTTGATAGTAGCACAATTCATAAGAGCTACATCTTGGAAACAACCTATATACCCATCAACAGATAAATGTAAAAAAATGTGGTATTTATACACAATGGTATACTATTCTGCTACTAAGAAAGATAAACATATTTGTCCAAAAATGATTGCACTTGTAGACCATAATGTTAAGTGAAATATTTTAGATACAGAAGCTTGAACATCATGTGGCTTATCTTAAATGAAAAAGTTAAGAAGAGAAAAAAAGAAGGAGAAATTATTGTGTTGTAAGTTTTTCCTGATGGTTTCTGGTTTCACTCCAGTATGGTGTAAAAGTTCACTATCCAAGATTTCTATATTTTTGGATATGTTAAAATCTTTGTTGTTGTTATGAGTCTGTTCTATTTTGAATTTAAAACAAATAGTGGGGCTGGGGATTTAGCTCAGCGGCAAAAGCGCCTGCCTGGCAAGCGCAAGGTCGTGAGTTCGGTTCCCAGTACCGGAGAAAAACCAAAAAAAAAAAACAAAAAAAAAAAAAAAACAAATAGTGAATACATTTCCAGGACAGGAATATCTATATAGAGAATAGCCTAGTGTTTGCCTAGATTTGAGGAGAGGGATTAGAAGATAGTAATGAGTGGATAAATTATTTTGCTTTGGGATAACAAAAATGATCTAAAAGAGTTGTGGTCATGGTTGTACAACTCTGCCAATGAGCTACAATCTAGTGAATTTTACACTTTAAATTTGCAAATTGTGTAGGAAGCAAATTTTAGTTCAATAAAGCTGTTATTTTAAAAAATAAAATAAAATAAAAGCACTGGTAGAACTATGGTCTTTTTAAAAAAAAATCTAGAATCACGTTCCCTGAAAGTTTTAATTTCTAGATGTGCCCCACAGTCCTTTGCTTAATGCCTCTTTCTGCCATCTTCAAAACAAGCAATAATGTACTTCCTGGCATTCACCAACAACTACATATCTTCCTGTGTCTAGCCTCAGCTAGCAGGGCTTTCAAAGAATAATGTGATTAGATTTTATATCTGCACATAATCCAGGACAATCTCTAGTTTTCAAGACCTTTATTTTTATGTCAACAAAATCCCTTTCTCATGTAAGGTAAAATTAAGACTCAGTGATCTTGCGGCAGATAATTATTCCGCCTCCTATTGCTTTGGAATCTTAGAAAATATTTGATTACAAATGTAAATAATATAGTAATACTCTTTGAACACTGTAGCTTACACACTACAGAATTGTTTTCCATGTGATTTTTTATCTTTGGTGGGTGAAAGAGCGCTGCGGTTAAAAGCACATGGTGCTGGACATGGTGATGCACTTGTAATCCCAGCACACTGAGAAGGTGAATGCAAATTTTAGCCCAACCTGGACAACTGCAAGACTTAGAGGGACCCTTCCTCTACAATTAGAAAGAATAAAATATAAAGGACTGGAGGTTCAGCTCAGTGAGAAGGATTTATATTCAATCCCCAATATCAGAATAAAAATTTTTAAAAGTAAAGGGTATGATCCATATGCTCACTGTGTAGGATACAATTGCCACAGTTAAAGAAAGAATACCGAGACATTGTTATTAACTAAAGTTGTGGTACTTTACTCCAACTTTATTTGTTTATTTGATGTTCTTTTTCTGTTCCAGCATTCCATTCATGTTTGCATAGTACATTTCAATTTCACATCTCCTTAGATTATGAATTTCTCAAAATGTTCGTGTTTTTTATGACCTTTATTGCTTTGAAGACTGTTGATCAAATACTTCACAGGATGCCCTTTCAGTAGAATGTGTGTGGTATTTTTTTCATGATTTGACTAGGATTATAGGTTTGGGGGAGGAAGAACAGAGAAAGAATCTCAGTACTTCATATTAAGTATACCATCAATATGGTCCACGTCCAGGTGGACTCAGGCGCTGATAAAGTCTTCTTCTGGGGACCGGCGACTCACTCCCGGCCTCGTCGTTCCC
>NW_004955405.1:13628216-13673188 GCF_000276665.1 Chinchilla lanigera
TTCCTACCATTTTGTCTGTAATTTGCTAAGTCCCCCCTATTATTATGTTATCCTTCTTTTATTCTTTAAAATAAAATTAAAAAAAGTCTTCTTCTGGACCATAGAACTTTGTTATGGGAAAGACTATAAGTCATGTTTGCAATTTATATTTTTGTGCTCCTATTGCCCAAAGTGAGAGGAGTTCTTCTTAGAAATTTTCATCATGACAACTTTGTGAGGGTCTTTGAAGGAGAACACTTGACACTATCCATGCCCTGTGTAAGCCTGTAGAAGCTTTTCATCCTTATGCTACTAACCCTCAGCTTTCAGCAGTTTGTCAAAATTGCCATGCAAGTCGACCTACCAGTTTATCATTCCTGATGTTTCTATTACATATAAGCAGATCTCAGCTGTGATCTCTCTCTAGAGTTGACTCTCTCTCTAGATTTCTTAGTTACTTGTTTCTCCCATTATTCTTTGTCATTTTCAAAAACCAAAAGTTCTTAATTATGATGAAGCTTAATGCACCAAGTATTTTATCTTTCAGATCACATGTGTGGGACATATCTAAGAAATGTTTCCTAATTCAAGTTCAGAAACTTTAATTCTCTGTTTTTCTTGAAGTTTTAGGATGTAGCCTATATATTTAAATTTATTACCTAATTTAAGGTCTTTGATTCATATATGCTCCTTATCATACCTTGGAGTTCATGATTTTTATATGATATTCAAAATTTTCCATGGGGATTTGTTAAAAGACACTTTTTACTGGATTCCTTTTGTGTCAATATCAAATATCAATATCAAACTTGCATTTATCCAAGTTTGTTGTCTCAAAAATGTTATGGGTATTCTAGGTCCTTTAAAGTTACATAAATTATAGAAAGTTTGTCATTTTCTACCCCAGAAAGCATACTAATATTTTCATAGACATTTCTTGGAGGCTACAAATGAATTTAAGGAATACTGACCTAATAATGTGGAATCTTCCAATCAATGAACAATTTTTATTACTTCATTTGTTCAGTCCTCCTTTAACTTATCTCAGCAGATGTCCTTGAGCTTATTACTTGCAGCTGCTTTAAACAGAGTACTAATTTTAACATATGTGTCATTTTGAGGACAGCCTATAAAAGAATTGTGGTTACAGTTTCCTATATCTTTCTATGCATAATAAGTTCTATAATAAATTCTCAATAGCATAGTGACACATAACATAGGCTTCCATCCTTCTTTCTTAAATCTTATTTTTTGTACAGAAAATAAGGAAAATTAAAAAGACTCAAACTCCAGACTTTATCTTCCCAGTAGTAGGCAGTAGGATGATACCTATTTTGTTATGGTAGGTTTTGTTGAAGTCTTTCTGACACTAACATCATTTGGTGTCAGTCTAAGAGCTAAGCAAAGAGTTTTCATGAAATTCAGGGCTCGAAATTGTAGCTTTCTCCTTCTGTGATTTCTTTCTGTTAACTTTCAGCTATGGTTTTATCTCAGTCTCTGTTTACATGTTATTTAAGTCAGTGAGATAAGTTTATTTTGTGGAAAATAATTTGAAAAGTTTGCATCATTTACTTTCCTTTATTCCAAGGAAGTTCTGACATCTAGTTTCCTTTTACTTTTAAGTGTTTTCATGTGGTTGTTATGTATAATTTTCCAGAGATTATCACTATCATCTGAATGAAATTTAGTATATTACTCTTGCATTATCAGAGTCTAGGTGCTTAGTCTCTAAAGTGATAATAAAGTGAATTACATTGATAAAGTTTGCAACACTGAAGTGTCTTTTAATAACAGCAAATACACCTTGGTACATATTAATTGAATTATGATTAATTGAATTATGATAAAATATATTTTATCTGTGTGTGATTAGGATGTGTCCATGAATGCTCTGAATTGATATTTGTCTCTGCTTCTTTTTGTGCTACTCTTAATTATTTCTAGTTCGGTTAAATGTATTATCTGTAATTTTTTCAGCTTTGTTTCTAGACTTTAAAACTGAACTTATGAGATATAAATGATTATTACTTGATGTATAGTTAAAGTGAAACTCTAAATTCATCTCAACCCAGAGTTTAGTGATAGGAACATTTAATATCTGCTTTCTTTCTGCTGCTACAATTTATTTTTCTAGCATTGTTTCCCAGTCTGTGTTTGCCAATTAGATTTACCTAGAAAATTGTTTTATTGTTAGATTTTAATGTGTATAAAGAAGTTAGAAATTTTTATATTTCATAATATATCTAGATATTGCTAATTTCTGTCTTTTACACTTTATAAAGATAAACACTGATTTTGTTTTTATTTTAAAACAAATATTTCTATTATTTAACTACAGTATTCATGGATTTTCAGTTACATTTCATTTTTTTATTATTCTGATATCTTTTTAATTGATTTTATTTGATTTTCTTTTTTTAGGATATTCTGTGATTTTTCCTTATTTCTACATAAAAGACTATTTCCTCTTTTCTTGGTTTTAGATCATTAACTTTCAATGTAAATTTTTGTGTTATCACTTTATTCATGACATGGGTTTCATATAAGATAATGCCTTTGTGATTTATTACAAGATAACATTTTTTCTTTGACAATGTACTAACCAACAAATATTTAGAATTATGGTTTATTAATGAGTATATGAATTATTTGTAGTTTATACTTCTTGTCTCATATACATGTGAAATATATTATTATCTCATCTTATGCAATTGAAAAAATATATTGTTTTTGGTCTCAGAGATATATTTTCTAGAAATCTTAGAATTTTTTTTTAAATCTTAGCATTTTTAAAATTAGAAAATATTTCGTTCTCATGGAAATCATTCTTGGTATACTTGAACTCATTATAATAATAATCAATTTGAACTGTTGATCAGTACAATCAGTGACTGACTTTCATAAGAAAATTAAAATACTTTTATATTACCTTAGACACACTATTTTATATAATCAGATATTTTCCTCTATAAATTGTATTGTGAAGTTGTAAATATTCTTGTAAAGTTAATTTTTTCCAGGAATGCTTTTAGTGTTTTTAAGACCAAACATACATTTTCCACAGATACAGTGTGTCAAGAAAAATTATCTTTGCTCAGGGAATGGGAAGATTTTTTCAGTTATTTTAGAAGTGAGAATTACTACTTTTGAGCAAGCAACATACTGAGGTTAGAAGTAATCTTTTAACACAGTATTTTACTTTTTTTCCCTTTGGTATCATCCTAATTCATTTTAAGTATTTCAGATTCATAATGCTGGCTTGCATATATACAAATATATTAGATGAAAAAATTATGTAACTTGACAAAGAGTAAAGCTTTGGCCTATACTACATTTCATGAAGTATGTTGGTGAATATGTTCACTTTCACTTCTGATTACCAGTTGTTGCCATGCACAGACCTATGTATCATCGCAAAACTGAGTATAATAACATAATCATAAAATTACATAACTTTATCTTAATTTGTGATTCATCTGAGATGAATTACTACACTGGTACTATCACCCATATTCTATCTTTTCCAGTCAATTTTGAGATATGTACATTTCACTATAGATTCTGGGAGTGACAGTCTCAGAAAAACACATAAGAAAATGTGAGATGTGTGCACAGATAAACAACACTGAGACATTTCAAATTTTCCCAGAGCTCTACTAAAATATTTAATTCAATTACTCTATACCTCTGCTATTACTGTAAAGTGTAATCTGCCTTCCTTTGGGTCTCATGGGCAATAAGCTTGAATTTAAATTGTTGCACTCTTCATTGTTTGTCTCCTAGGTTTGAAAAATATACTTTAATTTACCTATGATTCTTCCATTCATATCTACTTTAGAACCTTGTTACAGATTATGAGGGAAAAAGTCTAGATGATGTTCTACTTAGCTCTAGAATAAAAGCCTAGATCCATTATTTATGCTAGTTCACTTCTAGTTAGTTCCAGCTCCTAGTGTCCATTATTGAATCTAGCCTGCTAGATTTCATCCCTTCGGGCTAAGCTTGAGACCTTATTTTTTTTAAATTTAAAGTTAAAGTCCAACTGAAAATATAAAACTATTGAAGGTATGTTCAAGTGAAATAGTGTGGTATCTCCCAGTGAAATAGTGTAAACAGAATTGTAAAGAATGAATGAGCGAGGTATTAACAAATCCTATCATAGGTAAATATCATCAGAACATAGTTTAACTATACAAATATAAATTCATTTTCCAGTGTAAGAAAATTGTTAAATTTTGACCTCTTAAAATGAGAACAAAAAACATTTATTAGAAGTTTTGATGTGTTGGGCATTGAACAGAGGTACTATACATATTACTGTTATTAAATAGTGAAATTTCACTGTTAAGAAAACAGGAGATAAAGATGGACTTAAGCTAATAACAGTCAAGATTCTAATGCAACAAAATTTCTTATGCATTTTTGTTAGGTCTTACTTAATTATTTTGCTTACAATTAACCTAGAATGACAAAATTGTATAGGTCTCTCCTGTGAAGATGGGGAAAATGTTCCATGTTCATCAGTGGTATTCATCCTCACCCTGTGTGTTCAGGATTATGTGAATTTGCTTTTCAGTTAAGAGGTGTATCTTAATTTTTTTTCTTTTTGCTGAGACAAAAATATCCAACCCCCCAAATTAAAGGAGGAAAGGTTTATTTGGCTCACAGTTTGTTGAGTTTTCAGTCCGTAACAGTCTGGCTCCAAGGCAGGGTGGCCTAGTAGACAGGTGTCACAGAGGATAAACAGTTCATGGTGGGCAGAAGGCAGCAAAGCAACAAAGTAGTGAAGAAACAAATCCAAGAGAGCTTATCAGGTTCTTTCTGGCCCTTTTATATTCTATCTAGGCTATACTAGACATACTAGATAGAATATAGGATGGGTGCCAAACTAAGCAGTGGACTGATTTAGTAATCACACACCCTTAATTCCAGTGCCATGCATTTTATCCACCTCTGAAAAAGCCCCACTATAACTGAATGAGGCTTTGGGAGGACATCTAGACTCGAGCCATAATTAGGGCTGGATTGATGAATTGTAACCTTTTTTGTTACTTATTTAGAGAATGTCTGTATCAGTTGCCAATAAAATTATATTGCAGAAGGAACACTAATTTAAATATATAGAACACTAATTTAAATTATATTGCAGAAAGAACACTAATGCCTTTTCACCCCTCCCAACATTTTAGTATGTGCTATTTGGGTTTTGCTGAACTTTTTGCAGTTTCTAATTTCCTTGGCACATTCTTAAGAGTATGTTGTTTAAATTCTGTGTTTGTTTAATTTTCTAGTGTCTCACATTATTAATGTTTAGCTTCAAATCACTGACACTTGTTCAATATAGTCAGTCCTAGAGAATGTTCCATGTCATGCACTTGAAAAGAATACCCATTATTCCGTTGTTGGATGAGTAATTCTATATAAATATTTGTCAGGTCTAGATATTTATACTATTTTCCTCTATTTCTACAATGGTTTTCATTCTAGATATTTCTTCAATTTAAAAGCACTTTATTAAAGTGATCAATTCTTATTGTTTTTGAACTCAAATTATTATTTTTCTTTTCAATTGTCTCAAAATGTTTTGCATATATCATGGGGCTCTCCTATTCTGTGCAGATGTTTACAATTGTTATATACTCTGGGTTAGTTGATGCCTTTACAACATAGAGCGTACTATCTCTTATAAGATTTTTTAAAAGTTTATTTTGTCTGATACTATTGTAGCTATCTCAACTGTCTTTTGCTTTCTATTTGCATGGATTATTTCCTTAATTCTTGCTTTTAAAATCTCCAGATATCTTTTCATCTAGAGTTAGTTATTTTCATATATCAAATAGTTGAATAATGTGTTTTTATTATCCTTTTCTGTCCTCTTAGCAGGTTTTAATGTATTTACATTCAAAATAATTACTGATATAGAAGAAAATCCTTTTGTATTTATCATTTTTATTTGATTTCTCTCTGCCTTATATATTGCTTCTCTCACTTTTTTCTTTTTTCTTCTTTTTTTTGTTTTTTGTTTTTTGTTTTTTTTTTCCAGTACCAGGAATCGAACTCACAACCTTGCACTTACCAGGCAGGCGCTGTGCTACTGAGCTAAATCCCCAGGCCCTTCTCCCACTTTTTTTCATTTCTTCCTTTTTGTTTAAATTTGTGTACTGAAATATTTTGATCCTTTAGGTATTTGCTTTATGAATTCTATGAATATTACACTTAACATTGAAATTTAAAACAATGTAATTTGAAATGATACCAATTTAACTTCATAAAAACACACATGAAATTTGCTCCTGTAGATCTTTTTCATTCCCCCATAGTCCATTGTCTCCATAAGTTACTTCTCTTTGTGGTGCATACCTCAAAACATAATTTTAGAGAAATTTTACATACTTTCTTTTATATCATATAGGGAATAATGTTGCTACCATCCAGAAACTGCAATAACATGTGATTTACAATTATCTATCTATTTGCCATTGCCAGAGAACTTTATTTCAGTTGGAGTTATTGGCTAGTGTTCTTTCAGTTCAAGTTGAAGGGTTAGTTTAACATATAGCTATCATGGTAATAAACTGTCTGAGCCCTTTTTTGTTTAGAGTACCTCAATCACACTATCATATATTAAAGATAATTTTCTATGTAAAAATTTGTGTCAAACAAATTTTTATTTTTCTCTAGGCAATTTAAATTGCTTATCCAACTATCTTGTGGATTTTGTGATTTCTGATGACAAACCAATTGCTAGTCTTATGGAGGACCTGTCGTACATAATGAGTTTCTGTCATTTTGCTACTTTTAAGATCTCTTTGCTCTGGGTTTTGGCAGGTTCATAATACTCACTTTCAGTTTCCATCTTTGGTCCGCATAACATTTACAGTTCGCTGAGCTTGTTAGATAGGTAAGTATACTTTTTTAATAAAACGGGGTCTGGAGGACTCAGCTATTTCTTCAAATATTCTTTATGCTTTTTTTGCCCTACCGCTAGAACTTCTACAGCACTGATTTGGGTCGTAGCTTGATGATGATCTTCAGGCAATTTCATGTTTTGTGCACTTTAAACCTATTTTTCCTTTTGTTTTCTAAACTTGATAATTTCCTATTGTTTTAACTTGATGTTGACTGATTATTTCTTCTGTTTATGAAAACCTGCTGTTGAAAACCTATAGAGAATATTTTCTATTAATTCTTTTACTTTTCGTCTCTCTAATTGCTGGTTATATCCTTTCTATACTTTCACACTGAGATTCTCATTCGTTCATATGCAGTTTAGTTTTTTTCTTTCAATTGTTCGTATCCATATTCCTTTAGCGCTTTGAACATATTTAAGATAAGTATTTCAACATGAGGATTGTTTTTATCAAATTACTTTGTACTTTGGGATGAGCATATTTTATCTGTTGTATATATTTATATTTTGATGATGAAAACTGAAATTTGGATACTATGGTGTGGTTGCTATGCTCATATCATGAATTTTGAAGTTCACATTTACAAGAAGTTATTGCCATTTTTAACAGCTTGAAAGTGTGCTTTAAACAAATTTTATTATACAATTTAAACTGCAGATGAAAAATTTTGCTTTTACATTTCAAAAAATAGAAATTAGTATACAAAATCCAGATTAACAAATTTGAGTAGATACTATCACCTCAAAGGGAGGCACATTATGAAATTTTGTTAGAAGAAATCAGATTTTTCAGTACATGATGGAATTTCTATGTTTCTAAAAAGAAATTATAACTTCAAAGGCTTGAAAAATACGGTTAAATTAATGGTATATGTTTCAGAGACTACTATTATCTAATTATACACATTTGAGAAAAAGTTTAATTTTATTTGAACATTAATTATATCCTCACATAAACTTAAAGATGAGAGATATGCTTTATACTGTCAATTATTAATAATATCTATCAAACATATAAAAATAAATTTTAAATATTATCCATTATATAATTAAACATTAAATAAATAAAACATGTAAATATGTGATATCTATATATAACAGGAAAATATATATGGAGAATTATATTGAATTTTGTAAAGTCTGCTTGATACATATAATTGTTTTATTTGTTTATAAAACATGTATCAAGGGGCTGGGGATTTAGCTCACCGGCAAAGCGCCTGCCTGGCAAGCGCAAGGTCGTGAGTTCAGTTCCCGGTACCGGAGAAAAAACAAACAAAAAAAAAAAACAAAAAAAAACACATGTATCAAGCTGAGGTATTTTCAAAACCACAGGTATCTTCTTCACATTTGTGTTCTTTCATAGTAGTTGGAAGGATAAACGAGTAACATTTATCAATATCACTCAAAACAAATATAATTATTTTCACACATACATTATTTTTTCACTTTTCAGTTGCTGACTATGTTGTCTGATTACACCTTTGACAAAGCTAAAGTACAGCTGATAACAATTTAAGTCGTTTTTCTGTCTTGCATGTGTTAAGGATATGAAGAAATTCTAATAATTTCAAAGAGATTTATAGATTTTCACAGATAAGAGCTTTCTCTGAAAGGTTCTATTAAGAAAGCATTAGGATCTTTTAAATCTTGAGGAGGGATAGGGCTATAACTCAGTGATGAAGGACTTGCCCAGTATGAGCAATAGACTGGGTTCAATCTTCAGCCCCACCAAAACAAGAAACAAAAAAATGGGAAAAAAGTCACCTTGCAATTAAAAGCGTAGCAAAGAAATGTTAATGCATCCTTCTCTTTCTTTGAATATAACAAAAGGGACAGCATTTTAAGATGATGAGAATACTAATGTGTATGTATTTTCAGTGGAGTGAAAGAAGTGAAAATGAAAAGTTCAGAATTTCCATGATTCAGAAAAAAAGAAGGTAAGCTCCTTTACTAATATTAATGGATGAGAAAAATATTCAGTATAAAAATTATTTACCAGGAATTTTCTTTTGTTTCTTTTATATTTTTCTGTGTAGCATTTCTTATACATTCCAACTATTTTTACCACAAAAAAAAAGAAATTTGTTGTCAAAAATAATACTATTTATTTCCTGGAAGCAATGTATTTGTGAGATCAGAAACTAGAAACATGATATGAATGCATTCCTATCCTTCAAATAGTAAATTATTGAAATAGTAAAGGTAAGTGATGATTTGAACATTCATGGAGATGCCTTTAGATTTTAGGCAGCTAAACCTCTTTAAAAACAAAATTAGGTATTACATTATTAAAATTTCACTTTCTTTTCTACCCAAAGTGTAAGAAAAATATATAAGGCAACTTGAGCGAATCAAACTTTGTAGTAAACACTATATGATGTGGTCTATTTCCATACTGCTTAATCATTTCTGTTTCAGACAATCTTCATTAACATTAGATGACACAGTTTTAAACTTGAAGATGCTGATTTTGACTGTGGGATTTCAACCCTACCCATCTCTGCTTTCAAATCATTTCTGTTAAATAAAATTTTTACCTGAGAAAACTGTGAAAAGATTTTGTTGTTGCTGTTGTTGGCATGAGTAAAGGAAAACAATAGAAAGAAAATTATTGATTTTTATTAACTGAGAATTTTTATTAAAATAATAAAATGTAACTTTATTTTTGCCATCTAAACATACACATAATGTATATGAATCTCATGATTTCAATATTTACTTGATGCTTGCTTAGTGTGCACTAAGAACTAAAAATAATCACTCCTGTGTGTAGCAATGCATGCTTAGATGGGACAGTTATGATCTGAAATGGTTGAAGCCTAAGGTCTAATTTATTGATCCATGTGAAATTTACCGTATCTATGAATATCTGTTATATAAGATGAAACAGGAGTACATGGCTCACTTGTGACAGTTGGTGAATCAGTGCTTTATTATTAGCTAGTCCCAGAACCCTGATTTTGCAGTTTAAAATAATTGTCATTCAAGGAAACATTTATTGGACAGTGAGGATGTTTAAACTACTGTACTCAGCAATTTATCTGTATTTTCACACTAAAGCTGTAAACAATTCTGTGGTTTTGGAAATACTGTTTTATTTTTGAAGAAGTAATTAGTTCATCTGAAACTTTGTAAGCAGTAAGTGACTGAGCTAGTTTCCAGAGCAGATCATTGGATTCTAAAGCTCATGGGCTTAATATGCCTGCATAGGGAAAAGAGCCCCCAAGAACAGTCAGTTAAGGAGATAATTACTTATGATTACTGCAGGATAAAGCAGTTTTAAATATCCCACCAGTGAGGCCCTCTTTTGCCCCTTCTATATAAGCCACAAGGGATATAAAACTATAAACTTCATTTTCCTTTTCAAGTGATGGCTAAGCAAGTGAAAAGTCTTTTTAGGAAAGTCGTAAGAAGAAAATGAACTAACTCAAAATCCCTCACCAGCTTCATGCAGAAATCAAACTCTTTTGTAAAAATGCATTTTGCTATAAACAATTCCATTATTAGCTGATCTCCCTTCCCAGCAGTAATGTGATACAACAGTATATTTCTCTTTACCATGTAAGCTCTGATTGAACAATAGGTAGCATGCAAAGGGCAAAGGGCAATTATTTTCTACTTCCCAACTGTCTGAGTGGTGATTAGTTAATAAGATGGCATGATGTTTATTTCAGGGAATGAAGTAGAATAAAGTGATTTAAATCTTGACCTTATTATTTATTTTCTATGATATTAAATCAGGAGAGAACCTCAGAGATTAAACTCCTCTATATTATTTCAATTGCAGATAAAATATTCAACTCAGGAAAGTTAAATGGCTTATTCAGGGTCAGACTTTTGACTTTTGACAAAGCTAGGAGTAAAACTCTAGCAGGAGTCTTTCATACTGTTCTAATACATTTGATTCTTTAGGCACTCAGTCAAAATGAAATTACTCTTCATTTTTCTCTTAATTTCACCAAGTGACTGCTCCATTGCTAGAAAGAAAATCTTGAGTTTATCTTCTCGTTTGTTCTTTTTTACTATATAAGTCATTTATTTACACTTGAAGGCATCTTTCTTTTCTTTTTTTTTCAGTAGTGGAGGTTAAAGTTTGAGGACTTCACATGAGAACATGTTTGGCTTATATTTCTTCTTTCTCTCTCTTCCTTTCTTTCTTCTTTGTTTCTTTGTTTTGTTTCTTTCTTTCTTTCTCTTTCCTACTTTCTTTTTTCTTTCCATCTTGCTAACTCATTCAGTTACCCAGCATGCCAGAGTCTTGTGATCATCTTGCCTCACCCTTCCTCCTACAGTGCTGGGATTATAGGTATGTGATAGTGTTACCACACCAAATAACTCATACTCTCTCTCTGTCTCTGTTTCTATTTTGTTGCATATTTGTGAAAACATAAATTAAAGTCTTTAAAGATCCAACTTTTCAGCTATCTTTACAGACAAGGCCTCTTTAACTACACTTTCTAAAGGTGCCCAGCCATCCTAGTGTGTCTGGAAGTGAGTTCCCCTGAATTTTTTGCTTTCAGGTGAACATTGAGAATATTTTTAGCAAGCCAGGATGATTTCTTCTACTGGAGATTTTGCATATGGTTTTACAAGTTTTACTTTTGACTTTTCCAGATAGTAGTATTAACTCAGAACTATCATAAGTATATTTAACTATTAGTAACATATTTTGGAAGATGGTATCAATGTGTTCAAATATGCACAGAATTCTACTTTGAACAATGCTAGTAACTGATTCTGTCTTTGTTTGAAAGGACAGCATATGTTGTACAATAAGGATTCATTTAGTACATATCTGACAAGTCTGTTAACACTATAACAGGAAAGGAATAATGTTCAACTCTAATATTTAATGACAGATGGCTTATCTACCTATTATTGACAGATTTTTGAACTCTTGGGCTGAATAATTTTTTGGAACAGTAGTTATCTTATACAGATGGCTTATCTATCTCTTATTGATGGATTTTTGAACTTGGGCTGAATAATTTTTTGGAACAGGAGCTGTCTTATAAATTATAAGATATTTAACACTTTAAATATTTGTATTTGTATATAAATATAAATACAAATATTACATATGGCACATCCATACACAGATATATACATATTTCCCTATGTATGTGTAATATGAGTAAGAATTTAAGACCATATGGTTGTAATACAGATACATACACATTGCTTTAAAGTGTTACTATTTCTTGTAATTGACTTAGATTCTTAGATGACACCAGTTAGAAAAAAGACACACAAAGAAGTCAACAGTTTCTTGGTTTCAGGAAGAAAATAGCGAATATCTTTGCTATAAGAATAGCATGCTCTAAAAATGGCTTTTAGATTAATCTCAGCAGAGTGGCCATCACTATAATGAGTGAGACCTGGCAGAACTGTATTCAACTCCATTCTCCTGCTGTGACAAACAACAAACCCTGTACTTAGACCCTCTTGCTTTGTTGGGGTGAAATTTCTCATGTCATCTCTTATACAGCCTTTGATTGTGTTTGCGGTGTGAGACTGCACTACAAAGTCTCCATAGAATTGCAGTTATCAGCTATTCACTGCTATCAAAATCCACAAATCACTGTTTTTTTTGGTAATCATCCACTTCCAATAGTTCTTTCTGGACCTTTCAATGACTAGTTTACGGATTTGGTAATTTTCTCTGGACCTCAATATCCACTTTTTCCACTTCCACTCTACTTTATCCGTTGTTGGGAGGAATGTCTTTACAAAAGCCTGTTTAATATGTTTTTATACAGGGTATTTTGGGGCTTTAGAGCTGTTCCTCTTGATTGCTTGCTTGCAATTACCCCCAACAAACTTGTGATGGTATGTTTTGCTTCAGTTTCTCCTCCCTTGCTTTTTATCTCTTGATCTCTACTTAACAATTTAGTTGCTACAATATTACTGATGCACATCAGCTGGAAGCATCTCAAATATCTTTCTGTTCCTTTTTAAAATTCCTGAAAAGTAATTGGAGGAAGATATGAATTTTATATTTATACACCTGTCTTATGTATAATTTAGAATTTCTCATAAACTTCCATGTATAAAGAAAGGTAAATATTTTCTTCAAAGGACAATAGGTCTTCTTATGTGAACTCTGAGAGGATGAAGGAGAACTGCAAGTTTGAGCCCAGACTAGAAAGCTTAGTGACTTAGTGTGCAACTCTGTCTCTGTGTAAAAATTTAAGAAAAAGACAGGAGCTGAAGCTCAGTGTGAAGGCCCTGGGTTCAGTCTCCAATAGCATACATACACTCACATGCAAAGTCATTCACATAAACAAATTCCTCCTCACTCTGCCTGCTTTCTTTCTATATATACATATGTGTATATGTATGATTATGTGTGTCTAATGTAAAACATAAATAAGCAGAATAAAATATGAGCAGGCTACTAACAAAAGTGGTTGTATCTATAGTCAACTCTTGGGAAAAATATTCAGCTTTCTTAGTCATCAGAAAATCAGAAATTTAAAAAGTACTACTCTCTGTTATTATATATCTCTGAGGAGGCCTGAACTAGAAAGACTGACAATATTAAATATTTCTGAGGATTTTGAAAAACCAAAATTATATATTTATAAGTGTTCCTTTTGTCATTTCTGATATACTGAGCTTATGCTTTTATACTTTTTCTTATCAGTTTTATGAGATTTTTTCAGTCTTTTAAGAAAGGTGATTTGTTTTGTTTGTTCTGAATTTTACTAACCTCTATTTATATCTTTATTCTTTTTCTGTCTCTATTTTTCATTAATTTCTTTTTATTTTAAAGAGAAAAGAACAAAAACAAAGTAAAAACAAAGACATAAACAACACAACATAAAAACAATAAAAATGATAAAGAATTTCAAAGCAAGGTGATAGGAAATTAGCAATAGTTGTTGTATTACATTTGTTATCTTCAAAGTGGTTACTCAGATAACTTCCTGCAGATTATTTAATAAATATTTAACTCACTTAAATTTTTATAACACTTACTACATAAGATTTGTCTTGACTTCTGTCTTAGGTTTAACTGCCACTGTATTTCAATTTCATTTCTTTTGTAATCATGCTTTGGTTATTCATTATAACTTTCTTCTTTACTTATATATGATTTGCAAATGAATTACTCAGTTTATAAACTTATGAGGGATATTACTTATTTTTTATTATGAGTGTTTTTCATACCACTACTGTGGTAAGATTGGATGCTACATATATATTTAATACTTTGAATAAAATAGCAAGTGATTTATGGCTGAGAACATAGCCAGTTTTGTAAATTTTTCATATACAACTTGAAGCTAAGTTGAAGTTCACAATTACTGGATATATGCTCTATAAATGTCAATTAGGTAAAGTTTGAACATTTTTCTTTTCAGTACACCAAGCCCATGACAAATATTTGTTCCATACCTTACTTACATATATTAAAATTTACTACTCTCATCATAAAGTTGATCATCTCTACTTTTTATAAGGTACAACCTTTATTTTATGAACATATTTTGAGAACATACTCATTAGTAAATAAAGTATTTAGATGAAAAACATTGTTCTTGCCATTTATTAGGAAATGTGAAGACCTTACATTTGCCCTTTCTGACTTTTATGTGATTGTGTAAAATAGTTTAACTATGTATATATTTAGATTCTATTATTTAATAATCATTTTCAGCTTTCCTAGATGTGTTACATTCTATGCTGCTCACTGTGACATTTAATTTTATGAGTGGCAACTACTTTCTCCTAAGTTACAGAAATATTTCATGGAACATTATCCTTAATAAGCATACATCTGTAAGTATGTTTTGCATAAGATTAACATTTGAATCACTAGTCTGAATAAAGTAGATTTTTCTTATAAACATGGATGAGCCTCATCTAATCAATTGAAGACCTGAATATAGATTGACCTTCCCTAATCTGAAATCCAAAATGCTTCAATATGTAAAATTTTTTAAACATTGATGTAATACCACAAATGGAAAATTTCATTCTGAGTTCATGTGGCAGGATGTACTAAAAATGAAAGTACATAAAATATTTTATAGTATTACCTTCAAGCTGTGTGGAAGGTGCATATGAAGCACATCTCTACAGAACTCAGACATATAATTTATATTTATTTCTAATTAGTACAGCAACATAGGCACCATTTAAAATATTCCCAAACTGATAATAAACAAAGTATTTATCGTCTGGAAAATGAAAAAAAAAATGACTGTCATGCTTGCACAGTGCTATACAAACCATCAATGTGAACCAACAAAACATTATTATATGCCACCACTTGCCGTGCACACAACGTCGGGCACATGAAACCGATCGTAAATGATTGCATGTTGTATAATTCCCAATGCTGATATTACTAATGTGAAGTATGAGAAACAAAGATGGCCTTGAAAACAAAAAGGGAGGAGTGGCAGGAAGAAGACACATGGCAAACCTGTAGGATACAACTAGCATTGCTTGGTAATATATCTTGCTTTCAATTTTCACACAGTTATGCTCATTTTCAAAAATTCTTGAAGATGCACACGAGCTATACTTTTTGAGTAATTAAAATAAGATTTGTACAATTCTTTGTTATATTTGAATAAATTAATTCTTTTCAAAGAATACAACTTGACAAGGTTATTATTTGCTGGGCTCTGATTTTTAAGATCACAAAAGAATTTGGAAACTTCTCACAGTGTTCTGAAATAAGACCTGGCCTTCTGTTCATGTTCGTGACTTTCTTAACCTTGTCTCCATTTGCTCAGTCTTGAACTTTATGACATGTTACCTGTACCTTGTCTCTAATCATGTAAAAATAAACTTATAAGAGGTTCACTTCCTCTCATCTCTTCTTTCACAACTTTACCACTTGGTATCTAGTACCAGCCACAATCAAGATGTAAAATCTCTCTAGATTCCTATTTGAAAGTGAGACACAGGTGTCATTTTCTTCCTCCTCTGGTTTCCAAGGCAGCTTACCCGCTCCTGATAAACCCTTGAGATCAAATGCTCTTCTTTTCATCTTGCAGTGGCTCCTCATTACAAACAAACATAAAAGCCTGTAATCTCTGTAAACATTTCTTGCTTTCAATTCAACCCATAGCTTATTAAAATATTTTGAGCAAAAAGAAAAGAATGAAGTCCAACTATGTATTAGAAAAGGAAAGATATAATAACTGATGTTTCAAGTATTTTCTATGAGTGTGAAATAAATAAAAATTTAAAACCTCACTGAAATAAAAATTACTCAGGACTAGCTATCTGAAACATGACACAACAGTAGTCATATGACAGAGCAACCACCAGTACTGACCACAGCACAAAGGAGTGATCTGCAGGAGCAGAATGAATATTGTTGTGTGATGTGAACCCAGTCATCACGCCACCAGTTGGGAAAATCAAATAATGTTTCCCTCGGTTTCGTGTCTCAAACCAAGAAGCTCAAACTACCCATGGATTCTTGACTTAACTAAGTGATAAACTTGGGAAAAAAAGTGACTATCACTAGCTTGACATTTCAAAAGTGAAAATGATAATTAAAACAGCAACAAAAAATAAGGGTTACAGTAAGTAAAAAAAAAAAAAAAAAAAAAAAAACAGCAGAGAGGGCTTTCCATTCTAATCCCATCAGAGAGCAGCTATGATCTGAAATCTGTTTGCTTGTAGATGCTTTGTAATGTTTATTGTAGCTTCTACCTTTTGTTTTAAACTAACTCAAATTGGTTTTCTCTTGCGTAGAACCAGAGTTCCAAGTTATACAACATAACATTAATTATTAGCTTTACTTACTTTAATTACTAAAATAAGAAATATATGGTCAAGTCCAGGAAACCAAGATTTATGAGACCATGTTCCTTGTCTGTTCCTGTTTTGTTTTCTTCCCTCTGTGCAAATGGAAATACATTAAAACCCAACCTCTAGGAGAGAAATCAAGTAGGAGAAATCTGGGTCGCAGTGCCATTAAAGAGTACTGCCTACTTTGGACTCTATATTGACACATTGGTGCAAAAATTAAACTCCCATCTCATGTAAAACATTTCTAGTTTTTCATTTTATCCTAAATGAATACTAACTGATACAATGCATCATACATACATAAAAGGCCAGAATTTCTTCAGGCCAAATTATTCTAGTGCCATTGTCAGGAAACCAAACTTAAGATTTCTCAAAGTTTAGAAGGGTGAACTTGAAACTCTCACGTTAAGTCCCAACTCTGACTTCAGTCTTGGATTGACAGTGTCACCTGTCTTCTTCACATAAATACTACAGTCACTAAAAGAAAGAATTATTTGCTTAATCTTTCCAAGATACTGGTTATTATTAATGTCTTATGCTATACATTTACAAAAGGAGGAAAAGAACATATACATGAACTGTCTTAATATCAGGATAGGAAACATCAGACATGTACTATTTTTTCTATTTGAAGGCCATTCTTATTTTACTGAAAGATCACTATGAACTAACACTGATCACTATGAATTAACAATTCATAGTTAATTCACTGCTTTGTGCATTAGGCTTTTCTTTGAAATGGAAGAATTTGAGAATGAAATGTTAAAGTTTGGATCTTAAATACCCTGCAAAGGCTTATGTGCTGTGGGCTTTGTTCCCAGTGTGTGGCGTGGTTGGGAGGTAGAGGAACCCTTAGGACTTGGGAACTGTTAGAGGGATGTGAGGTCGCTGGTGAGGGTGCCCTTGAATCAGATATCCAGCGTTTCCCTATCTTCTCTGTCTCTATATATATCTGCTTCCTGGCTGCAGAAAGTGAGACTTGTTCCCACATACGCTCCCCACTGGAATGTTCTCTTTCTTATCTCAGGCCCAAAGCAATGGGGCCAGCACTGTGGGCTGAAACCTCTGAAACCGTGAGACAAAGCACACTTTTCATCTTTGAGCTGAGGCTTAAGCATCTTGTCACCGTGAGAGAACGCTGACATAGTAAACATGGAGATAGACAAACCTGGACTTAGAAATGGTGATTTCCCAGAAACGTTCTGCAGCTGTTAGGGAATGTGATGCTCAGAGGGAGGGAGACAATGAAATCTGAGATTTATTCAACAGTTTGTCAAGCACTCCATTAGGGATAGCACATGCTGTAGCACACAGAATATACCGTGAGGGACACTATGAAAACGGAGGTAGTCACAACTCATCTTCGGGACTGAAAACCTGACATCATATATATCAAGACACTAAGAAATACATTGCCTGGGGCCCTTGCCAATATTTCATTATTTCTGCCTCTTTACCATTTGATTTCCATTTTTTCCCACACATTCTTAGTCCATATTCATTGTTAAAAAAATCGCTAAGCCTAGAAAATAGGATATAGTTAATGTAGCTCCAGATTAATGTGTTATCTATACAAAGCTAACCCTACGGTGTTTAGATCCAAGAGCATAAAAACATTTTTATTAGATATTTACTTAATGAACCACAGGTTAATACAGAAGCATATTTATGATTGTATAAGCAAACAATATTTCCTTATATAATTTATGAAACTAATCTATAGAAAACTCATACACTTATTATTCTAAATTTTATTATGGCCCATTAATCTATCTCACTAATCATTTTATATGCAGACCAAAAATTTAATGATTGTAGCTGTGTATTATGTTTTGATATCTTGTAGAATAGCTTATTTTATAATTGCCTTGATTTTTTTGTTTATGAATATGACTTTTTTGTTCTATTGAAACATCAGTAGTGTAACTTTTATAGTTACATTATTATATTATATAACTTAAAGTAGAAGAGAGACGAGGGAGGTTTCCATATCATTATAGAATCCTACATACATAGCCTTCACTCACTTTTATGTGTCAGTCTTTCTTTTTATCATTTTGAAGCAGGGTCTCCCCAAACGTTCAGCCTGGGTCAAAACTTGAAATCCTCCTGCTTTAACTTTATGCTGGGATCACAAACATGTGTCACCATGACTGGGTATCTCTCTATGTACTTTAGTGTCTTGTGTTTATTTTAAACATTTCTGATAACATTTACTGTTAAATTTCAGATTATATTTTATTTTGTTTTTTTTTTTTTGTCTTTTTGAGACACAGTCTCACTATGCAGTTGAAGCTGACCTTGAACTCATTTTCTAGCCCAGGCTGGCCTCCAATTTATAGCAACCCTCCTGCCTCAGCACCCGAATGCTGGGATTACAGGTGTGGGATATCAAGCTTGACCCATATTTTACTTTTAAGTTTCAGGTGATGTTATTTTTAAAGACTATGAAAATATGTGAATATCCTTGTACAGATTTTATTCTTTCTTCTTTTATACAACTGTCTCCAGTATCTTAATCAGATGATTATCTTATATGTTATCTATCTGTCTTTCATTTTAATAATTCTTATATCTCGTCATTCTGTAATATAACTTTTTTCTTTCTTCCTTGGTACATCAAAACGTTTGACATCTTTGACCATTACAAAAATGCAAACCCAAACACTGTGATCCCATGTTATAGCAGAAAGAATAGCTATCATTCAAAACTCAGTAAACAACAAATACTATTAAGGTTGTAACAAAAAAGGCAACCTTCTGTCTTGTTAGTGGGAATGTAAACTACCAAAGCGACTTTCAAAATTAGGATGGAAATTCCTACAAGAAAATAAAATAGAAATTCTATCTGATGTAACCGCACCTCTTCTGGGCACCTCCCTGAAAGATTTCAAGCTACAATATTAGAGTGATACTTGCATGCTCAGTAGCACAACTCATGATAGCTAAATCTTGAAAGTGGCCTATATGCCCATCAACAGAAGAATAAATAAATAAAATATTTCATATATGCACAGTGGAGTACCATTCAATCACAAAGATAGATAGATTTGAGGCATTTGTAAGAAAATACATGTACTTTGACACCATAGTTATGTGAAATACATCAGACATAGAAGGTTAAATATTGCATGATTTTTCTTATATAAGAAACCCAAGGTATAAACAATTTAAAGAACAAAATAAAAGATAAATGTTAGAAAACAGAGAGATAGACTTGGCAGAGATAGGAAGCGATTGGTGGGGGGAGAAGGTGGGAAGAGGAGGGGAAGTAAAAGGATCACAGTGCAATATGTACATGTACCAAACCCACACAGTAAGTGCACAGTATTTATTTTATCACAAACATACTAATAAAAATACAGTTACATGTACATTTCTCATGGCACTATTTAATAACAACTTGGATAACTCTTGGTTTCCTTTCTCAGACCTACAGGTATAAGGAGGGTGGATGTGTCCTACAGCTCATGTAAATTTCGCTGATGCCACATATTTATATAGAGAGCACACTTGTACTGAAGTGGGATCTTTCAGTTCAGAAACCTAGTTTTCTCATATGCTTGAACCACTTCCCCCACCTCACCCACACACTCATACAGTGGTATCAAAGGATTTAATGATTTCTGAGCCAACTTGATAGTGGATAGGATCATTGACTCAGAGATGATAGAAATAAGACTAAGGCGAATATTGCAAGCACATACCCAGACAAGACTTTAATTGAGAGAAGGGTGAGAAAGAAAGAGCATCGACTGAAGGGAGACACCAGGATCAAGAAAAGGGGAATTAAAATGCTCACAGAACAAAGAAAGCGGTGAGCTTTTACGGATTTGCCAAGGTGGGGCTAGAAGCCACGTAACTTTCTGATAACCAGACATGCTTCCAAACGATGTCTTTCCTAGCACAACTGTAGACCTCCAAATGGCTAAGGTAATGTTTTTCTTAGGAATTTGTTGAGTTACTCATATAACAGGCACCATCACCCGATGCAAACAATCTGAGCATGTCCTTTGATCGAGACCTTTATGTTAGGGCTGAAAGACGTTATGTGGTCAGGCTGAGGCAGTTGCCGAGAACCACAAGAATGGGCAGAGTACAGATAGGCGTGAGAAAACATCATCAGTTCCAGCAGGCATGAGGCAAAGTTAACCCTGTAATACAGTCTTGAGAAAACCATTGTTAAAATGGTCCAACCGAGCAGCATTATGAAGCCCAGATTTCCCACAAAACTCCAGCCTTGCTGGGGATATAGCTCAGTGGCATAAGTGCCTGCCTGGCAAGCTTGAGGTCATGAGTTTGATTAGCGGTACCAAAAACAAACAAACAAACAAAAAAGAAAGCAAAAAAAAGCTTCAGCCTCTTCACTCAGAGAACTGCAAAAAAAAAAAATATAGAAAGTCAGCATGGTGATGTTGTCTATCTCTACCATAGGTGAAATGGAGAAGAAAAGAGAAAAGTTTTAAAGAGCAGCTAGGAAGAATTTCTAATCAAATAGTTCCAGTTCATACTATATACATGAAAAACATATTGAAATTGCATTTGCAGCTAAGTTTGGTAATACATGAGATCACTAACAAGAGGAAATAAAATCCTTTCAAAACCTAATAAACAGTAATAAAAAATGCAAATACATCAATAAAAAGGATGTAGATTCTAGTCATAGAAACACTAAAAAGGATATAGTTATTTTAGGCGATATGTTAGTATGTATGAAATAGGGAACTTGAATATTGATACATTTGAGTTTGTTTGTATTTTAAAGATTTAAAGATGTGTTTCTTAACTGACAAATAAAAATTGCATAATTTATGGAGTTCAATATGATATTTTGATATATAAATACATTTAATAGCTAAATCAAGAAAATTAATATTTGCATTATCTTACACACATGTTTTTTAAAAAAGAGTATACTTAAAACTACCCTCCTAGCAAGTTTCAACTTTATAGGATGTTATTATTTGATATTTTATATAGGTTTCTCATTTTTTATAACTATATGGTTTTAGTACATATTTGTGTAACTATAATATTCATTAATACTCATTCATTTCTTGGCTTTTGCTTCTTAGTTCATGAAATAATCTATAGAACTATTTTACCTACCAATATCCCTCCTTGAGCTGTACTAATTTTGGGTGACATTCATTCTTTTATATTGCATGACTTTTGTTAATATATACCAAATGTTGTACATCTGCCAGTAGAAGCAGAAGACTTTGAGAGGGTGAAATACATGACCTCCTGCACCTGTTACTGTCTCATGTCCTAAAACAAATTAGAGAGCCATATTTGAAACTGCGGAAAAATCGGTGTAATTCTGGAGTAAGTATTAATCTTCTGCCCTTACCCAGAGTAAGTTGATCAGAGACAACATCTTTTTAAAAAAAGGTATAATTGAGTGTATTTACCTAGAATAATTTTTGTTAAAATATTATACAGTAGTCCTCCCTCATCCACAGAAGATAAATTCCAAGCCTTCCCTGTAGATGCCTGACACTTTCATAGTAGTTGACTTACTATAATTATAATTTTCCATGCATTTATACCTGTGATAAATTTTAACTTATAAATTAGGCACAGTAAGGAATTGGCAACTATTAATGAAATAGAAAAATTACAACAATATACTATAGTCAAAGTTATGTATGTTTTCCATCAAAATACCATACTGTGCTACAGATTTTAGCAACCTGTCACTTGATTTTTTTCTTTTTAAGTCCAGAACTTTCACCCTTTCCTTCACTTATTTTCCTCACCTCCATGGTGTACAAAGGTTTTAGGGCCCAGATCCTTTCTTTCCTATAGAAATCTTGGGAACTCTTCTTGCTAATTATGTTTTCTTTTCTTTTCTTTTGTCCTATTCAGACTTAAACTTCCTTATAAAGTGCGTTATGACCATATTTTAATTGCATGTGCTTGACTGTTTTATTAGGATTTAAATTATGAGGCACTAGAACATTAGAATAGATGTTACTTAGGTTTATGTACTAATATAATTTGCTGATGAGATTGGATAACTGGAGAAATGAATGAATGACTTGACAGTGAATAAGTAAATGGAGTAATTTTTTCTTAGAGTTCTCTTTCTATCCTCCTTTCCTGCCTCTATGATAGGCATGGACATCATGTCCTTTGATATGATAGGCATGGACATCATGTCCTTCGTCTTTCATCTCAAACACATGACTCTGTGAAGAAAGCATCTGATGACTCAGCACCTGTAGGTTATGTTACGTATCTTTCATGATGATGCAGTACAACACAATACATTGTAATCAATGAGAAAAATTCCTGGATTGAACTGTTGTCTCACAATTAATCAAAACAGGATGTTTTTGTTAAAGAGAATTGGATGAGGGATAGGTAAGTGGAAAGGGCGTCTAAGTCACTCATACAACTCTCATCTTTATAAGCAATTTAATAGCTTATATATAGACCTAAAGCCATTTTTTAAAATTAATTTTTAAAACTCAGAGTCATGATGTGATATTTAAAAATTAGCTATATTTACTTAGGTGAGTTAAAAATGCTCATGTAGTATGTTCTTCATTAATTTGGAGAGAGGACCTGGAGCCTCACAGATGTAAAGTAAAATAGCAATTTAAAAACTCTAATAATTATGATTTAATAATGTGACTTTTGTTCATGCTTCTGAATAATATATAAAGCATAAATGGATTTGACCTTATGTTTTCACACATAAATGCTCTTTTAATTTAGATAATATCATTTTCTTGAAACAAATTCCTTACAGAACTATTCAGTTGAATAAAATTACTTAAAAATTTTTAATAGCACTAACTAAAGGTCAATGATTTTTTATAGATATAAATGTTAATTCAAGGTGTGTGATTATTTTCTTCCTTGTAGTCATGGCATTAGGAAAAATAAGTACTAAATTTTAAATATAATATTTTTGTATTTTAAATGTCATTGACACTGCATCACGTAAAACCTGTAATTACTAAATTTTAGTAATATTCTTCAAAATCCGCAAGTATTTAACTTGAAATAAAAAGTAAGTATATGGTCTACATTTACAAGAGTATGTAAAATAAAAAGCAGATTATTTGTTCTATCTCTATATACCAGTTAAATAATATTCAAAAGAATAACTATAGTTAAATATATATTTTATAGGGGAAATTCTAACTATAATTTTATTTATTTTTGCTGTAGTACCACTAAAATTAGTATACCATCTAGAAAGGTAATATAAAATCATGAAATTGCTTTTTACTTTTAAAATCCATCAGTGAGAAAGGCAATACTGGATAACTGTAAAATTAAGTACCATGATTGTTTAAAAAAGAAAAACTGTAATAAATCTTAGAATAATTAGAACTAGTATACCTGTTTTCAGTCTATTTCATTGCATATTCTTACTATAATTTTCATAATAAGTTCATTTTAAAATTATTTGAGTTTGAAGATAATTCTAGTTAAAAATGCTACTTCTAGCAAAAACACTTCTGCAAGTGTAAACTGTGCGTTTTATGTTGTTAAAATTTGGAGGTGATCCAAGTATGATTTCACAAACCACAGTTTTCTGCTATACAGAGATATTTGCTTATTTTTCAGTGGCTAAGGAGAATGAGACTAGTGACAAAAACTCATGAGAAATACACGCTGTAGATTAGGTATATTAGTTAGCTAAGTGGTAAAGAAGTTCCAAATTATTAAAGTCCAGTTCTTCATTTAGGTAGGAAGCAGGCCTCTGTAGAAAGTAGAACCTATTTAAGTCTGAGTCTTGCTTTTATTGGAAAGATGGTGGAGGTAAATAGTTTTTCTAACGCAGCAGAGGTTCATGGTGATTCTTAAGGTCCCTGACCTCGAAGCCAGGGCCTGCATAGGGTTAGGAGGATTCAGAGATCATTTCAAAAGCTCACAATACAGAGGGACCTGCCACAGCCTGAACTGCTGACAGAAAACCTGCTGACAGAGCTTGGCCCCTCCGCAGCCTATCTCAAAATGTCTTTCAAATTCATGGGTGTAAGTATATTTTGGAGCCCAGTATTTGAGGTCAGTAACTCACACGTGGGGCCTGATAAAGTGTAAAGAAACTTTTTTGTGGGCGGAGGGGATTCAATCTAAGTTCTTGTTACAGCAATGCATGTCACTTGTACAGCAAATTATGTAAATAGAAACATTTCAAAGCTATTAACATTAGAACTCCTCCAGAGACTACAATTAGATCAGATTAATGTGACACAAGGAAAATTAATACCTTGTTAAATTTTTTAACATGTATGATTCACAGAGCCAATTTGGCAATTACTGAGAACAGGTGAATTCAATTGAATACACAGAAAATGTTTGTTTTCACTATTGAAATTTTATAATTAATGCCATACAGTTTGGGGATCTAAATGTTTCACACTCAGGATATTGTTTGATAAAAATCAAAAATATTTCAATGAATAAAACTTTATGTACTTAATTTTAAAGTGTCCGTTTTTTACAGGGTGGCTTGGCTATTACTTAAGCAATGTTCTTTTATTATGAATATAAGCTTCACATTTTGTTTTATATAAAATACACTGACAAAATATTAATAATTACAACTTTTCTCACAACATGTGCTTACTCTTTAAAATTAAATTTCCAAAATTAAATTCCTATGTAAAGATAGAAGAAAATTTTATTGCTAAATAAAATAACTCTCTAAGTGCTTCTCCAAAAATGTGTTTATTCTGCCACGGCAAGGAATGTAAATATTCACCTTTCACCAGAGGCTCAAGGACCATATTGAATGAAAGTAATGAGTGATACCTTTATCTCCTTCCTGATTTTAGAAGTAATGTTTTTGGGTTTTGGTGTTTTTGGGGGTTGTTTTGCTTTGCTTTATTTTGTAGTACTAGGAATCAAACTCAGGACCTTACGCTTGCCAGGCAGGTGTCATACCTTTGATTTATATCCCTGACCCTTTCCCACTAAGTATGATGTTGGTTGTGTGTTTGTTGTACATGTCTTTTATCAGTTTGATAAAAGGTCTTCCTATAAGTATTTTTGCCAAGATTTTTATCATCAAGGATTTTGCCAAAGACTCTACTGATGTGATCATGGGATTTTTATCTTTGATTCTCTTTAAGTAGTGTAGATGCATGTGAGTTGTACCATCTTTGAATTCCTGACATAAGCTGGCTTGGTCCTGATGTATGATCTTTTTATGATTTGTTGGAGGGAGGTTAGAAAGGGGATTAAAGAAACCTAAAAGGATCAAGATATAATTTACTTATATATTTACTCACCCAAATGAATATGACTGTTATCTCAAATATGTCCTCGAGTAATATTTACCCTGTAGCATTCTTGCCTTTATATACTTTATCTACATTTTTAAAGCATAAATAAAAATATATAGCAAATGACCAATTACTTATCAATCTAATAACATATAAAAAAGTTTTCCTTAAATGTTTCCTCGAAATTGGTGAGTATGAATGATATTTCTATTTTTAATATAGCTTGGAAGGATCTTTGAAAAATCATTTAGATTTCTTGCTTTTTTAAACTACTTGTTTTAATTTTTTAGTTTGCTAATGCAAGTTCTGTATTACTTTTACAGTGTATTTTTGTTTACACAAATATGAATGTATGTTTGGCATATATTTTTAATTTTTGTTTGCATAGAACATGTAATCAATATTAAGAGTATATTAATTATTCATTATTTATGTCATTACTTCTACATCCTATTTTGAATATTTTGTTCATGAAACTCTTAGATTTTGTAACTTTTGTCTATGTAGTTTTACCTATTAATGGATGTTTATAATACAGTGTATGAATTCTTTAAGCTTGTTATCAGATGAACACTTGCTGAGAGAGTCATTCACTTGTGTGCAGTTTTCCCATACCTGCACGTCTGCATAAGAATTGCTGTGGGCAGAGGACTTTTTTTTCCCAAAGCAATGAAGCACCCTCTGTACCATAACCTCCAGTGGTGGGCGTTAACTCTTTCCTCGGGAGTATATTTACTTGTTGAGAATTTTTGACAATTTTATTCCACTTAAGATTATGTATTCCATTGGACATGCCAGATCTGTTTCTGTGGAGATGGAATGAGGCAGAGAGGATGAGTGGCTCCTCGTTTACAGCACAGGAGGATTGTGTGCAGATCATCTCCCTGTATCCACTGAAGGACCATTCACGGTGACCTTCTGCTTGAAGCTCCTTGTTACCTGTTCTCTTTGTGAGTAAAGCATTGCTCCACCCAATGCAGTGTGATGTGTGTCTTTCTTGCCCTCCAGGGCACCCACAAAACTTATTGATTATTTTCCTGGGACTTCTATTCCTGGAGGGTAATGTTATTACGCTCCTTGCCATGTTACATGTGGTGGGACTCTTCCCCGTGGGATAATTGTTGTCACTTGATCAATAAACCTCACTGACAAAAGTTCTGTTTGGTAAGTTAGTCATTTCTTCTTCATTTGTTTTAACTATTTCCAATTCTTTTCACTGTTTCTGTATAGTGCTTGTCTTGTATCTGGATTTTTTCATTACACTGTTTCAGTTGTTTACTTCTGTAATATGATAGCCTTTACTAGCTACACTTTCCACAGTGTTACTATATTATAGGAAGAGTTCCGCTTCTTAAGTCAGGCTCCAAACTAAGGTAGATGTAGAGATACTGATAAGGGTGAGAAAATGCTGAGAAACTTTTCTTCTGCCTCTTGATTGCCCTATGACCAGCATAATGGGAAGTTCTATGACATTTCTAAAAATATACATAATATGATCATGTTAATTACAAAAGTGCTCTGAAGGCAAATTCCAAAAATGCGTTCCTTTTTCTGAAATAACCTGTGCTCCACTACTTCGAGGCTTTGTGTCTTACTCTTCCGCGTCTACTCCTCCATTGGTTCTGCCTCTGGCTGTATTGTTTGAGTGCAGAGGAGGTACTGATGGAAACAGAAAAACAAATGCTCGACCAGTGCTCCTGTAGTCTCTTTTTGGCTTCCTCTCCATGTGGTGGATGATTAGGAGAAACTTTTTCTCTATATGTGTATATCTTGTGAGTTTTTCAAATTCATTCTTTCAGGGACTTTTGACTTCCCATGGTCTCTGCATATTTCTAGTTTTATCTTTTTTTAGGTAGGGAAACTTCCTGCATGAAACCTTGTGAAGATATGCCTGTCTAGGCAATTTTCAATGTCCAAATTGGCCATGAAGTGGATAAACTTATACTTGCTTCTAAGGTGATCCGGAAACAGTGCTCTGACATTGCCTTCTTAGTAGCTGATGCCAGCTGTCAGGGCAATCTTCTATTCCTGAAAAGTTCCCTGCTGTCCCTCAGTGTTTATTTAAGGGTGCACTCTGAGCTTGTGGTGATGACGAGGAACATCAATATTGCAAACAGTGAGAGCATGAGAGAGAATGAGAGAGCAGTTGCACAGCCCCCCAGCAACTGTCCTAATGCAAACATGCTTTTCCTTGTCCCTGGTGCACATTCCCCAGAGCAATGTCATCCAATAGAGCTTCCTGCTCTAAGTAAAATGTTGTTCTCTGTGCTGTGGGATGTGCACTGTGAACCACACAGAGCTACCATCTCTGCTGCATTTGGTTGAACTTTTTCCAACATTCTCTTCAAATATCACTCATTTACAATGTGGCTAGCGTGACTGAAGGACAGATTCATGGATTTGCTTTTGAGTAATTAATATTAAAATTAAATTCAGCCTGTGCTAATGGTGGCAATTGCAATAAAAAGAAAGTTTAGGGTTCTTGTGGGGTCTGGGGGACACAAATTACAATTTCTGATCATCAGTAAACTGTCTCACAACTGTATTGTTTTGTCTTCAGCTTGGTGGTTGTACAGAAAATTGTTCATAATAAATGTTCCTAGTGATGCTATTTCCCAATCTTAATACTTTCTAGACTTTCTGATCTTTGAAGATAATCATATACTTTATCTGTTTCAGTTTATGCGTTGATATTGAAATATATATAATACATATTATATATGAATAAATTTCCTAAAATAACACAGCTTTGGATTCTTAGGAATAAACACCCTTTGTTAATAATTAAAACTTTTCATACACTACTGAATATTTTTTAAAGATTTTCTGATATATGCTTATGGGAAAGAATTCATTTTGATTTTTTTGTACTGACCTTGACTACTTTAGAATTAAGAGTACACAGGCTAGGCAAATGTTTCGGGAGAAAATTTTGTGTTCTCAGAGGATTTATGGAAAAGTGTGTAAAATCTGTCTGTTAAAATTTTGATAAAAATCCCCATGGTACTGATTTTCATTTACCATCGAGAGGTTTACATATTTTTTTTCAGCCAACTTGTTTCAATTTTGTACATCTCTCAGTCTATTCTATTAAATCTTTTAAAAGAATTTTAGCTGTACTAATTTAAATATTTAAGTCTGATAATATGATATATGTATAAAGTGTGTAATATAAACTAATTTTAAGACATCTATCATTGGGATTAAATAATTCATATTTTTATGTTTTGATCCTTCCATTTATACATTTAAAGTAACATTCCTACTTCTTAGTATGCCACTCTTAATAATGATAATGCTCTGCCATCATGATGACTAATTCTAGCATTCCTCTGATGTCTAAAATTTACTTGGTAAGAATTATCCTTATTTATCCATCTTTTTGTCCTGCTACTGATTGAACAGTATTTTTATTAAAGGTTGGAGATAACACATGAACAAATGTTACTGCAAGGTCCTTTTAGTGGCAGCCTTATAGTCCTTTTGAAACCCTGAACTATAAGTTATGGCTTGGAAAATGTATTATAACCCAAAAAATCACAAGGAAGAACATATGAAGTTTAAGCATCAATTTGGAGACAACCAAATATCTCTTGCATCTGATCATAATATATCATTTTTAAAATTTACAGTACATCAACACTCTTTGAAACAGGTATGTTCATCATTGAACTACAATTGAATCCTCAATGTGTATTAAGCTAAATTTGATTCCCTTGTGATTAGCTATGATTTATGACATGGTATCTACTTGAAGTACCTGTCCAAACACATAAGTAGTGGATGTGGGAGGCCAACATGAAGCATAGATCTAAAAGATAACTCTTAAGAAATAGGTGAATTTGATGCAGATCAAAAATTTTTCAAAGGGTAGTTTCTTGTGATTCACACTGCATGTAGGATTAGACAAATGCAATGTGGCATCATTGAATAAGATTGTATATATTCTCAGAAGAGTTATGGTTGGGGTTTTACAAGGGAAACAATATAATAGAGGACACATATTTTATATGATTATTTATAATAGTTACCCAAAGAATCATATACAAGAGAGTACAGGAAATCTATCCACACTAAAGACCAAAAGATCCAGCTGAGGGCCTGGATCTCACGGTAATGTCCTGCATTAGTTCAGCTGAAGACCTAGAGCCCATAACAATACCTCCTAGGAGTCCAGCTGGAGCCCCAGAGCACATGACAATATCTCAGGCAGGCATGTTTCATGGATCTGCACTGGGGAGGTCCAAAGGTCAGTGGTGGAAGCTAGAAAGTCTGTGCCAGTAAGATGAAGGATCTGTGCCAGCCGGCTGAGGGATCTGCACTGGAGCCAGGAAGCAATGCTCAAAGAAAGAACAAGAACTTTCCCAAAAGTACCACAGCCATCCTCAGCAACAGTGAGGTCCTGAGCTCCTCTGATGATGAGGAAAGCTGACTTCTCATCAGGAAAGCCAGTGCTACAAATTCTCCAGGAGACTGAGCAGTGCACCACCTTCCCCTCTGGAGGCAGGAAACTATGCTCAAAGTAAGGACCAGAGCTCCACCAAAGTGAACTGAAGCCATTCTCAAAGACAAGTCCTGAGCTCCTCAGACAATAAGAACAGTGGAATTCATCAGGAAAGCTACCATGACAAGGTCCTCCAAGAGAACCAACAGCTCCTTACAGCTTTTAACAGCACCCAACAGCTTCTACCAGCTCCCAACAGCCTTCCACTTCTTCTCCAGTTCTGCCTCTTATGCTTCTAGTAATAATCCTCAGGTAGACCTCCCATACCCAGCACCACACCACATTAAGTTCAGCTGCGTGGTACAAGTTGACCACCAGATGTCAATCCAGCACAGAGACCTTTGAACAATTAGAAGTATACATAATTATTCATCAGTACAAAATACTTTAACTACTGACTTATTGGCCTCAAAACCACTAACTCAGTCATCTATAACTTCATGCCCTGTTGGTGTCACTCACAAGTTTTAACCAATGAAGTGCCTTAGGACCTATGATTTGAACTACCAAAGGTCAGTGGTATGTATGATTGTTAGTGGCACAGGTAATAATAGCTAACATTTATTGAATACTTGCTTTGTCCTACAGAGTCTATTTCAGACAGGATAATTATTTTGTACACAGAGCAACTATATGACACTAAGAATAGTTTTTCTTACCTCTGAGGAACAAAGGTGTAATACATGACAAGCCCAAGATCACTTAGTCAGACAGTGGAAGAGCAAACGTTTGAATCTAGATATTCTATCTCTAGATGATGGTCAACATATATGACTGCCTTTTCTGACTGCTGTGTGAGACTGGATAGATAAACAACACAATTAAGCTGCAAAAAATAGCCTCTAGGGGATGTGTATACTCTCTGAGCATTTTGTAACCATTCAATTTTTGTCCTTTACCTCCGGAAGACATACTGCTGTAACAGATAAGCCACTCTAACATGAAACAACTCATGCCCTATAATTTTACATATTTCTTTCATAAATATTTATTGAGCACCTCATTAAAAACTAATCACTGTGCAAGGTACAATACAGTATACAACATACTATCTTCCTGACGCTTCCAATCATGGTGGGCTGAGATAGTAAACTGTAAATTATAGAGTCAAATACATAAGTAAGGCTGAAACAATGATTTCTAGGCCAATATATAAGTGTTCCATGACCCCTGAACTAGAATAGTCAGGAAGAGTTTCTGGAAGGAGCTGATATTTTACCTGATTTGAAGTAATTGCCTTTGTCTCTGATTCACAAATACAAATCTCTTCTAGAATAGGTCTCTAATTCTTTATCCACAACTTGCACATGACTCTGCAAATGCATGGAAGAACAAAAATCTTTCTAGAGTTAAATATTTAACTTTGTTTACAAACTCTCTTGCCTGAGTTCTCTTTCTATGATGATTACCTTCTTCTTCAGATCACAGCTGAATGTGGTATTGTTGACACAGCAAGGGTCTAGATTAGCTCTTTTGACTTCTTTAATTTTCTTTTATTACTTAAAAATAAACTGTGAATTACTTTCCTTTGCTCACATAATTAGTAATAGAAAAATCCAAACACTATCCAGCTATGTATGGGCTATTGCCTCTTTTCTCTCCTTAACACTTATTGCCCTTTGTGCATTGCCCAGAAAAATTTGAGCTATCTTAAATATATATCTGTAATACCAGTGTACCATCTTTTCCTATATCTCTGTAGTTTTTAAAATTACGCTTCTGCAATGTAAGGGTTATATGTGTTGGGTTGGTTTCCATAAAAATTTCAATCCAGATCTTTTCTAGGAATTGAATTGATGAAATATCAACAGACAAGAAAATAGTTATTAAATGATTAGAAAAATTTTTTACAAAACCTTAAAGCCACTGTATTATCCATGGAATACCCCAAGACAAAATTGGGTTAAATTGAATAGCATCCTATGTATTCTATTATGTGATTAAACTCAAAGTAGTTAAGAGATATACCTTAAAGCTTTAATCATTATTTTTCTGAGTTGATATAGACACTTAATAACTGTTGGTGTTTTTACATAAGGTTCTGGAATACACCCAAATGCCAATCAGACAAATAATGACTATTTATTAAATTATGCAGAATTTTAAAAGTTGTACTATATGGGAAGAACACTTATGGAAAAAGACATCCCCAGATATTAAATTTTCTGAGTTAGTTCTCTATTCTCTCTTCTATGTGTGTAACTCACAGCAATTTAAAATTCCCCTCCAATATTCATGTCCAGCATTGTGATTAATACTCTGAACAAGAGAAAAATGACAGCAGTTCTACATTTTCACTAGATTTAGTTTCAGTTTGCTTTATTATTTGCTAAGATCTTTGTGTAAAGAATAATAATAATTATACACACATATCAACTGGTGGGCCATGCCTCACAAAACCTAGTTAAAGTGAACATAATCTTTCAGTCTTCAAACCGGAGCCATCTCTGTGGCCCCATTTATGTTCACACTTCTTCCACTCCTTTACTTTCTCAGCTTTGTAATCATATTGTCCTCAGGGATTCCAGAGTCTTTCTCCTTCTTCCAGGGCAGAGGGAAGGCGGGAGGGAGGGAGAGAGAGGAGGAAAGGAGAGAGGAAAGAAAGAGAGGGAGTTAAATAGCATGAGTGTATTAGGGAAATCTTCATTGTCATCATCTTCCAAATATTATGTAGAACATAAGAGAAATAAATCAGTGGCACTGTTTGCTGGTTTATATCACTGTGCACAAATGCAGGCCTTTACCATTTAAATCCCAAACTGAGCTGCTCTGGACATGTCTCTCAACCTGACATGAGCCATAGATGTTTCATTTTGCAGAACAGAAAGAAAAAAAACATGAGGGACCTGCCATCCTCATTGAAAGTACAAATGTGTCTCTCCAGATTTTTTTTAACATGCTCTACCTTAAAATATGATTCTTGTTAATTTTATGAAAGATTTTTGTGTAAATAAACCCACACACACATATGCAATGAAAAATTGCCTCACACAAGCAATCACTGTAGTACAAATACTGCATAAGTATCCCACCTTATAAAATGACAAGCTTACTTTAATATAGAATTCATTTTGTGAGCTAAACTTTTGTGAGAAACAATTACAGGCAGAATTACAGTCCAGAGTACATTATAATTAAAAATATAGTCAAATTTAGTGTCACCCATTTGTGTTTCTACATTTAGATTCTTGATAAAGTTTAGTATCACATGTCACTGTTTTGAAGACCATAGCTCACAGCATTAAGACACTTTTTTGAATTCTTAATAAGTTAAATTTTGATTTCAAGTATATTCTTTTTGAACAATATATTAACTGTTATATATGAATCATCTGCATACCAAAGTAAATTATGCACTTATAGTAAATTATTTATGCTTATAGTAAATCATTTCTTAAAAAAATTCTGCAACAAAATGTAAAATTTTCTTACTCTTTTATAGGAATATCATTTCATAACTGCAACAATGCTTTCACAAAGCACACTTGAATTTGATTATGATAAATCTATGTATATACTTTCTTTATGCCCTGAAAAATATTCTAGTTTTTTTTAATTTACAGCAGAGCACATTTTCTTTTCAATTCTTTCAAAGAAATGTATTCTTCAGAAAGCTTCTCCCTGTATGAAAACTATTCTCCACAAATATTTTAGAATATTTTAGAAAATAGAGTTTTACTTTCATGCCATTAAAACGTAAGCTTGGTTTCACTGAGTACAGTATGTAAAATCTTCTGATGAAATTTGAATGTTGTGTATTTTAATAAAATAGGTAAATGATCCATTATAATTACCATGTGAAATGACAATACAGCTAACAATGTATTTCCATTCTTGTTTTTTAAAATTGAATTTTAATTCATATAGACTTTCAAAGATACAGTCATGGAGAAATGTGAATTATACCTGAATCAGTAATAAATTAAATCCCTCTTTTAATATACTTCATCATATCCCAGAGATCTGAAACTACTTATGCTATTTTTACAAAAATATAACACATTCTAAAGAGAGTAGTTTCTTCACACTGAATCTCAAATTCATTTTATATAATTATCCCACTGATAATTGTCAGTGAGTTTGAGGGTATGTTTATGTTTGACTGTCTTTCACTTTTATTCACTATGAGTCTTTTGAAGGCAAAATATACAGTTCCTTTACATTATAAAAGATTAAATTGATCTCTGTGGTGTTATTTAATTGTTAATGATAATGTTAAAACCACCCTCTATGTGCCTCCAAGAATGATTTGGTGATTAATGAGCTATATTTAAATCATTTCAAATGATTCAGAAATGAAAGATGCTACATAAACATATGACTTCATGCCCTTATTACTAAAATATACACATTTCTGATACAGCTTCATAGCCATTTTATTGGCCAAGAAAATTACTTGGGTAGAATACATAGAGAATTTCAATATTTCAAATGTTCAGCTTCCTGAAAAACTCTTTGAGGCTATACACACAGATGAAATAGATAATGAAAGATAATTATATTAAAGAAAGTCCTCATTTTACAGATGAACTTATGACCAACACTGTATAATAAAAACATTCAAAACACAATAAAAATAAACACATCTTGGTCAAAATCAGAACAAATGTATCCGTTATCTCTCTCATCTCTCTGCAGTCACACAGGCCAATTTCTCTGCTTTCTACATTTTCTTCAGTGGGCAAGATCTACTTACTACTGAATAGATCTCTTTCAATCTCTTATATTAGAATAATCTTTGTGATCCATTTTCTTATTTGTCAGTGAACTGATTACATTTATTTACCCACTCCCATATCAGAAAGAGGAGTAGACATACTTTTTGCTTTTATCAGCTCACTTCAGGCTATAGAGCAGTGCCTTGTCTCTTTTGCTGTGCAAGGCAAACTGAATATGACCATTGCTGGAATTCTCACTTCTTGACTGAATGCCCTGAACTGTTGATGGCTTTTCCCATCCATAAGGTCTCCCAGTTCAGATATCCCTTACTGAATTCTACTTTTCCTTAAACTTTAACTATTATGTATTCAAATTGAGAGTACCCCTCAAAAGAGGGGTTCATCTCTAACATAGACACAAGATTCACTGAGTTGTTGAAGGAAATATTTTGATTTCTATCCATGCCTATTAACATTTAGAAATAAACAATAATTTACTAATATTTAATCATAGGTTCACTTTACATCTATACTGTTTGTGAATGAGATGGTCAATTTTATTTACAACACATAAAATGTACAGATACAAGAATAGGACTTGAACAGAAAATACAGGAAATAATTCTCTTGTTCATGTGCTGTGTCTTCCATCTTGTGATCTATTGCATTATCTAGTTAACATTTAAGTGAATATACAAATTAGCTCCCTTAGTTTTTACATATTTAATAATGAAGTAGGAATGACCAAGATATGTGAGTCTTTTCTTTTTTTGCTACTAAGAAATTTACTGTCTCTTGAAAGTATTTTAAACATCTGCTGAATATGAAAAATACAGTCTGAAGTAAATAGAGCTCCACTTGTGATTCTACTGGAATGAAGTTCACGCATTTTCCCTATTCCTCTGCTAAATAAAATAAAAACCCTTGAAACTCTGTTTAAATTTTTAAAATTTAAACATACAATGATTCTGAAATGCTAAAGAAGAGAGACACACTAGGAGCTTACTCAAAGACTAGCTTAGTGCTGAGTTCTGTGAGGTTTCTTTTAATATAAAATATGACAGATTTGGAACTAAAGAAGCCAATTATGAAACAGAACTGGTGGAAACAGGTCCCAAGACAAGCAGCCTACTATGACAGAAAACTTTTAGAAAATAGTCATTCTGCTTCATGGACACTCCACAGAATCAACAGTAATCTAGCTTCCACTCATACTAGCAAAGGTTAAGTAGTGAGCCAAGAAGAGAAGAGAAAGCAGTAAGTGACCAGTGGAGAACTACATGAAATCAGCCATGTATTAAAAAAAAATCTGATTCTGTAAGCCTTAAAGATTTGGTATCTAATAATACTTAAATGAATTTCCCCTTTCATAGTCTTGCTGACCCTCTGTTCAGTCTTCTACCAAATGACTTGATGAGCTAAGTTCATTGACATTATGAATGACACAATATGCCACACACTGAGACCCAGTAACAAATACTGTAAGCACAACACCTGCTATCAAGTACACTAAAACACAGTCATGTATTTCTAAAAGGAGGTAAATTATATAACAAATAGGAAACAAAACAAAGGAGTAAAACTCAGGAAGTAGGAGAGGAGATTGTGGAAAAGAACAGAGTATGGGCAGAGAAAATGGAACAGAGAGACAGGAGATGGGAAGAAATGGAATAAGTTAAAAGATTTCATAACAGATGACTTAACTTCACACTCAAATTGGAATTGGGTTCAGTACAGAGGTACTATCTGAGTAGACAACAGTCAGGTATTAAGAAATGTGGAAAAGTTTTGAAAGATCTAATGGAAATGACATAGTGACTACTATAATTTGAGAATATTTGAAAGTTTGTTATTCATCAAACTTTCTTCCAATCTGACAATTAATATTCTTGTGTTTGTGAAAACAGTTTTTCAAATATATATATTTTTCTAGTACATATTCTAATATATATTTTCTAATACATATAGTGTGTGTGTATTTGTGTGCATTTTAATATTTTTTTGCAAGAAAATCATTCCTTCTTTCTTATTTATGAAATTATTTGTCATCTGTATGGGATTATGAATTTATATCTTATGCCAGAGTTTATTGTTCTAATCCATATATTTATTTTATAGCTCAAATTGTTATTGAAGGACCTTTAAAAGGTTATTTTAGTGTCTTTATTGTATGTTCCTTTTCTATTGAGCATTTTCAAATTTGTTATCATAGTATCCTACAGCTAAAGTTTGGGAACAGCTATCTTGCCAGAGTTGTCATTTTTTTTGTTCAGGTAAAGGTAATTAAAACTAGAATTTTGATGCTAGATGTATTCATTGATACTAAAATGCTTTAATCTCTTGGCAGAGTAGTCAAAGAAAAGACAGTTGTTTTGCTTCTCCAATTTCAGGTCTGCTCTTCTTTTCTGATACTAAGACACTTGGCTCCCAACACTACCAATCATTTGTTTAAATTTTTAAGACATAATTTTGACATAATTTTAATAAAGTGGTCAAATTTGACATCATCAATAAACAATAAATATGATACAACAGAATGCAGTGTCATTTAGAAAATGGTTTAGCCAAAAGAACCTGCACTTTTACTTCAAAAGTATGAAAAAGAAAGATTAAAGAAATTATTCCAGAAAAAGAGGAGATTAGAGAGACATAAAAACTAAGTGCAGTAATCACCAAGGGGAGCATGTGGGTAAAATAAAAACCCAGAACAAAGAGCAATGACTGGCTTTGGAAGGAGAAACCCATGGTGGGAAGGAAGTTGGTAAAGAACTTCAGAGAAAACCAGAGACTGAAAAGAAACCAGCTGAAAAAAAATTCATGAAAGAGGAAAAGATAAAATTGCTTAAAGTAGTAAATCTGAGTTTTTGTGGTTTATATCTAACATCAAATTTTCACAGTGAGATCTAGAGTGCTTGATAGCCATCCAGCCACTCACTCTCCTCCTCATGCCTCCCAGCGCAGCTTTTGAACCTCTGGAGGGAGGATGGTGGAGGATGGAGAAGATGGGAGTCAATATGCAAAAGCTGAGGCCAGGTGGAGCCCTCTCTCCTAAAGGGAGAAAGGAAGTGCCCAGCACCAGCAGTGCATTTATTTATAAAATCAGCGTATGAATCAATTCATGGAGAGTTTAAGGGGAGGGTGGGATCTGGGACAGGAAGAACATCTAATCTGTAGCACAATAGTAGGCCTCAGTGGCTTCACCGGGAGCAAGAGGAAACTGCCTGTATTGTCTCAAGTGAAGGTCAAGCCAGTAAGTGCATCAGCACCCTAAGCTGTGTGCACTTCTTATGGGGCCCTGCCAAACTCACCAGAAGCAGTGGCCTTGTCCTGGATACATGAGGTACAGACAGATTCAGCCCCAACATCTTCAAATTTTAATTTTCTACAAAATTCTTATCATTATTACACAAATTTTTTATGTTGAGTGTTGTTATACATCAACGACTTCAATTTGTTTCTAGATTGGTGATATCTAAGAGTATTTTGTGCAAATAAATTATTGTTCCCTAACAATGAGATAGATGAAGGGAATTTATCTCATATCTACCCTTTCATTTGCTTGTAATCATCCTGTGTTTCACTAGGAAGCACACTTAGGGAGGACATTTATTCCTAGTATTTTCTATGTCTATGCAGAAAAGAATGCATAATAATAGTTCTGGTCTCCTAACCTACACCTTCTGTCACTAACTTTCATGGGTGATGGCTGTGCCAATTGGTGAATGTGGGAGAGAACACACATGCACACTGGACTCTGATGCTCCTGGACATCCAAATAGACTCCACCTCTCCTGCAGATAGCACTTATGCGAACTTGATACCCCATGGAGACACGTGTACTCTCCAACTTTCCCAGTAACTCACCTGTTTGGGTGTCTCATTAGCAGTATAACAGCTTATATGGCCTGACAGCTTCATCAAAGATAAAGCCAGCATTTTGTTTCATGTATGTTTGATTGCTCTGTTTATCTCTCATGCAGTTCTGCAGATAAATGGAAAAGGAGGTGATCTTAAAATTAAATGATCATGACCTAGTATCCTAAGGGACCAACAGTACAGACACTGTTATCTTTTTCCAACAAATAATACATATGTGGTAGTTTTTTCATCACTATTCCTCATTTTTTATTTCTATTACCTTAGCACAATGCACAAGGATTATATCAGAGAAAATGTAATATATATATATCATCACTATTTTGAGACCAAAAAGAAATCATACAAATACAAACTAATTCACACTTTTCAATCAAGAATTCTTTTTATCTACCTCTTTGGGTGGAGTCTCTATTTTATATTTTTTCAAGAGAATACACAAAGACATGAATGAGGAACAATACTCTTCTAAAAATGGCCCTGGTTATGAAAGCATTATTTATATATTTGGTGATACATTTGTACTATTATACACAGTACTTTCAAAATACTAGTTAGTCTTGGTTTCTTGAAAAGAAAGGTTTGTGTTATTATCTGTATGTTTGCTTTTCTTGTAAAAATCTTTTTGGTTTATATCTTATTCTCTGAGTACCTTCCTTAAAGGTAATGATACACAGTATAAAACCTATTGCTATTCTCATATTTGATTAAGGAATTGTGTTTTATTTTTCCATAACATGAATAAATACATAAGAAAAAATACATGTTGAAAAAAATTTAGACAAAATAAATCTAAAGAAAGGGATGCAATATTTTCAGGCTTTTCTTAATGTCTCACTCCTCTGTTTAACATACATGATGTTCCATTAACAGAATACTAGTTTTTTTTTCATCTTTTCTAAAGCAGAGATTTTCCCTTCCTTTTCCAAACTACTTTTATGATATATTAATAATGTTCACAGTTGTCTTTCTTTTTTATTTTAAAAATTTTAAAAACTAACAAAATAACAATGAAGACAAAATCAAAACAACACAAAAATGATACATGACCTCAAAACAAAATGATAGGAATTAACAATGGTTGCTATATTACATACTCTCATCTTCAATGAAACTGCTCAGTCCACCAGATGTAAGAATGTAAGCTGGATCAAACAGTGAAAGTCAGTAACAAGTGATTAAAAAAAAAACACTGGAAATGATGCAGAGCTTCACCATACAAGGTGGTAGAAGTTCAACAATAGTTCTTGTACTGCATATTGTTATTTTCAGATCAGTTATCTTTCTTGATGGGTTGCTGAATGGCAAGAGCTAATGGCAGATGATCATCTCATAATAGAAGATCTACAAAATCATCCATAGCTGAATGTTTATGAGAAGTGATTAGCTACTTTGGAAGTGGTATTGTTACATCATAGATAAAGATGTAGACTACTGAGCTCAAATAAATGATACAGTAGCAGTTGTTGACTTAAATCTGACTCTAGTGTTATCTCAAAAATTTTTAAAACTAAGGTTGCATACTTTAATATTCCTTAATAACCCAACTAACAATAAGAATTTTTATTATTTGTATAATTGAATGTACTTCTCACATTACAATTGAATGTAATTCTCACATTACAAATGTTTATAAACAATGAAATTATTTATATCTTTATATAACAAAACATTAATTCTACTTAAAAAATAAAGCTAATTCTCCTTGAATTCTTTTCAGTTTTTTGTGCTAGGACTCTGCTGTGCACTATGTGTCAACTTTTATCACTTTTATGTATGAATTCCTTTACCTTTACTGGGTGTTGCACAAATGTTTCTCAAATCATTTTATGAGCATTATTGCTGGCACATGCCAAAACAAGGAATCAGGGAAGCACAGGCAAAATGGCAAATGTGACCTCACAGCTCCCAAAAGGGTACTAAAACCTCCTCAAAGCTAAAAAGAAAGTCTCACAATATAATTTTGTACAGAGTAATATTAAAAACACATATATTAGCTAGTTGGTGAGTTTATTTAATAATGATCATTTTTATTTTTTACTTTAATGAGATTAATACTTTTTGAAAAATATTCATATTGATTTATGTAGTGGTTGTACTAGTTTACATTCCCACCAACATGTAGAAGGTTTCCTTTTTACCTGTAGCTTTGCCAGCATTGAATATTATTTGATTTCTTAAAGATAGCTATTTTAGAAGAAAAGACAGGAGGAACCACTAATTGTCTCACTAGTGTAAAACCTGAAAGAGTTAATAAAATCTCAGAGGTATGATAGGCATTGTGAAATGACAGGAAAATGCTCAAGGGTAAAGGGCAACTGTGATGTGGGAAAAAAGAAGGAAAGAAGGAGACATTTTGTACGTATGTATGTATATGAAGGATAGTTAACATAGTTGTTCTACTGTCTTCTATTTCTTTACTGAAGGAAACTGTCAATGAGCTGTTGATTGATCAATATTGCATATCTCTATCTGTTTTCATAAGAAACCACTTTGAAGATATCAGTATGTAAGACAACAAGCACTGTTAATTTCCTACCACTTTGTTTGTAACTGTGTATTGTCTGTACTGTTCTTTTGCTATTTTGTAAAAGGTTGTCTGTCTGTTAATGTTTTCCTCCTTTTATTTTATTTTTTTAAAAGGATAGCTATTTTACGTGAAGTAAGATGGGATATCAGGATAGTTCTGCTTCACATTTTTTCATCACCAGACATACTGACCTCCCCAAAATAAAAGACCTAATCAAAAACAAGAGTTTTTGCAAGTGAGGATGGGACCAAGAGTTGGAGGGAAAAGGGTATGGCATACAATTTTAGAAAATCAAGATACATTGTGTGTCTAAATGTACCAACTCCTCACAATAAATATAATCATAATGTACTGTGAACACATAACAATAAATAAAAAGGGCATATGAAATGAATATTTCTCTGAAGAAGTAGTACAAATGAGTGATACATATATGTTCAACAAAACATTCAACATCTTTGGTCACTACACCATTGGGCTTAAAGTGTTGCTTTAAGAATAATTGCTCCATGTAATTATTGCTAATAATTCTGTTATACAGTAAATGTTAAATTTTAAGAATATTTGTAATCTATAGTAATAAAAATTGTTTTAAATATTTGCTTAGAATGTTCTGTTTTATGTTGAATGACACTGCCTATGGGTAGGGTGTTTTTATTACATTGTTCACTGTTTGGTCCATTATGGAGATATTAACATTATATAATTCATTACATTGTACTTTCTGATGGTATGGAGGTAATTTCTTCTCTTGTACATTTCATATTTCACTAGATTCAAATCCATTGTTTAAACTATGTTTTTCTAACACACAGCCTATGCTCCTCATTAAGCATAGTAACGTCACAACTTCACATCTTGAATTGAGAGTAGCGTACCATAATCCTCATTGTATACTTCCCTCAATGATAAAAATTATATACTACCAATTATCAAGGAACACAGGAAAATTGCAAATTAAGACACATCAGTACTTCTCAAAACATCAATCAAGTTCAGAAGTAGCCAGAATCTTGATAAGATCCTAAAATAGGAAACAGACATTCATTTAAAAAATCAGAAAAAGATCTTGTGGAGGATGGCAATGTCACTTTCCCCCAGATCCAAGTGTAATTGTGTTTACTTTCAAGCAGTGCAGATTGTATAGAGATGACTTTCCTAAATTGGCTTTCATTTTAACTCATGAATCTGGCCAAGGCTGTGTAGGTATCTTCATGAAAGCAGGTGGCTGGCTTGAGGACTAGCATTATTCATCACCAGCAGCCATGGTTGAGCTCAGATAAACAAGCTCTAAACATACCCTAAACCTGGCTGCTCCATCCCTTTCACAAGAGTGCTTTGCTCCCTCTGTTACAAGTCTTCCTGCCCAGCCACTTGTCTAGTACATCCAGCTTCCATTTTCCCCATGCAAATGTGATCTAGTTGCCTCGTCATCTCTTCCCTCAAAACAACTGGACAGCCGGATCGCCATTACTTCACACTCTCTTTGTCTTTTTTCTCTTGCTGTGCATTCATAACAAGAGATTGGGGCCTACTGCAGGGGTTCATAAGAACCAGTGTCATGGAAGAGACCATTACTAAGGTCTCCAATTTAATAACTGAAGCAGCATTAATTTTCTGTTCTTATTGTATTCCAATTGCACGGGGTGTTAACAATAAGAGAAGTGTTGTAGGGGGTACGAAAGAAATCTGTGTACTATTGTTACAATATTTCTGTGAGTGTATAACCACCCCAAACTTTTTTTTTATTTTAAAGGGAGTAGTACACAAGAAACAAACAAAAAAATAGAACAGTAGCAGCATACAAGTACCACAAACATAAACAAAGCAAAGCAAAAACATTCAAAGTGATACAGGGTCTCAAGACAAATTAAAAAAATCATCAGTGGTTGTTACATTGCATACCTGTATCCTCAACTACATTGCTCAGATTGTCACATATAAGAATGAAAGATTGCTCAAAACGTTAAAGAGATTAAGAAAATAATTCTTCAATAAAACATTAGAGATCTTAGAGAGTTTCACTAGACAAAATGGTAGTTCACCATTGTAATTCAACTGCATATTGTTACCTTCAAATCAGTTGCTCAGACCACCAGACACAAACATGCAAAGTCGATCAGAACATAAAAAATTGTGAGCATTAACTGTTCATTTCAATGCACCATCAGACAACAGCAATACAGTAATCACAGCTATTCATATATGTATTTATGTTTTGCCTTCCTTCTTTCTTTTTTCTTCTTTCCCTCATCCCATCATTCCTTCCTTTGAGCAATTTCTTTCCCTTTCCTATCATCTAATGTACGTTTTGAGTTTTACCTAGTCTTTCAGGTTCCTTCACCAAGGAGACAGTATAATATTTACATATGTGGATCAGATTTATTTCACTTATAAGTATGGTCTCTAGTTGCATCAATTTACCTACAAAAGCCTCAATTTATTTTTTTTAATACCTGAGTAATACTCCATTGTACAGAAATGCCACAACTTTTTTGTCCATTCCTCAGTGGATGGGTATCTGGGTTGTTTCCAAGATTTAGCTATAACAAATTGTGTTGCAATAAACATCAGTGCACATATATCGCTGTGGTATGATGTTTTTTAATTCTTCTGGGAAAATACCCAGAAGGAAAATATCTGGGTTAAACGGGACTTCCAATCCTAGATGTGTGAGGAGTCTCCAAATTGATTTCCACAGTGGTTTCCCCAATCTACACTCCCACTAGCAGTGGAGTAGAGTTCCTTTCCCCCACACCCTCTCCAGAATTTGTTATTGGTTGATTTCTTGATGATAGCCATTCTTTCTGGGGTAAGATGGAATCTCAGTGTTGTTTTAATTTGCATTTCTCGAATGACTAATGAAGTTGAACATTTTTTCATGTGTTTATTCGCCATTAGTATCTCTCCCTGAGAGAAGTGTGTATTCATCTCAGATGCCCATTTTTGGATTGGGTATTTGAATTTAGGAGGCCTGATTTTTTAAAATTCTTTATATGTCCTATATAGAAGTCCTTTGTCTGAGGGGCAACTGGCTAAAATTTTTCCCAATTATTGGGTTTTCTTTTTACTTTATTGGTGATTTCTTTAGATGTGCAAAAGCTTTTCAATAAGATGAGATAGCAGCTCTTGATTCCTTGAGGTATTTCCTGTGCAGCTTGGTTTTTGTTCATGAACTCTCTCCCTATCCCAATGTCGTCAAGATTTTTACCTACTTTCTCTTCCAATAAATTTAGTGTTTCTCTTTAATATTTAGATCTTTGATCTATTTTGACTTTAATTTAGTGCATGGTGAAAGACATGTGTCCACTTTTAGTCTTTGGCATGTGGAAAGCCAGTTTTTCTAGCACCATTTATTAAAGAAGCTACCTTCTTTCTATTGAAAATGTTTGGCCACTTTGTCAAAGATAAGGTGACTGAGTGTGTTTGTAGTTGTATCTGCATCTTCTAATCTGTTCCATTGACCTTCAGGTCTGTTTTT
>NW_004955405.1:13674378-13752454 GCF_000276665.1 Chinchilla lanigera
TTTTTTTGTGGGTACCGGGAATCAAACTCAGGACCTTGCACTTGCCAGGCAGGTGCTTATGCTGCTGAGCTATATCCCTGGCCCTTCCCTAAATTTCTTGTAGAATTCAGCTTTGAATCTATCAGGACCCAGGCTTTCCTTCATTGGCAAATTTTTAATTACATTCTCAATTTCACTGGCTGATATTGAGTTATTCAGGATTTTTGTATCTTACTCATTCAGCTTTGGTAATTCATAGGTATCTACCTAAGACTTCACAGGGTTAATATGGTGACATCAAAATACTGAAAATAAAAATATTATGCTAAATTACTGGAGGTTTTGATTCAGGGAACCCCTTAGACATTGCTTTAAATATTAGTGGGGCTGACAATGAAAAAAAAAGATTTATTCTCCCAGTGAGAGTAAACCAGGTGACACTGATCCTGTAAAGGGAATAGTGCATAAAGTGGATCCATTTAAAACACCGCAATTTCCAACATTTGCTAAAGTAGGAGTGAGTAAATAAAATTGAACCAAAAGCAGAAAACAATTAGATTCATGTGTGAGGTAAATTAGAACTGAAACCCTGAATTAGAGCTCTTTAGTTACAATTACATGGAGTGATAACATTTGAGTACAGTAGAGGGCATGAGGGACCTGGAGTGGCAGCCAGAATCTTTGCAGGCAGAAATTGCATCAATTTTATTGCACTGTTGTATGACTGAGTAGAACTGGGAAATTGTTTAGTTCTTGGACAGGTGTATTTGTCTTTAGAAGTGGTCAGAGAAACAATTACTGTAGACTTTTTGATGTAGTATACAAATAAAATTAGTACAAAAAAGACTAATCTTCACTTATTTTCAAAAACAATTATAGTTTAAATGATTTACCTGTCAGCAGCACTGATCCAAAATTTGAACATTGTAACTTCTGGTTTAGGCAATTATCAATATAGGTTAAAATAATGTTAAAGAGCAATCTTTTAAAATTTATTATGCACTAGTCTAAGAGAATTTCAACTTGAAAAATAAAAGTACAGTGTTGAGTCATAAAATGTTGAGTGCTTAAAGTGACAATAAGAAATTATTATGTATTAAATTATTCTGGCACAAGAAAATGTATTCAAGTAATATAATGTATCCACTACTAAGATTCAGAAATAAAGTATGATTGAGGATTCTGATTTATTTCCTCAGATCTCATTTCCATTGTCCATACTCAAGGATAAACTGTAATCATAAATTTTGCATATATATTTTGTTATTTTATATCTTATCACCAAACATCATGTAATTTATTCTGCATATATTAAATTTAAACATATATTTTCATCATCATGTGGAATCTACTTTTTTAGTCAATTTTAAAGATAATTATCCACACTGATACAAGAACTTCTTGTTTCTTCATTTTACTGACTATATATTGCTCTACTATATAAATAATGCATTTATTTTCATGAATAGAAACTCAGACCATTTTCATTTTTTCAACATTAAAAACAAAATTATAATGTGCAGTCCTGTACAAGTTTCCCTGGGCACATGAGGTCGTTTCTGGGGGAAGGGAAAATGCTGAATTATAATTTATGCACATCTTTCCCTTCACTAGAGAGTGTGAAATTGCTCTCCAAAGGGGCTGTGCCAATTTACAAATCTGTCAGCAGTAAATTAGAGCTCCTCTTGTCCCATATCTTGGCGTTAGTTATTACCTGTTGAAAAGGTTTTTTTTTTTTTTTTTATTTAATGGGTGTGAAATTGTAGGTAATTATTATTTTAATTTGCATTTTCCTGATTAATTATGAGTTTGAGCTTTTTTATATGATTTTTGCTTTGTGGTTCTCCTCTTCATTGACTTGCCTTATGCTGCTATGAGTTCAGCAAAGCCTTTTAAAGAACTTTTTTCTATTCTATTCTATTCTATTCTATTCTATTCTATTCTATTCTATTCTTTCTATTCTATTCTATTCTATTCTATTCTAAATTTGAGTTTTGATGAAGAAACTTTTCAATGACTTTACTGTTATTTTAAATGTTTTTGTACATTTGGTTAATGCCTGGTTTTCACTTTTCACTTTCTGCTTTTATTGCTGCAAAGGCACTATTGGCCCCAGGGTTATAAGTTCCTCAGGTAGTACTAAGTATAGTAACATTTGGTAATTATTGCATTAGGTTGATCTTGAGTTCCTAACATACCTAAATAAATAAATCAAGGTGTGCTCTTTTTTTAACTTTAACAAATATGGTGAGTTTGGTGTAATGAGGAACAAAAATTTTTAAATTGGTAAATGAAAATGAGATAGTTTATATTATTTGATAAAATATTCTGACACCTTGGGTAAAGGGCTTACTTTGGTGCTGCTGAGGAATATAGGTTTTATTTCCTGCTAAAAATAGAAAAAAATGTGCAGGGAATGATAAAAAGACAAGCATGCATACCTGTTATGAGAACATGAAATATCAGACCAGGTGATCACAGGAATAGATTTCAATCAGATCTCAAGTTTGGACCCTTTATAGAAAAAGTACTCATGAGAAGTGAAACATTCCTTTTCCAATGGGATTTATTGGGCAGATATGTCGAACACCCTAGACTCCAGGAAAGTTTTAGAGAAGGATAAAAGTAGATGTGAGAATGACACAGATCTCCTGAAAGTCTGTTGGAATCCTTAGCACCGCACATCTACACCTTCACCCTCTTAGTTGGTGGAAAATGTGGCAGACATCCTCTTTGGACTCTTAGAGATTAATACATTCCTTTCAGATTGAAATTTTAGATGTATAACTTGCTCAAGTAGTGGTTTGTATTTATTGAATTATACCTATTTTCTATGTAAAAGAACTCATAGCTTTTCTTCTGTCAACTTTAAACAGTCACTCCGCTAGGCACCCATAAGCCTCCCTACAACAACAAAACAGTATGAATACCTGCAACTTCACTCCATGGGTAATGCTAGTCCTGTAGAGCAGAAGATATGCTGGCATGTGGAAGTCTGCCTGCTTATGCACATGGAATCTGCAGATAAGTTTAGTTTTCTGCTAAAACTTGCTTCTTTCTTTACTTTTTGTTATTTTAAATAATGTAACTATGCTGTGATTTTATTGTGGCTACAACATCATGAAGTGATGGGAATATTCCATTGAAATTATAATCACATACAGTGGTACCTTGGTTCACAAAGTTAATTTATTCCACAATTCTGGAGAAAGTGGCCACATTTCTGTTCATGTGGGAAAGATGGTGGTGGTCATGTTTGTCATTCTATGCAGAGTCTGCAAACAAACTTTTGCCAAATGTTTCTGTTTGGATACCATGTTGTTCACAAGAAAGTACTCATGAACCGAGCTATAGATTAGATTAGATTAGATAGATAGATACATAGATGACATATGATAGACAGACTCTAGCATTTTTGAATGTAGATATTTCTTTCATTAATGGTTACAGTATTTATAACAAAACAGTTCATAATAGAGTGTTGTAGGAAATATATATTTCAATAACTAAAAATATATAATTAAGAAACAAAGAACTACTGAATTTTCAACATTTTGAGGATGACATTAGGCACATGACCCTCCATTTTTTTTTCTTTAAGCATTACCACAAAAAAGACAATGCCAGGGCATTTTAACTCCTGATACTTTCTTAAAGAGAATTACTCAAATCTATTGATGTTTGACTAATGTTAACACACTTTCTCTCCAACTTTCAACCTTTCCAACTACATATATTTCATATAGATAGATGTAGACATAGATTTACTTTTAGAGATAGAGATTTAGAAATTTAGAGATAGAGAGCTAGAGGTAGAGGTAGAAGTAGAGGTAGAGGTAGAGGTAGAGGTAGAGGTAGAGGTAGAGGTAGAGGTAGAGGTAGAGATAGAGATAGAGATAGAGATAGAGATAGAGATAGAGATAGAGATAGATAGAGATAGAGATATGGATTACCTGACATGATTAAAACAACTGCCATTTCTCAAGGTCTGCAGGGTAACTGGGCAAGCTAGAGAGTCATGACAGCTCATGTTTTAGCTTTGAGAGAATCAGGAGAATAGCATGAGCTGGTGGTATAGCTTCAGTCTAAAGGCCATTGTTTTGGTTACTTTTTTCTCGCTGCTGGGACAAAATACCTGACACCCAAAATTAAGGAAGGAAAGGTTTATTTTGCTTACAGTTCGTGGAAGTTCTAATCCATACTTGGCAGGATTATAAGGCAGAGTGGCACGTGGCAGAGAGCTGCAGCTCAGGACGGCAGCCACAGCTAAGCAAGAACTCACTTACACCGGGGTGGAATGGGGGAGGAATGCCCCAAGCAGCTTCTTCCTCTCCCTTACATATGCAAACTATCCACCTCAGGGCGGGTGTAGCTCTCACACCCACAATCATTCAACTCTAATAGCCTGCCCCAAGGTCACATGAGGCTTTGGAGGGGACACACAGACATAAACCATAACAGCCATTATTCAAAAGAAGTTCTCAGCTTTTTGCTCTATGTAGAGGTTATCTGTTCATATGAGGCCCATGTACACCAGAGGAAGCAATGTTTTATCCAATCTACCAATTTAAATGTTAATCACATACAAAACATTATCTGAGAGAAATCCAAAAATAATGTTTGATCAATATCTGGGTACTTCTAGGTTCAGTTTAGTTGACATATAAAATTAAGTATCAAGATATTCTAGCTAGAAAGTGAAGTATGTGTGAAGCCTTCTTTTATAGTATTTATGTTCTTATTCCCAGCGTCTAAATGTAAAATGTATAAAGAACTTATGTAGTAAATGTTGAGTGAATATCTGCAAACCTAAGTAAATGAATATATAAATGAAGCAAGTAACAGGTGGAGAAGCATACAATATAAAGTATAACTTGTGGACCTGCCACAATTTACTGTTTCCCTTTAGTCATGTCTTTTCATTTAACTAAGTTTTTTCTCATAAAATGAAATTATATGTGACTACATGACAAAAGTAATTTGAGAAAGTAAAAGTATAAATCCAATGTGTATCTCTCTTATATTATTAACAAGAGTCAGCCCACCAGGGCTAGTATCTATTATTATGGGACAAAGTATTAATCATGTTATAAATGATAAATAAATAATTGCCCTTCAAGTAGCTCAATAGTTCTGAAACAGTATTATAGTAAAATCGAGAGATTATCTCTTTATTTTTTATTTTTTATTTTATTTTTTTTTCCTGTACCGGGAACCGAATTCACGACCTTGTGCTTGCCAGGCAGGCGCTTTGCCCCTGAGCTAAATCCCCAGCCCCGAGATTACCTCTTTAAAGGACATTATTTCTAGTTGCCTCTTTAAAGGACATTATTTTTAGTACTGTTAATTTGTATGTATCACTTCACATATAACTCATGTGTAGTAAACACATTTTGAAAATATTCATACTTCAATGCAATACATACAGTAATCACAGCTTATAAGTTCCTTTCTACTGACAGATATTTAAAACTTATACTTTATGCTAGGGGGATATCATTTGAGAGAGTATTTATCATTAATAATCGTAAGTGCTATTACTCAGTTAAAAGAATCCCTTACGAACCAATTACTAATTTTGATCCATGCAGTTTCTTTTCATAAATAATTCCAATATGACTTTTCATCTCTACAATATTATTATTCATGTTGTAAAACGTATTATTGAATCATATTTTACGTGAATGACATGGCAGTGGGAAAGTCAACTGCTTAACTTTATTGATCATGATATGTCTTCATGTTCAATATCATCATTCATTCCTTTTGTTTTAGATTTATGATATACTGACTTCAGATTTTTCTATTATAACTATAAACATCATATCTTTAAACATGTGTATAGCAAAAATTGAAAAACTAGAACTACTAGTAAATATAGGTTGAATTTTTTTTCTGGTACCGGGAACCGAACTCACAACCTCACACTTGCCAGGCAGGCGCTGTGCCACTGAGCTAAGTCCCCTGCCCCTGAATTGTCTGTTCTTTTTATTATTAAAATCAGTGATAAGGCTCCAGCTCTGTGGTCACTGAGCCTAAAGAAGCCAGCATAACAAGAATATCTTAAATTCTATTAACAAATACTGAGACCCTGGAGACCATAGCTTAAAATTTTTTTGACCGGCACCTAGAATAATTCATCTATGTTTGTGTACAAAATTTGCAGTAAGCAATTCTCTTCCATGAATTGAAAGATTAATTGCAGTGTTAACCAAATCTCTTTCACATATAGGATGACTCATTTTTTTCCTTGGTTAAGAGCACATTAATCATTGCAGTTGAGTGTTCTGCAAGTCTAATTAGTAACTAGATAATTCTTATAATGTGTTTTCTTCAGTGTCACGCTGCTTAATTTTCTACCTTGATCTTACCATGTGTGCATCCCATTGAAAAAACCAAATGGGATAAAATAGATGAAAAGTAGATGACAGCCAAGTGTTAGGGATTATTATCTATGCTCAGCTAATTAAATACCCCAAACCTATATCATCTCCCATAGTAGTCTGTCAGAGCAGATGGAAACAAATTGTTTTTCAATAAAACAAAGTTAAAGACGGCATTTAAATTCAATAAGGAAACATCTAAGAGTGTGAGTCCAACCAACTGATTGAAAATGTAAAGATATTATCATGATCTGCTATAGTAAATGTGAATCCTGGAGAAATTCAGAGTTTTAATTAGACATGCAAGAAACTAAATTCTGTATTATTTTCATGAGATAATTTTTATTAGTCTTTTTCATAAACCTGTCTTCCCTTTTACACTGGTTATAAGTGTATGCATATTTATGTAATCATTGTTTTCTGCTTTGCATACAAGAATAAATAAAATTAAATGTGAACCATGTACTTTATATTCTCTTCAATGGGGAAAGTATGATTATCACCACTGTTCATGAAAAATCAATGCAGTACTCCTATTTCCTTCCTCATCCTCAGATGAACATTATATCCATCACAAATTTAAATAGTAAGAATAGCAGGGAGTAATTGTTCCATTTCCTACACTTTCATTCTACATTCAGATTGTTCCAAGTAAAAACATCATTCTCAGGTTTCACAGAATCATCACCTGTGAGATTATGGAGATTTATGAAATGTACTGTAACTTACTCCCTTAGGACAAGTTTTGTTCTTCCTATTTTACATGTAGTGAATGAAAGTGCAAGTAGTACATTTGAAGTCTTCCCTCTGTTCACTGCTTGAAAGACATAGAAAGAACCAAAATATCATGACATAATTATTTATCTTTTAAATTGATGATAATTTTAGTGACCCACATTTGTAATTCATTTTCTATTATGTAGCATAGCTTTCTCTCATTTTATGACAATTATTGCTAATTTGATTTTAATAGAATAGAGGCTCATAGAACAAAATTAATAAATTTGGTCTGAGTTGTATAATTAGTAATTGAAAGGGAAATATTTTTAATCTAATTCCTCCAAGTGTTCAATCTAGCTCTCTCCCTCTTTTAAATTCACATAAATTTCCATTTTACCCTTTATTTTGTGTGTTTTACTTGAAATTATAGTCACCCAACACAAAGGGGGGTTGAAATATATGGTAAAGTTTCAATATTTTTTTAAAAAGTATTTGAGCAAAAGACACATTGATTGCCTTTATTCACCCTCAAAATGCTACTCCTCACTTGTAACATATTTATCACATTGTTCTGGGCACTTTCTGAAGCAATTCTGGAAGTCTTTCCCCATGACTGTCATTATAAGCTGTAATCAAAACTACCATAAATATTGTTGCTTATTAACACTAACTTAGACGTAGTCTTGTACAAACACTGCAATGTGTCTTCATCCACCTTATTCACCATATCTGTGTGTATGAGATGACTTGCCCTTCCTCAAAATAAAAAAGACCATAAAATGTAGACATTTAAAGTAGATTAAGGGTGTCAAGGCAGCCTTGAAAGAGCAACTAAAGACATAAAAGTGGACCCCTAGAACTGCTTTAGAAATTGGCAAGTATGATAGGTATTATGTTCATAGCAAAAGAACAGTGTTAAGATGGTGACTAATGGTAATATATCTTTTATAGAGTAAACTCTTTAAAATTTAAAAAAATGTAGTTTTCAATCATAGCTGGTAGTTTAAAAAACATCCTCATTTAAGGCAGCATGTAACTAATCATTCAAAAATAAGCAATATTTCAATCTGGCTCAGGGATCAGTTTGTTGTTACTTTGTTTTATATAGTATATATTAACAATTTATAATATTTGTTATATAAATATATCTGATGGTCAGTTAAATTAATATGTACACCCTATTGTTTCTGAGTATAACAAATCTAGAAGAGTGTCTAAGAAGATAAAAGCAAAAAGACATACATACAGAGAGCCAAAGATCCTAATAACATGACTACCTAGTGTTTATGCTAATTCTGTCAAATATCTTACATAACTAAAATAAGATATAAGAAAATTTTAGAAACAATGTATACAAATATATTTTAGTACTTGATATTTATTTAAAAGTTAACCTAATAAAATGAGAGTGGTGACCAATTAAAATAGTGTGTTTATGTACTAAGGACATTGATTTGGGCCTGATACTTCTTTGTAGATTTTCTTGTCTAGTTGTTCTACGTCTTTATGACAGTGGGGTATTGAGGTTTCCCATTATAATTGCGTTATTCATCTGATTTTTCATATCCACTAGTGTTTATTTTATAAAGTTGGGTGCACTGGTGTTTTCTACATGTATGTTTATTATTGTTATTGTTTCCTCTTGGACTGTTCCCTTAACAAGTATATGATGACCTTCTTTGTTTCTTCTGATCAGTTTTGGCTTGAAATCCACCTAGTCTTCAAATAGAATAGCTATCGCTGATTTTTTCCGGGTTCCTGTCCCATGGAATATTGCTTCTCATCCTTTAATTTTCAGTCTATGAATCTATTTTTGAGTAAAATGTTTTTCTTGTATAGAGCATAATTTGGGGTATTATTTCTTGATGCATTCTATCAATCTGTTTCTTTTGATTTGTAACTTGAGACTATTTACATTAATAGTTATAAATGATAGGCATTGACTGATCCTTGTCATTATATTACTTTCCTGCTGTTGTGTCCCTTTCTTTTCCTCTATTTAATTACTTGCCTTGCCTGGTGGATTCATCCTATTGGGATGCTTGGAAATGTTGTCTTCATTGTCTTTTTCTACAATATCCTTCAAAACTTTTTGAGTCGTGGAGTGATGTCCTGCATTTCTTCAGATGTTCTTTTTCATGGAAGTATTTTATTGTTTTAAACTTTTTGGAAGATAATTTTACAAGGTACATTAATCTGGATTTCAGTTTGTATGTTTTAGTGCTTGAAATATTTCATTCCAAGCTTTTATTTATTTAAGAGTTTGTGTGAAGAAGTATGCTGTGATTCTGATGAATTTTGTGATGTATTTCTTTTTTTCTGACAGCTTTGCATTTTCTGTTCTTGTATTGAACTTTTGGAATCTTGGCTATTACATGTGTTGTTGTTATTCTTTCTGGTCATGGCTATTTGTAATTTTATATGACTCATTTAGTTATATGTAAAATTATCTTTCTATGCTTGGCAAGCTTTCTGCTACTGCTTCTGTGAACAGATATTTTATTCCCTTTGTGTTATTTTCTGATTTTTCATTGACTCAAACTAATCTTTTATATGTCTTCTTTACATTGCCTAGCACAGATTGGATTAATTTTTCATAGTCTGTGGCTATTTTTAAAAGTCTTTCATTTTATCGTCACCAACCACAACCCTATATTCTAGATGTGATATTCTATCTTCACATGAGTTGGCTCTGATGCATGTTCTTTTTAACCTCCTGGATTTGTATTTCAGCCTGTTTGGTGGGATCCAGTTCTTTCTATGTTGGTAGTTCATGGTTTGCATGATATTCCTAAGATCCTGTTTTTATTTTTTTTAATCTGTGTCTACTGTAGATTCTTCATTATAATCTTCATCTCTTTAATTATGGTTTTTCTCAAGAGACTTCATTTCGTTTTCTCAAGAGACTTATTCATCCGTTTGATTACTTCTCCTGCTACCATTTCAGAAAATTCATCTAGATGGTTCCTCATCTCTTCCAACTCAATTCTCCCTGGACTTTCCTTGGGCAATTTGGGGATTATATGTTGCATCTTGCTTCTGTGTTTTCACATTTTTTACTTTTTGTTTACTTATTTTCTGGATTGAAGTTAGTAATTTGTTTATGACACTTAGTTTTATTACTATTCCTGAGATCTCATTAAAAATGACTATTTTTCAGAGATGACTTCTAGGCATATTTAGTTTCAGGGTTTTGAGTAAAGGTTGCAGCCTGTTGGTCCGACACAAAGTTTTTTAACACTTGACTTTATTATTGTTTATGACTCCCAGAAAATCTAGGTATTGGCATAAAGGGAACAGCAATTGATCACAACAACTATATCTTGGCTAAAGTAGTACAATAAGAACTACATTAAGTAATAACAATAGCATCAAGCATTATTTGCCACCTTTAGCCATAGGTACAAGATTTATATATATATAACAAAGCCTAAGACAAATCACAAAATTACATACAGTAAATATTCACTCAGTAGATTAAATTTACTTTAAAGGGAGAAAATTTTAAAAGGCACAAGAAAAAATTGAGAAATTAAAGAAGAAAAAGAGACTAGAAACAAGGTTGAAGCACAAAGTATGATTGCCTAACCTCAAAAAACTGATGAAGAAGACAAGTGGGAAAGAAAGAAGAAAAAAACAAAAGCAAGAACAAAATTAAACTTTAAAAAAACCTGAAAAAAATATTCACTCTCATATTATTAATTATTAACAATTTATAATATTTGTTATATATATATCTGATGTTCAGTTAAAGTAATATATACAGCCTATTGTTTCTGAGTATTACAAATCTAGAAGAGTGTCTAAGAAGATAAAAGCAAAAAGACATACAGAGAGCCAAAGATCTCATGAAAAAGCAAAAACAAAGAATCAAGAATAAATAAATAAACAGAAACTTTAAAAACAAAGAGAAGAAAATAAAAGAAGGAATTTCTTTGTAATTTCAAGCCTGTGGTTAACTCCTGGAGTCTATAGTTTTGTATCAGTGTCCAAATCATGGAGTTACTCTGCTTACAATGGTAGACAAAGTAGTTACTCATAACCCAGATTCCTGCTGGATAATTACCGGCAAGGTGTAAGTAGGATTAGGGTGAAATCCCAGTTCTGGTACTTTAAAATCAGGAGAAGTTTAGGCTGATCCTGACCTCTGGTTGTGGGATTGGGACCTGAGTCATTTAGCTTATAACACTCTGGGTGTCTCTTGCTAGCCTAATCATGGCTGCCTGACCCTGGATGTCTCCCATGATTGTCTCTCACCCAGTCCCTGTAGAAATTTAACACTGGGAGCCCTGAGATGAAGTTAATCCATGGCTGCACAGAGTCCTGATCTCAGTTGTCTCCTCCATAAAATAGCATCTCACCAAGCTCTCTATCTCAGGGATATGGCAGTTACTTGGACTGGAGCCACTCACCAGTTGTTGTAGCACATAGTATCCAGTGTTCTATTCAACTGGTGCATTTTTCCCTGAAATCCACTGGATTTGCACTCTTGCACTGTGTTGACATAGATTCAATCTCCCTTTCTCAGCCCAGGTTTCTGGGAGAAAGTGTAGATTTCTCCTTCTTTTTACTGTGTTGAGGTCTGTCTGTTCAATATCTCTGCAATCTTCAGACCTTTCCTGGGTTTCAGCGATGTATGTCCTTCCCTCTTTCCTTCCACAAGTTCTTAATTTTCAGTGTCTGCTTTAAAATCTGGAGAGGTTGATTTGGTGCTGCTTACCACCCTGCCACTTTCCCAGAAGCTCAGTTTTCTAATGGAAAATTAACAGAACCAAGGGGAAAAAACAAAATATACAATTATCTCAACAGACTCAATAAAAGCATTTGACAAAGTCTATGACCCATTCATGATGAAAACCCTAGACAAACTTGGAATAGAAAGTCTTTACTTTAATCTAGTGAAAGCTATTTATAACAAAGCAACAGTCAACATCATAGTACATGGTCAAAAACTGAGAGCTTACACTCCAGAATCAGAAATAAGACAGGATGCATACTATCAGCACTCCTGTTCAATATTGTTTTGAAATATTAGCCAGAGGAATTAGACAAGAGAAACAAATAAGGTGAATATGGACAAGAGAGGAAATAGTTAAATTATCACTATTTGCTAATGGTATGATACTCTACAAAGAAGACCCCAAGGACTCCACCAAAAGATTCATAGAATTAATAACCAAACTTGAAGCATAGCAGGATTTAAAGGCAACACTCAAAATCAATAGTATTTTTGTACATGAATAACAAACTCACTGAGAGAGAATTTAAGGAAACAACAGCTTTCAGAATAACATCAAGAAAGATGAAATATTTAGGAATCAATCTAACAAAGGAAGTGAAAGACCTATACACCAAAAATTGCATTACTCTGAGAAATAAGATAGAAAATGATATCAGAAAATAGAAAGATATCCCTGTTCTTACAGAGGAAGAACCAATGTAGCGAAAATGGCCACAATTCCAAACTATTATGTGGATTTAATGAAATCCCAATCAGTACCAATGGCATATGTCACAAAATTAGAGAAAGCAATCCTACAGCTTATATGAAACCTAAAGAGACCTAGAATAGTGATAGCAGTTCTGGACAAACAACCAAGGACAAAAAGACCATACAACTGGATAAAGCAAGGGGTATTACGATTCCCAATCTGAATTTAAATTTCAAAGCTACAGTGACAAAAAACAACATGGTACTGGCAAACAGACAAATCCAAGGATTAACTGAAGAGGATACAAGACCCAGAAACAACTGAGGCACACTCAGTTCCCTTATCTTTGACAAAGGGGCCAAACACTTTCACTGGAACAAATACAGCCTCTTTAATAAATGGTACTGGGAAAGCAGGCTTTCCAAGTGCTGAAAATTTAACTTAGACTCATATCACTCATTATGCTCTAAACTAAAATTGAAATGGATCAAATACCTCAACATAAATATAAAAGGCACATGAATAAAATACTGACTGCACATGAAATATTGCAAGGAATCAACACTTGGGATCACATCAAATTAAAAAGCTTTTGCTCATCACATGAAACCACCAATAGAGTGAAGAGAAAGCTGACAAAATAGGGAAAAAATTCACCACTTACATCTCAGAGCAAATACTAATCTATAGAATATACAAAGAACTCAAATTTTAGACCCTCTAAAATTCAAAGACCAAATCCAAAAATAGGCATCTGTCAGTGAATAGACACTTCTTAGACGAGGAAGGACAACAGCATATGAATACATGAAAAAGTCTTCAACATCACTGGCCATTTGAGAAACGCAAATTAAAAAAACACTGAGACTCCATCTCACTTCAAAAAGGATGGTTACATCAAGAAATCAACCAATAACAAATGTTGGTGAGGCTAGGAGTGAAAGGAACCCTTCTTCACTGCTGGTGGGAGTATAAATTGGTACAATGAGTATGAAAATCAGTATGCAGATTCCTCAAAAATCTAAAAGTAAAGATTCCATTTGACTCAGCTGTTTCCTTTCTAGGAATCTTCTCAAAAGAACTTTTCGTTTGCAAGGCATCATACCACAGTAATACATGAATGCACATGTTTATAGCATCACAATTTATAATAGTCAAATCTTGGAAACAGTGCATTCCCATCAATAGATGAACTGATATAGAAAATGTGGCTTTATATGCAATTTATACAGTGTCATATAGGATAAACTTGCATCAGTTTAAGTAAATGGAAGCACCTCAAAACCATAATTTTAATTGAATTACATCAGACACACTCTTTAAATACCATATTGTTTCTCTTGTGTGAGAAAATGAAAGAATAAATATGGAGCACGGTGGAGGGTTGATATTTGGAAGTGGGAAGAACTTGTGAAAATTGGAAAAGAACAAGGTAGGAAAGAAAAGGGAAAGAAGGAAAAAAGGAAAAAGGAGAATGGAAGGAAAAATAGAAGGAATGCTTTTGTAAATGGGGAGAAGATTGAAGGGAGCAAAAGGGAATGAGAAAAAGGGAATTAACATATATTGTCTACAGTTACACACTCCCTGCGATGAATGTGATCATTATGTATGGCAAATATGGAGTAATAAAAAACTTTAATATAACAAGAAAATTTGATAAGTCAGAGTTTATCAAAATTAAAAGTATCTTCTGTGCAAAAGGAAAAGAAGATTGAAAGAATACCATTTTTATTACCAAATGCTAAGTTATTATCCAATGGTATAGCTATACTATTGTAATATCTCTTTATTTTTTTCCATATTCATGAAATTTTTATGACACTGAAGGTACTAAAAATATAACTAGAGTAATATTTTGTATATGACCAAGGAGACTTGGTATAACATTGTTAATTCCCACAACTATTGGAAAAATTAAATAACATAATTTTACAGATAACAAAGGAAATCCACAAAGAAGTCAATGAATTGCTTCAATCTATTATTGTAGAGACCAGAGTCAAAAGCAGATCTATGTAATCTAAATGTTTGCATACACACTTGCTTTATTGTTAATAATGTTATCTGTTTAGAGTATGAAGCCCAGTATTTACTGACATTCGAACGTGTTCACTTATAATAAGATAATTTGCTTAGGCTAATCGGAATTTCTAAAAGTCTAAAGCTACAGTCTCTAAAATTGTAAAGATACTGTCAAGTCTTACATTGATAAATGTTTCTTCATGTCTTGTTTCAGGAATGGTACTGGAAAAATTTCAGACCCCGCTGATGATTTTAAAACATAAATATAATAAAATGTATAAATGAGAAAAACAAGAAATATAAATTGCTTAATCAGAGCCAATACAAAATACAAATTTAAAACAGATTTTAATAGTATTTCAAGTTGATGACCCTACAATTCATGCAGATTGAAGATTAGAGAATATACATTCATCTTTTACAAAAAGTCATTAACACTTGCAGAGAAATTTTAGGTAAATATAGACACAAAAAATGACCATTCAAAGCTGGTAGAAGAAAATTACATACTTGAGATTTAAATATCACTACATAAATCCATTCAGAGTGTCAAAAGCACCTTAGCTAAACATTGAAATCAACTCATGACTCATTTTTATTTTATTTTATTTTATTTTAAAGAGAGAAGTAAATGAGAAACAAATGAACAAAGAAATAGAGCAGTAGCAGCATACCAGTATCACAAACGCAAACAAATCAAAGCAAGAGGATTCAAAGTGATACAGTCTCAAGAAAAAATAATAAGAATCAAGTGGTTGTTACATTACATGTCACTATCCTCAACTACATTACTCAGATTACCAGATCTAAGAGTGAACGATTGTGCAAACCATTATAGGAAATAAGAAAAAAATTCCTTTATTATTATTATTTTTTAGTTTTAAAAATGAAAGGAGGAAAACATTAACAGACAGACAACCTTTTACAAAATAGCAAAAGAACAGTACAGACAATACAGAGTTACAAACAAAGTGGTAGGAAATTAACAATGCTTGTTGCATTACATATTGATATCTTCAAAGTGATTTCTCATGAAAACAGGTAGAGACATGCAATATTGATCAATCAAGCACTCATCGACAGTTTTCCCAGAAGGTCTAAAAACATCATATTATAGTGACATATGTGCACCTATGCTGATAGAAGCACAATTTGTAATTGCTAAATTGTGGAAGCAACCCAAATGTCCATTCACCGAAGACTGGATAAGAAAACTGTGATACTTTTATAAAAAAAAATCCTTTAAAAAAGACACCGAGGTTCTGGTGTTTTCAATCTCTGCCCATCAGTTCAGTTACAGCTTTTCCTCATGTACTTTTCTCAACTGACATTTTCTTTTACCTATTCAACCACTCAACCAAATTCTTAAAAAACCACTTGAAATGTACTCTCTGTGATAAAGATATTCAAGCTCCTCTCATTTGAGAATTTCTGCCAGTATTGATCCTATCATGCCTTGTGTATACTATTTCTATCTTAAAATTCTTTAAAATTATTAGTTTAGTAGGGATTTGCTACTTATAATGTTATCCAGATGAGTAAATTAGGTGCCTTGGCTTATCTATAACTTATCATCAGTAGTAATTTTGAATTTATGGTACATGTGTTATTGTGTTTTTCTTTTAAGACAAAATATATTAATGAGTTTATTTTCTAAACTAAAGCCTGAGTATTCAGGTGTGATTGTAGTGTTGGCACTTTGTGATAAATAAGTAGGTTTAAGGTTGCTCTTTGAGCACTTTTCTCTAAAAGTTCACCATCGGTGATCTACAGTGTACATTTCTGTTTACTGGAGGAGGAATAACAATAAATCAACAAACTAACAAATGATCAAAGTTATTATTTTGGATAAATTTTTGTATGTTTTTATTTAAAACTGTCTCAGGTTTAATTTGTATTTTGATTTTATCTTTTATTTCTGAACACTATAAATAATATAATTAGCCAAGGTCTTTATTTTTAAAAGTATAATAAAATTACTTCATAAAAATTGTCATCACTTGTTATTAAAGGTATTTCTGGAGGAAACACCTTTAAATATTTAGATCTTAAATGAAGACAATCAAAGTAAGTTTTAAAATTTTAGTGTCACATAACATGTGTTTGTTTTGCATGAACTCTTTCTTACTTTACATTGTAGATCAATACTTGCCTCTTATAAAACTCTGAATGTATTTCCCAGTACTCTGAGTGATAAAATCTCACTGAAAGCTCAACTTGTATAGCATCTTTCAGTTATTTTGGTTTTAATATATTTTAATAACATCATATTATTTAACTTACCTCTTTTCCAATCTCCACATAAAATGTGAATTATTGTTCATCACCCATGGATAATGTAGAAATAAAACTTGCAGATACAATATTATGCATATAAATTAAATTTAATAGGTATATAGAGAACAGAGAACTTTTTAATATACTTGGTTTATAAACATATGCATAGAAACTTACATGCTCAAATATATTCAACAGGTCAACAAATGACAAATTTAAAATTGCTTTCAAAAATGCAAACTTTTAATGAAGTCTATCAAATAGAGTTGTGATTACCAATATTCATGCAATTTACTAGGAGAAGCAAATTAATTTCTCAGGTCATGTTACTCAGCTGCAAAATGTAAGATAATTTGATTTTCATAAATGTTGTTTGGTTTAAATAATGCAAGTAGAGCAATCTTAGATTTACTAGAAAAGGGTAATACATTTAAAAAGCTGAAGATCTCTGAAAATGTGAAATAGAAGAAAAAATGCTGGTAGGAAAGGAAGCTAGAAAAATGGGCTTTTCTTTTTTGTATATAGATTCCACTGCTATTTCTGTCAAGCTGATATTGTCTCAAGCCTTATTTTTTTCTATATTGTAATCCAATACCTCTTTCAAGAATTATACTTGCGCCAGCCATATTCTTATAAATTCCATGAACTTGCTGTGCACCCAACTTCACCCTTTTCTTCCTATACCACTTCCAACCACTAGGCAGGTAACTATATAAATGTTCTTTAGTGGTTCCACTCACATATAAGGCACACATTCCTTCACGTTGATTTATGCTTCATGAGTTCTCCCCAATTAAAATGTACTGTAGTGCAATCATTAGAAATGAATTGTATGCCAGTTAATTTTATATGTTAAATTTCAGTTCTCACAAATATTGAATATGTGAACTTGAGTCATTTCTTAAATGTTTAGGAGATATGCTCTCCTATGTTGTGAAATGGAACATCAAAGGGTGAATCAACCCATTCTAAAACATCGGGCCCATTGAAATGATAGTACAATAGTTATTTTCTCTTCCTATTCTTCCTCCTCATCTATATTTTCATCCTTCTTATCATCACCTGAATCCTAGGTCTACTTTATTCTTTATGGTACACCTAAGAGACTGCTTCTCTTTTGAACTATAATGATTTTCATTGTCAGTATCACATACTGGGCAAATGGTGTAAACTGAACTCTTTAGTCTTTCCTAAGCATATGAGTATAATTCTACTATAAAATATTACACGCCAAATAATTGATACAGATACCATTTGGTGTCAGTACCACCTAACATATGTTAAATGTACAATATGTGTTTCTCTTTCTGTGCAATTCCAGTATTTGATGAGCACCTATTATATGGAGAATGACAGAGATTAAGGTTAATTAGTCAGGGATAAGCGTTTAAAGAACTTCCTTGAATACACTGTTAATAATCCATCTGAGTTCTATCTTCCATCAAGTTGTTTTAAATCATACAATCTTAAATTGAATTCTATTGTTTTCAGACTTTAACATGCATACAAATCATCTAAAAAGATTGCAAAACATGATAATATTAGTGTATTGGGTGATTTCTAAAAATTCAGATAACAAACTTTCAGTTAAAGATAATTTTCTGAGAACCACTATTTTAGGCACACCAAAAATCAACATTCTCTTTAATCTATTTCTTCTGAGAAATTTCTACAAACTGCTCTTTATTAAAATTTATAGAAATAAACTATATTTCTAAATTGTTTTCTTTTTATAGAATTAACTTACGTTCAAGTAATTTGTTTGCACGTGGTTTAGTTTGCACAGCTGCTGTTCCAGACAAATACTGATCAGTACAAACTGGTACTAAAAATTACAAAAGGATATTGTCAGCTAGTCAGTTATTTGGGGCTGAGAGAATCTTTAGGAAGAATTGATAACTGATTATTCTGCCTGAATCCTGAGGTATTGAGGGTACTATTAAAACAAAGAGGAGATAAATTTGAAAAACAGCATCCTAGGTATTTGATAAAGATTATTTTTGTTGTCTGATGGCTCATTTCCTTCAAAATGATTTCAACTATATGAAGCATAGAAATTTTTCTACAAGTTCATCTTATATCACTACTCTAGCTTAGATGTAGAATCCAACTTAAATACTAGTGTATTATCTTTAGTAATAATTGGTAACTGGTTCTTCTACCTGAATCATGAGGTATAGGAATATACTGGTAAAACATAGAGGAGCTAAATTTCATAAACAGCACCCTAGACATTTCATACAGATTGTTATCATTGGCTCATTTCCTGCGAAATGATTCTAAGTATATGAAGCAAATATTTTTTCTATGGATTCCTCTTATATCACGATCCCAGCTTAGGTATATAATGCAGCTTAAATGTTAGCAATAGTATGTGTGTCTTCTTTATATTCAGCAATATGTACAAGAATATTATAATATTAATTTAATAAATATTATTTTAATTATTACCTGTTTTCTAGAAATGAGAAATAAATGCATTTGCTCTAATTTTGAATAAAGCATTTATAAATATGATTCTCCACATTTATTTTAAATGAAAATTATTTTCCTTCAGAAATTTAATTAAAAGATTTTGTCATATCAATTAATGTATTTATATTCACTTAGCCTCAGGTAATGTAATGAATTATTCACACCAAAACATATATCTCACATGACATCTTGTTGTCAATAAAGCTCTACCTTTGATGCTCTTCTCAGTCTTACTTTCCTTAAATCATTTTGTAGCATACAGACATCAGACTCTATGCTAATTGCAGTTAATGTTTTGTATCAACTTTAGACTTACTCCTGCATAAGCCATAGAAGATGTATACAGTTTCCTTCTGGAAATTTGTGCCAACAACCTCCTAAACCCCGAAAATTCAACATTTCAAGAAGAAAATATATTTCATTCTTTTCAGATAATTGAGTGATTGTTACTCATCTCTGCTTATGTACCTAACCAGCCAAGTAAAAAGCCTCCTCAATGCCTTCCTTTCACTGTTGATATATCATTAATAATCAGTCTTAAAGTTTCCATTAAAGGAAACAGATTGCACTTGTAAATTTCTTCTACTTTGGTTTTCATGGGCTCACATAGGCTTCTCACGAGGTTTCTTTGTGCTCTTTTTTTTGTTGCTGTTCACTACCTCATTCCTTAAAGGAAACCACGGTTCTGATGTTGCCAGTCAGTTAAGGGTCCTTTTGCTTAATTCAGAGAGAATGACTGACAAAGCACAGCTTTTCTGGCAGCCCTGATGCCACCGGTTGACATCAGTTACCTCTAGAGGGCAACTCTTGATACCGCTAGCCACTAGTCTCTGCCACCTGCTGGCCACCACCATTTGTTAGGGACTAGTGCCAGATGCAATCAGGAGACTCTGCTGGTTGCTGGTCTTTGCTGCTGCTGGCCACTGCTGTTCTGCAGCACCTGCTTGTTTCAAATGCTGTTAGTTGATTCTGACAGATGTTGGTCTCAATTGTTGATCTTCATCAACTGGGACCTCTATAGCCCTGTAGGACAAACAGCCACTAGTGTATGTGCGTATGTATGTATTTATTTATTTATCTATTCATTCATTCATTCATTCATTTACCTTTAAAGTGGCTGCTCTGTGCAGAGTAATCAGAATAAATTTACAGTATTTTCCAAGCCCATACTGCAGCAGCAAAACAACACTGAAACAACACCTAGGAACTGGAGGCAGATTTATTTTATATCAATGGGCACTGATCCCAAAATATCAGGCCCTGATCTCTGGTAGTGCAGGGCTTATATAGGATAAGCAAGCAGGATATATAGAGGCAGAACAGCTTGTTAACTGGGATTGGTTCTTACATTATGCAGTATAGTGACCTTATGTTTCACAGTTTCTAAGAAACAATAGTAACAGGAACTGCAACTGGACCTCTTACCTGGACAGCTAACAAACTGAAGTATACTGGCTGGATGGACATCTTCTGCTACATTTTCACCTCTTTCAGTTTCCTCAGTAAATCTCTGTTGGGCACGTTACATGTGATCTTCTCAGATAAGGCCCAACTAGAAGCAGTTCTGTAACACTACTCTCTCAATGGACTGAAGGAGTTAATCTGATCTAGGAGAGTGTCTAATGTGCCTTGGACACACCAAATCTTTATAATTTGCAAGAGCCTTACTAGCCATTTTTTATTTTCTCTGGGCAATATCTATAGAGCTAAGGCAAAGCAAGGAATAGGGAAAGCAGCCTGAAGAGGCATAAAAATCAAGGGGAACAATGCATTTCAATGAGGAACAATCCTTTGATCAGTGTTCTCAGGCTTTAGCCATGCATGGACTGGTCAGAGTCCAGAGTGACCGGAGCAAGGCTTTGAGTGTGTTGTCTCTTCAGACAGAGCTGTCTGGTCCAGGTAAGTTCTCCAGTGGAGTTAAGGCTGGATTTCTGAAACTTGTAGAGGCAGTTAATGTGTACTTGGTTATTTGTGTGTTCAGGAGTGACTAGAGATATCTTTTAGCTAAACTTTTGTGGAGCTAGTTACAAGTTGTTTCTGTAGGATTATACTTTTTTAAACTTTTATGGAGCTTGTGGCTTGTATGCTAGTGTATTTTCTATTTAGTTATCTCTGTTACAGATGCAAGCCCATTGTCAGTGCTAGTGGTGAAAATAGGCCACATCTAGGGATAATTTGTATAGCAGGACCATATAAGCTTCAACTGTCTTGGCCAAGCTGAGTAGGTGCAGATGAGCAATAAGTCATGCTGGGTGGAGATCAGGACTGGTGACACATACCTTGAACCCTGAGATGGCTACAGGTGTACAGGTTTTTATGCTGTGGCTTGAGATTGGAGAACATCCAGTGGGGGTGGGTCTTTCTTTGATTAAAATGGATCTTCTGGGAAACTGGGTAAAGTTCTTCTGGCTGGCATTGATGTTTCAATCAATAAGATCCCCAGAGGGGTTTAGGACTCTAAGCAGATTATTTTGAATGCGAGTTTGGTCAAAATACCTTTGTCCAAAGTAACCAAAGCATATCTACCTTGTTAGACTCCATTCCTAACAGACCTACTTCCATCCATAACAGGGTATACTCAGCATCTGTCAGGAGGTTCATTTTAGCTCAAGAACACTTCATCAGTCATGGTACTGGATAATGCCCAGCATAGCATATGGCACTTGGACAGTTAGGTCTTGGCCTGTGGTGAGCTGGTCAGTTTTTTTCATTAGAAGAATGGGGAGCAGTTGAAACTGAAGATTGCTCACATGTGCAGGTCTAGAGCAAGGCCAGCCCCGAGAACATAGTGCATCCAAGGTGAGCCAAGTGAACCAGCTGATCCATCCCTGAGAACACAAAGTGCCTAAGGCTATCTAGGCAAACAAGTTGTTAGGCAGAGGAGATTCACCTGATGTCAACCTGCTGAGTGTATAAATAAATGCACTGCAACCACTGGGCAGCTTCTTTTCTCCACTGAAAGGGCTCCACCTGACCTCAGTTTTTTGCATTTTTACTGTTGCCTTCACAGTCCTCCCCTTAGGAGTTTTTGAGAGCTGTGCTAGATGTGATCAAGAAGGACAGTGATTGTTAAAGCACTGAAGCAAAGGGGAGGTAACCCTTAGTGACTGGATCCAAGTATTTATACAGGTAGGCCACTGGGCACTCCCAAGGCCTGACAGTCTGAGTAAGCATCATTTTTGTTGTGAACTCAAGGATCCAGATTTTATACAAGCCAGAAGCTCCAAGGAATCTGTGGAGCTTTTTATTTTGTATAACCAGTTTTTGCCAGATATTGTAGCAGACCTTTTGTGTATTTATCAGGCAGCTTGAGTGTCATTAATCAGAAATCTAGTGATATTTTCTAGAGAGGGTAAATAAGCTTTGAATCCCTGGGAGACTGAATTCAGGACAATAGACATCTTTGTTATTATTATGGTTAAGAATTTTATTATCAAAATTGTTACATCTCTTGTGAAAGCTCAAATGTTAGAACAAGGTGTAAACACTCCACTTGAAAAAGAAGTGATACATTTTCCCTTCTAAGAGTCTCCCTGCAAGAGGTCTGGTCTTGACAGGACCCTCCTCATATGGAGTGGCTTGGGTCTCTGTGCATGCCAGGCAAAATGAGGGCCGCCTACTTGCTGTCCTTACCCCTTGGTTAACAGCCAAGGGGAGAATGCAAACCCCAGCCCATATAAAGAGACATTTACAAATGTTTTGTGTAGTATACAAACAAACTGGCATCCCAGGCAACATGATTTCCACTCCCAATGCTCTCCCTGACTGATGGGTTTGTGGGGGGATACAAAAAGAAGAGTACTCGGCTGAAGTCTCAGCATTAAAACAAAAACTCCCCTTATTTGAGCAAACACCTAATTTTCAATTTTGAAAAGTGAATTTTGTCAACAGTCACACACAAAGAGAGAGGACTGTGCATATGATAGTTGTAGGACAGGTTGAAAAGAAAGGGATGCAAAAGGCTGGGGGAAAAGAGAGAACAAATTAGAAGGAGGGAGACTCACAGTATTAGCTTGTCCAAAAGAAAAGAAGTAAGGTCCACTGCAGCACAAGGGATTACACTTGTTCTATATTTACTACCCCTACCATGGTTATAACTGGTTATAGTCTTCTCTCTTTGTGACTGTTAAAAAAAATCCACTTTTCAAAATTGAAAAGCATGTGTTTCCTCAAATACAAAGTTAAATAAATAAAAGCACACCAGATATTACAGTAAACCTCTGTCAGGTGACTTTTGAGTCCAGAGCTAGGGTCTTTTTATTTAAAGACAAAGAGGGGCTGGCTGACAGCAACCAATCAAAGGCAGAAGAAAACATTCTTTAGGTCCAGGAAGGTGTACCAGTAGGCAATGTGTGGCAGAAGACTGAGGCAACATATATGGAGGGCAACAGCACTGGCATTGGCAGCTCAGAGATCTTGAGAGAAGTTGATGGGAACTTGGCCAAATCTGGTAATAGGGCCTCCCTGAAAATAGTGGAAGAGTTCCCAAACCCTTCAGACAAAAAGGGTGTGTGATTTGGGAATCACAGAATATAAGGTGATGGCTGTGGTGATGGCATGCAGACCTTGTGCAGCATGATTAACAGTCTATCAGGGTGATGTGTGGCTGGATGCTCTTTGTGATTTTCATGGCATCTGATAGCAAGAGGGGATCACAGTGTGGAGGCATGGTTGATGGCCAGGCCTAGAGGCAAGTCTTGGCTCACACCTCTGGGAGGAGAATTTTCAGAGTTTCGGGATTGCAGTCATCTGTATCAGGCTGATGCAGGCATCATCTTCCTCTCAGGGAAAGTGTAGTAAGGTTAAACAAGAGGGAGGCTGACTGGCTTGATGACAGAAATTTACGTTTGGTGAGATGCCTTCCCAGTCTGCAAGTTCATGCCTGGCAAAAGGGGTGAGAGGCAAGAGTCCTGGTTTCCCCAGTGATGATCACTATTTGGCAGAGGGGACTTTTGAAGGTAGAGAATTCTCTTCCATTGTCTACCAGGAAAATCATGGGTTTGCTCCCACCTTTTGCAATGACCACAGGCTCTTGGGGGACAAATCTGATAGAGCTTAGTCTGCCTTATCCACTTAGGTTGTCTAGTTACTTTTTTCTTGTTGCTGAGACAAAATACCCAATGCCCAAAATGAAGGAAGGAAAGGTTTATTTAGCTTGCAGTTTGTGGAGATTTCAGTCCACACTTGGCTGGCTGCGAGGCAGAGTGGCACATGGCAGCGGGAAAACGTGCATGGCAGCAGAACACAGCAAAGCAACAAGAGCAAAAGGGAGGAATGGTGGCAAGCAGCCTCTTTCCCTCCCCTACACTGTAAACAGGCTACCCCAACCCAGGGGACATGTAGCGTTCACATAATCTCCATGCCCTCCTCTTCCACAGGCTCAGGATGTATACAAAGTAAGCACCCTGGCTCCTGCTGAGTCACATAGCCAAACCTCTAGACTCCCCAAGTTGACATAATGTATCAACCATAACATAGGTGGAACAAGGCTAGGAGAGGTTCAAATTTAGGTGGGCCTGGATAGTCGGGTTTCTTTGTGTCTTGCAGATGGAAGAGGCATTTATATTTGTGGCCATAGCCTTATAACTCATAGACAGAGGGTATAGTCATCTATCAGATTGGATTTTCTTATAGACATCAGGGTTTTTTTTTTTTTAAGCAGGTTTCTGGGTAACAGTGGTTGATGTATTTTTTTTTTATCCCCATTTTTGATGTCTTTCAGAAGTGCTCAACTGGATAGTTCTAGTCAAGGCAACCTTAGGAAAAGGCCATGGCAACTCATTCATCAGGGCTGATGGTTCAATTTTTTCTCAGTCAAAATGTGGAACCCAGAAAGAGTTCCTGATAGTCATCTTAGGTGTACATTAGAGGACACAATCTGACCAGGATAGGTGTATGGGGAGGCGGAACTCTGTGGCTGAATGCAGGCAGGCAATGGCTAGCTGGCTAGAAGTAGATGAGTCAGGAGCATGGACTGAAGTGATGAGTGTTGTCAGCAACTGTGGTGGTTGACAAAGGTGTCAAGGTGGAATTCTCAGGAAAAATGGGCCTCTTTTCCCTTTATTTTTCTTTGAGATGAAGAGATCAGTTTGGTTTCATTTTTAACTCCACAAAAGACCTTGTTCTTACAGTGAGGGACTGTGGATTTTGACTAATTAATTTCCATCTCTGACTTCCTACATGTGTGTTGTGTATCCTTGAATTATGGTGCAACAGACAAAAGGTGGGTGCCCCTCAGAGAGAGACCATTCATGTGTCTGCTTGGCTGTGGCCTTCACAGTGACTTAGGCTCGACTTAGCTAAGGAAGGTGCAAGGCCTCCGTTATGCCATATGTTGATCACCGTGAAACCACAGGTGAGAGCCCAATCAGCCACCATGACCAGGGCTTTCCAGTATTGGTTCACAGATGGAACAGCTTATTGCTTATACTATCCATTCAATTCATTCACAATTCATTCAACAGGCACTCAGAGATTAAATATTCCAACCCCTTCCCTCAAGAGTAGCCCTTTGTAATGGACGTGATCAAGTTCTCCTTCTGCGTGAGCTGAGAAGGACTGAGAGACAGACCAAGTGGGTTATCCCTTGGGCTATTACCGGAATCAGGCAGGCAGGAAGATAGACAGACAGGCAGATTGCATCCTTCTCCCTTTTGGGGTCCAATGTGAGCCACTCAGGTGGGGTGCCAGCAATCCTCTTTTGGACCTCTGAAAGGACTGAAGAAATGTTGAGGGCACACCTTGCCACTGGAACTTGGAGAAGTCCTTGCTCCATCTGTGAGGGCCATGACTGGTGACCAAAGAGGTCAGTATGGTTGGTCTTCCCAGCTGACACACCAGATACGATGGTAAGCAGAAACACCAAAGGAATACCCAGAATTTGGAGTCAGATTTATTTTACATTGACCGGCACTGATTGGGATCATTCCCAAAATATCAGGCCCTGTTCTATGGCTGTTTAGGGTTTCTATGGGATAAGCAAGCAGAAAGTACAGAGGCAGAATGGCTTGTTAACTGGGGATTGGTTCCTATGATATGCATCACAGTGACCAGCTGTTTCTACAAAACAAAAGTAACAGGAACCGGAACTGGAACTATTACTTGGAAAACTAACAAACTGAAGTATACTGCCTGGGAGGGGCATCTTCTGCTACAGTACTCTCCAAGAAATAAATTCTGAGCTAATGTATTGGACCACCAGACTCAGGCTGTATATTAACACATGCAGTAGGACAGTGGTGTCAGAACACCAGAGGTATATCACATACAGGTACAAATTCCCTATGATGAATGTGACTAAATTGTACCTATAAATTAAATTAAATTTAAAAAATAACATCAGAGTGAGCCCTCCTAGACTAACCAAAGAAGTGTGAGGGGAGTACTGTCTCCACAGCAACTGCAGGCCGGAAATTGGTCCAAGAAAAGGCCTAATTATTGGTTCAAGTGGATAGGTGCTATAAGCCAGCTACAGTGGTCCCAGTGGTGATTTTGTTTTGTTTTGTTTTCTTTTGGTTTGTCTCCGGTACCAGCAGCCGAACTCATGACCTTGCGCTTGCCAGGCAGGCTCTTTGCCGCTGAGCTAAATCCCCAGCCCCTCCCAGTGGTGATTTAAGGAATGGCCAGCAGACACTAGCAGTTTGCCTGACAGTTATCATGTCTCCATGAAGAACGGTGGGCCAAAGCCAAAGAATCCTTGGGAGTGCTAGTTGTGTTCATCAGCATTTACTGAGGTTGGGAAGTTTGGTGATATAAGAAGTGGTCAACCCCCAGCCATGCAGAGGCAGCAGCAGTATCTATAATTGTAGGAACTGGGGAGGAGTAGCATAGTTGATAGCCAAGCTGCACCTCCTGTGAGAATGTCCTAGAGGAGAGTACTTGCTAAATAACCATGGACAACACCAATGCATGCTGTCCCAGATGGAGGGTGAGTAGGAGAAAAGAGAGGCTGGGAGAAGGATATGGAAGACAATGGCCAGTCTGTGCCACCCTCCAGCAAGTCTGAGTAAACGTGGAGAGTCAGTTGCTTCTTGTCTGTCTCACAACCACACGCAGTTCTCATAGCTGCTACAAATCTTCAAAAATTTTGTTTTGTTTTTCGTTGTTACTGTTTCACTTTGTTTTTCATTTCAAGTATTTGGTGACTGTGTATAGTCATCATTCCATATTCACAGGGGTTTTGTTCCAGATCCCTCCTTAATATGAAAGGCCAAGGATGCTCAAATTCTTTAAAGTAGCATACTATTTTCTTATTACTTATGCACACCTTCCTGTTTACTTTAAATCACCTCTAGATTACTTATATACCAAACAAAACACGATGGTGCTATATAAGAAATTGTCATAAAACATTATTTAGGGAATAGTGATAAGGAAAAGGTATGCACTCTAAGGATAGGTCTAATTTTTATTGAATATTCATCAATTATTGGTTGAACAATTGACTGTACTAGGACCATAGTTTAATATGTAGTTTTAGATGATGTGGTTTATAGGTCTTGTTGTCACAGGACCGGCTCATGCACTCGCAGCCATGGCTTTGGAAGAGGACTGGACAGTGGGGACACTATAGCTGGCCTGATGTTAGGAGGATCAGCCGTGTCAGGGAAGGTACACAGTAGATCACTAGACACTGACCTGAATGGGTGTTATCCCCCGCCCCAGCTCCCTTCTTCTGTCTCTGCTTCCCAGCCACCATGATAGGAGCAGCTTTCCTCCACCATGCCTGACGGCCTTGCCATTCCTGTTCTGGAAGCAGACAATGTTTATCTGCAAATATAAGCTCAAATAAACCTCTCCTTCTTCAATTTGTGGTGGTAGCCAGGCATGGTAGTGCATGCCTGTAATCCCAGCACTCAGAAGGCTGAGGCAGGAAAATTGCCTTGAGTTCGACACCAGCCTGGGCTACAAAGTGAGTTCAAGGCCAGTCTGAACTACATAGGGAGATCCTGTCTCAAAAGAAAAACAAAACCAAAAGTAAAAACAAAGAAACAAAAAATTTGTGGTTTTGGGGAATTTTTGTCTCAGCAATGAGACATCTATGTTAGTTAACTAACATAGATGGTTAAAAAAATCAAAGTAAGAATATATTTCATGATATGAAAATAGAGTTCAACTGTGAATTTTTGAATAGTTTTATTACAATAACAGTTAAATAGCTGTGACAAGAGATTTACACGGTTTCATTAAGTTTTCATTACAAACCTTACTGATAGGGGCTGGGGATTTAGCTCAGCAGCAGAGTGCCTGCCTGGCAAGCATGACATCATGAGTTCAATTCCCAGAACCAGAAAAGAAAAAAAAAACAAAAACCTTACTGATAGAATTATGTGTTTTGAGTATCATGTTTATTGCTGTCACAAAAATATTGTTTTTTTCTTATCATTGTGTATTTAAAGTATCAGAACAAGAAAGGAAAATTCCTTTTTAGATATTGAGTGTTTACTATATGATTTATTTGAATTATTTAGTTATGAATGTGATGGCCAAGTATTGTATTTTGTATGTAATTACAATATAGATACAGTGATAAAAGAATATAATATGCATAATATCTACTAGAATAATCACCAGTCAAAATATTCCAATTATTTGTACCCAATTATTCATAGGAAATAATTAAAATATTTAACATAATTAATTCTAACATAAGTATGATTTTATACTTAATGCTATATATAAATTTAATATTATGATGATTATTTTATTTATATAATTTAATGATAGACACCATTAGAAAGTGGCTCTGAGCAGGATTTAAAATTTATTAATTGGCTTTCGATGTTTATTTGTGAGTGTGTCCCAGGCCTAGGCCTCTTATCTGGAGATGGGCCTAAGATTCATAGTAAGTGAACCTCTATGAGTCACTGGTCCTGGCTGAGGCCTATAGTGGCCTGTGAGGCTATGTCATCTCAAAGGACGTGATAAGGTCACAGCTGAGGATGCCTAACTCAAACCCCAATTCACTAAATAGAGACTATAACTGCACGTGTCTCACTCCTTCTGTGAATGTCAACCTGGAGATAAGATAGTCTCCTAATTAGCATGATTTACTACTTGGGGAAGTCTTTGAACTGACTCTCAAGGTCCTGCTCAGTTTTCTTCAGTAACCCCCTCCTTTGTTTGAAAACCAAATAAATACAGGCTGCGCAGAGAAGTACTTTGTCCTAGTCCCCAGAGAGTCTCGAATTCTGCTAGCCGGTTTTAATCCTCCTGGATCTCTAAAGTCATACCACTTCTCTCATTTGTTTAATCCTTCACTGTGCACTTGTTTGGGAGATTACAGGCCTGGTCAGTTGACAATAATTCAATGCTATACAATTGCATACAATTTATTATAGTTAGTTTGATAGTATGTAGTCCCATAACAATTAATTTTATAATAAATATGTAATTACATGTATTTACTTTTTTCTCTCTTCTATAAATCCAGAACACTGAAGTGCTCTTGAAGTGTATTGAATAGATGGAGTAGTAATGTTATTCAGTCTCCATTATGACTCCCAATGATCCCACCTCCAAATATTCACTTACTTGTGTAAACTCCTTCCACTGAATTGGCTATGTTTTGATTCCAGCTTCTAAATAATAAAACAAAGCTGCAGTGATCATGTGTGACTGAAAGGCTGAGTCTTAAAATGTAGGTTTTCTTTGTTGTCCTTGCAGTTGTTCTTTCTTAGATCACTCACAGTAGGAGAGGCTCATTGCCTCTGGGCACATTCATGTAGAAACCCACAGAGTGATATACTTGAGCAACATCAATATAAATGAGTTGGACATAGATTCTTCATCCTCATTAAGCTGTTAGGTAACAGATTTAGTTGACATCTTGACTGCAACCTTGAACAGATCCTAAGCAGGTCTACAGGGATATTGGTAGGTTCCTGATTGTAAAATTTACATTTTAAACCACTAGGTTTGGGGATTATTTATTAGACAGCAATATATATAACAAACATATAATCCATAAAAGATTACATAGTCACACATATAAATTCATTTAATAATCCACTACTCTATGGAAATTTATCATGTCTGTGTTTTGAAGAAGAATTTAAAACTTACAGAAGTAAAGTAATGTGCATTCTAGAGTGCTTCTACTTTTGCATACTTGGATATCTTAGCAGCTCTTAAAAGAAATTACCACTTCAAAAAAGTTCAGAAAGTTCAAGAATGAAAGAAAACTGAGGCATATCAAAGAGTATTGTGGACACTTCTAATTTTGGCTAATAGATTGAAGATTTTTTTTTACTCAATAAATTGATACTTTATTATAGAAAATTCTAGAGCTGCTTTTTAAATTCCAGGGCAATATACAAAAACATGATTTATATATCATATGTATATTTATACATCACATATATGTATTTGAGAAATTGAAGTACAGCAGAATAATCTAATTTATTATAGAATTAAGAATATGTTTGAGTTCTATTTACATATGAAATATATCTTATCTTCATAAATGTTTGAAAACAAGAATCATTAATCAATCTCCTTAAACTAGAAATCTTAGACATTCATATAACTATGAGGTAGCTCAAATCAATCAAATTTTTTTGGATGGCCATTCACTTGTAAATTGAAAGACTGTCATGTAAATACACATAAAGGAGTTATAAATCAGAGGGAGGGAGAAATTGTATGAATATGTAAACTGACAAAGAAACTTGAAACTCACTATTCCGGTAATCCAATTACAAGAAGCTAATTATCAATCTGACTGAAGTGTGTGAGGATGGCTGCCTTATTACAGCTAATGGTTCCTTCCCACTAGAAATGAGCTAGGTTACCAACTGTTACATTTTGGTAGCCCAATCAAAAATGTGCTAGCAGAAGTCTGAACAGAACTACTACCAGAACTCCAAGTAGGAAGGAAAATTCTTTCCTACAACTAAGATTTTGGAAATAAAGTGAAAGGGAAAGAAAACAAGACTATAGGGAAATATACAGCATCAAATGGTTGTTCAGCAAAGCAAACTAACAGGTGTGGCATAAGAAAGCTTCATTTCATTTTATCATATTACATAAAACTGAGAAAATTAAAATTGAATGAGGAAGCAGAGGTTTTTTTCTGTTTTTTAGCAGCTGATTGTTAATTTTCATAATGGAACATGCATATAAAAATAGAAATATAAGAAAAAATATAAAAATTATTAAATGAAACACACCTGTTTTACAAAACAATATTATTTTAAAACTTAAAAGACATCCACTTAAATACTTCAAAAGTATAAACAAAGTACTATGTCTTATGAAGTGTCATTAAGTAAAATAATCATGCTTATGGAGTTCCCTGGAGTTTGATGAATTAATCTGGTCTCATTGAGCTACTTGAGGAATTGATTTGCTTCAAGTTTCTCTTTCCCGTAATAGTGTCATCTAAGGTACAGACAATGAAGTATAATTAAGGTGATGAGAACTGCATATTTTAAAAACTCCTAGATAAAAATTGCTCCCCCCTACCCAATTCCAGGCATCACTTTAGTGTCTCTATTAAATGTGTAAAAATACAGATAAATGCATAATCTTCTAGGATACCCGCTCAGGGCTTTATATCCTCTCTGGGTTTTGCATAAGCAGCACCAATAGTTAAGGCAGCTTAAGCATGTAACTGCTTTATAGTCTTAGTTTCAAACATTTTGTAAGAACCACCATAGCAGAAGAATTAGTTTCAACTCAGTGGAATGTAATGCATTCACTGGAGACAGTTTCTTTTTTCTTTTTTAAATTAGCATTTGTTGGCTTGAACAATCAAGATGAAGAAAACAATAATTTTATGCGCTGGTGAGCAAAGCATTTAGGAGATCCACCAGTTTCAGTGACAGGAAAATTGCTATGCCACTGACAAACATATTACTGGGGAAAAGAGTTAGACTAAATTTTACATCAAGGCTCAAGTCAACAAACATGTTTTCATGTTAAGCTTTGATTGAGAGATGAAACCATGAAAAATCAATAACCTGTTTGAACGAGTAAAAGATATGGTATTAAAGTGATAGTGGGTATAGAAATGAGTCTTGAGCACTTCATATATCAAAAAGAAAAAGTTAGCCTATAATTTTTTTCAGTGTCATGCTTTTCAAATTTCCTTGTGATCATTAAAAACAGAAACTGTGAGAACAAGAGTGAAGTTTGAAACTTTCTGATTTGAAAGAATATTTTTATGTTGACGGTGAGTAGAATGTCTATCGGTACATGATAAATGTTAAAGTCCTATTACTGAAATGAAACACAGGCTTATTTACACGTTTGACACAGCAATAAACATCTTCATAAAGTCTGCTGTATTTTGTGATTTTTCCCCTTAAATGAAAAGGCAAATGGTAAAATCAGTCATAATTACATTATAAGCAAATACCATAAGCTAAACCATCTCAGTGTAACAGAATCTTCTCTAGAAAGAAATATGATGTGAAATATTTCAGCTTATTATTTGTTTAAAATGAAAGTTTGTGACCCAAGCACCGAGACCAGACTGATATGTTACATCCCTAATTTGCTCTGTACAACATAGTTTGGGACAGAGGCAAGGGGACAGAACTGAAGAAAATTGTTCTGTTCTGATGGCTGATCAGAGGCTAATATGTCACAGAAAGGAATACGAGTTTAGCAGAGAAGTACTCAGTGCATTAACAATTCACCTTGGAGTTAGGCTCAGCAAATATATAGATCACAAATTTTATGTCTCAAGAGCATTGCATGTCTCTGTGTTATAAATATAGTCTTGAGAGTACTATATCCTCCTGTGTTATTCAGTAGGTGTATGAAGCAGTATAAATTAAGCCTACCAAATAATGTAAGCAGGTACTGATTTATGAGATATATCTTATAATTATAACTCACTGTTTGTTTAAGTGCATGCAATATCAGTATTAATAGCTTGTGTCTTGGTTACTTTTCTCTCATTGCTGGGACAAAAATATCTGACGCCCAAAATTAAGGAAGGAAAGGTTTATTTCACTTACAGCTTGTGGAGGTTTCAGTTCATACTTGGCAGATTACAAGGCAGACTGGCACATGGCAGAGACCTACAGCTCATGGCAGTAGAACACAGCAAAAGCAACCACCACACACACCAGGGCGGAATGGGGGAGGAATGGCCTCAAGCACCCCTTTCCTCTCCCTTACATATGCAAACTATCTACCCCAGGGCGGGTGCAGCTCTTACACCCATAAGCAATCAAACCCTAAAAGCCTGCCCCATGACCGCATGAGGCTTTGGGGGGACACCCAAACACAAACCATAACAGCTTGCATTAATTATTTTGGTATTTATTTCAGCCTACATTTTTATTTGATATTGCAAATTTAAAGTAAGTGTAGTATGAGCTTAATTCGTTAGAGACTTAGATATTTGTGATGTATAAAAGGTGATTTCAGTATATTTTACTGAAGCTAGCCATAGTCTTAATAGTCTGATTGACATGGATTAAAAGTTCATAAAAAGAATTAGTAAAGTTGAAAGAAGGGTTTCCTGTTCTGTTGTCAAAACCTATAAAATATGTATGTGTGTATGCATATATGTATCAATATACATGTACATGTACATAATTTTCTTGGAACTAAAAGTATAGAAAGTTTGATTTTAATATAATATGCAATGAAAATTAAGAAACATGAAGAAAGCTCTGAGGTTCTTTATGAATCAACCAAGTAAAAAGGCAGATTATGTGTAGAATCATCAAAACATTTACATGTGTGTTAATTGTCTGCAAATTATGTTGTCATCAATTTAGGGAAAGAATTTGTGTGTTTTAGTTTGCTCATAGCACAGTTAGTGGGCACATACTCCAGGCTCTTTCAAAACCTAGGAAGAAAGTAATAAATTCTATCTAATAAGAAAATGATTATGTAATTATTAAGTAACATCTTTTAAAACAACTTGATCATGCTTATCAAACACCTTCCCAAATTTTGAGGGTTTAACTTGAACTTGATTGTTTGTGCAGACTTGAACTGAGAAGAGAAAAACAAAATCTAAAACCGATAACCCAAATCCCTGGGAAAACTCAGAGTTCAGCTTCTTATCCCCTTAAGTCACCTATTGACCTTGGTCATAAAAGATGTGCATATTAGATCCTCTTAAAGCCACTGGTCTGTTATACTTACTATATTTTATATTGATGTTCTTTATAACTTCAATATTTAATTTAAAAACCTCATGGAAATCTCATGTGCATGAGGTTTACACTTCTTTACAAACACAGAATTAGAGATTCAAAGATGATAATCTTTGGATTAAAGTTTGTTATAATTTTTTCTCATTTTTGTTTTCAAAATTGGAAAAGGCTAGATTAACATATAATAGAAAATCTAGGGCTGGGGATTTAGCTCAGCGGCAAAGCGCCTGCCTGACAAGTGCAAGGTCGTGAGTTTGGTTCCCAGTACCAGAGAAAAACCAAAAAAAAAAAAAAGAAAATCTATTCAATTATGTCAAGTATTTTCAAATTACTTAGAGCTGTTATAATTGATTAATTCATGTACTCATAATATAAAAAGAAACTTCTGACTTCAAAATGCATAAACTAATTTGAAAGTCAACATATCATACATAGCTGACCCAAACAAGTTCCTAAATATTTCCTCCATCCAAATTATTTTCTAATTAAAAAAGATTTAAAGGTTGTAACACATAAAATGTGCATTATAAATTTCACATACTTTCCAAACGTTCTTGCTACTGTTTCTATTTAAAGTGGACAGTGAAATATCTACAGTTGTTTTTTATTTTAAAGAGAATAATTAAAAAACAAAAATAGCAAAATACCAACAACATAAACAAAAGGAAAAAGAAGCAAAAACAAAGAAAATGATTCAGGGTTTCAGAACAAATGATAGGAATTAACAATGGCTGTTGCATTACATATTGTTATCTTCAATGAAATTGCTCAGACTGTCAGATGTAAGAATGCAAGATTGATCAAAACATTAAAAAGGATAAAAAAAAAAACACTTTAGAAACAATACAGAGTTTCACTAGACAAGATGATAAGAATTCACCAATGGCTGTTATATTGCATATTGTTGTCTTCAAATTACTTGTTCAGATTACCAGATATAAGCATGCAAAATTGGTTAAAAAAAATTAAGCACTAACTGTTTCTTTCAATAAACCATTAGCAGTACAGTATTTCCCTTCATTCTTTCTTTCTTTTTCTCCTTTCCCTCATCCCAGTTGTTTCTTCCTTTGAGCAATGTCTTTCCCTTTCTTAATGTCTATTATTATTATGAAATTATTATCTTTAAAGTGGGCAAGGAACTTAAATTTACTGAAGGTTGATAAACATGAAATATCCTCACAAAATCAGATCGTTCAATTTCATTTGTCCTTTTGAAATTGTGTTTGAGCATATTTTTAGAGGTGTATTTCTACCCCAAAATACACTTCATGGCACAGGATTCATTGAGCATTCTTGAGGAAACTAGCTTTATGCAAGAATGAGCCTCTGAGTTTGAGCCCAAGCCTCACACACTAGCCCCCCACAACAAAACTGTGTCACTCAATTTGTTGTCAGATATTGAATAACCTACCTACAGAATTTATTTTTATCTGAATAGTTTGCATCTTATAGACAGTATTCTGTTTCTAATTATTGTCAGCTGCTTGAGACAATAAACATAGTTCAAGAATTATGTTTCTTATGAAGAAGTATTTAAGATAATAGAAATGATTCATTAAATGAGCATAATATGTTAAGAAAATAAAGACATATGTATATTCTGTCTGAAGTGGAAGTGTTCAGCTTTACCAAAACCTACAAAAATAAACTGATACTCATGTTTATAACTTATATCAACAATCTGTAAGTGAAATGGATCGTAACACTATGGAGATATTTACAGGTGGAGAAATGCTGCCCTACACAATTTCATTTTGTAAGGAAGAGTCACTATCCTTTTCCAATACATCTTCAGATGCTTTTAAATGGTATTGTGGGGGCTGAGGATTTAGCTCAGCGGCACAGCGCCTACCTGGCAAGCGCGAGGTCGTGAGTTTGATTCCCAGTACCGGAAAAACACCAAATAATAATAATAATAATAATTAATAATAATAATAATAAAATAAAATAAAAGGTATTGTGTTCTGAAGTTTCAGCATTATTTATAGAATGGCTCAGAACTTAGCTCCTTCCTACTGACGGGGGACAAAAATAGTTGAAATCATCTGTATGGAAATGATTCACAGAAGATTAATTTCTACTGAAAAACGAAAAAGGTGATGTAAATTGTTGGCATAATTGTAAAAGTGTTGCTCTTGGGTATTGGAAGAATCTACGATAGAGACAAACAAAGGGCTGAGAAGCAAATTATTTTTACTATTTCTCAATGAATAGTAATTACATGCATTTATGGGACATGGTCTGATGTCTGATAGGCATATATTATGAAATGGTTCAATCAAGCTAATTAATATCCATTATTTCACATTGTTCTTTTTGTGTGTTTAAAACGTTTATAACCTACTTCCAGAAATTTTCAAATACATAAAGATTAATATTAATTATAGTCATCCTGCTGTTCTCCAAAAGATCTCTCAAACTTATTCTTCTTGTCTGACTGAAGCATTTTGCCCTGTAATTTACAGCTTCCCACTGCCACTCTAACCCTTTACCCTGGCAATTACCATTTTTCTCTTCCTATAAATACAACACTTCTTAGATTCCATCCAGAAGTGAGGACAGTCAGAATTTTTCTTTCCTGCCTGTCTTATATCACTGAACATAATGTCCCTCAGGTTTATGTACCTGTGTGACAGGATTTCCTTAAGTCTGGTATCTATCTTTCTATCTATCTGTCTATCTATCTATCTATCTATCTATCTATCTATCTATCATCTATCTATCTATCTATCTATCTATCTATCTATCTCTTCTTTTTTTCTTTACCCATTCATCAATTGATGGATACTTAGGCATATTATTTGAGAAAGTTTTCTCTTGAATCCCATCTTAATTAATTTTCTTATTGCTGAGACAAATTCCCAAAATGCAAAGTTAAAGGAGGAAAGGTTTATTTGAGTTCACAGTCTGTAGAGGTTACAGTCCATATTTTGCTGGCTCCAAGGCAGAGTGGCATGGCAGAGGGACATTGCAGAGCAGAAACAGTCCATGGCAAAGCAGAGAAAGCAGAAGGAAGTAAAGAAGTGAAGGAGAGAAGAAGCAGCAAGCAGCAAGTAATGGCAGCAGCCCTCTTTCTGTCCCTTACATTCTACCTTTAATACTAGCATTGCACCATTAATCCCAGCATCACATCTTTAATTCCAGCATCACATACCCTAGATCCAGCCACAACCAAAAATCCTCATTTATGAGCACATGAGTCTTTGAAGGTCCATCAAGATGCAAGCTATCACAGACCCTTCTTACTCGTTGTACCAAAGGCTCAAATACTTTAAAATATCTGTTTCTAATAAATTTTTAGGTACAAGTAGGATCAGTGAAAAGGAGCATATTTTCAAAGTACTAAGGAGCAATAGAAAATCACAGTAAATTGTGTTTCCCAGATCAGGGTATGCTCCATCAGTTTGATTGTTCAGACGTACTGTTTTTAAAATCTGTGGTTCTTTTGTCCTCAAATGAGATTATGAAATGATCATATTTTTTGGTCTGTCAGTAACCATGATCACTCTATTGACACTGATCTTCTATGAAAGCACTTCCATTCAACAGATAAAGTCTACCACTTAGCCATTATTACCTGAGTCAAAAGATGCTTTCTTCCCCAGTTTCTTAGCCAATTTTAAACATAACATTAAAAATTCTTTTGTCCCTGGTATAATTTGTCAGTAGAGCAGCTACTAAAAAATTAGTATCATTTACATGAAATGTTGTTTTATGTTTTTAATTATTTTATTTTTTTAATATAAAAATTTTGTGTAGATGACTATTGCCCCACCACTTAATATATGCCTTTTACGCATGAAGAATTATTCAAAGCTATCGTTTCATTAGCATTCAAACATAAAAGCTAAACAGATACATATTAAAATTCCTATTAAATTTAGAAACTATTTCATTTTTCTCATTCACAATATGAGTTACACCTCTCACAGTTGTATCTAATCTTTATTGAATTCATTATCTACATTAGTTTATATATGACTTTCATTCTTAAAGTCTTTTCAAATTTCAGTAATCTTTATACACTTCTCAAATTTTTTTTGGAATAATATTAGAGTTAGCTCTCCTCAGTAATAATTCATAGTTTTCTTGAGAAGTTGTAAATATTATTTTCGGTGCAACAAAGAAATTATTGTCTTTAAGATCCAAATGATGTGTCCTGATATTAAATGTCTTAAAGGATGGGTCACTATAGAGAAGCTCTCTTTTATTGGATCCCTGACACATTTCTAGATACCACTAACTGAGAAGTATAAAGACAATTTTTAAAAATTTACAGTAACCTCAAGTAAAACTGTGGGTATTATTTTAGTCATCAATTCTTAAAGCCAAGAATTTTAATAGTTAATTAGCCCTGCTGAACACGGAATGATGTGATTTGTTTATAATTTCTGTATTGATACCTAGTATCAACTTGATCTGTGATATTTGAAATGAGAAAAGTTGAGTTCATTAAATATTTTCACCTATTTTACATGTTTTTGGTACAGTCAGCCTCCACAACTATGGACTGATCAAATTGCAATTCTAAAGTATTAGAAAAATACCTTAATATTGTACTTATATAGACAATTTTTCTTCTCATGGTTTCCTAGGCAATAGATTTACATAGTACTTACTCTCTGTAGTATTGTGTAGTAAAAGTAATCTAGAGATGATTTGAAAATAGATGAATGTGTACAAATTAAATGTAAACATTATTCTATTTTAGATAAAAGATTTGAACATCTTCATATATCTTGTTCACTGAGGTGAGGAAGACAGAATCCCTTATAGACTATTTATACCTAGGAACAACTTTGTACCTTATTTTTAATGAAAGAATTAGGTATAAAGAATAGTTGAAAAGAGTAAAAACTTTCTATATATTCCACATTTTCTCCATAATCAACATTTTACAATAGTGTGGTATGTTTCTTAGAGCTAGCAGACCAGTATTGTTACATTTTGAATAACTAAAGTCCACATTTTATAGATATTTCTCTGATTTTTGCCTAATGTTAACTTTATACTTTGAGATCATATCTAGAATAATTATTAATTTAATATGTATTCCTAATTTTATCCTTAATATATATCCTTAATAAGTATATCTTAATATTTTTAATATATATCTTTAATTATAATTTATAATGTATCCTTAGTTTTGTGAAAGATGTTGAATTTTGTTTCCTAAAAAGATATACATATTGGAGTTCTATCTAAATCCCAGTACAGTGGAATGTGACTTTATTTAGAAATAAAATAGTTACAGAGGTAATGAGGTTAAAGTGAAACAATTAGGGTAAACTCGAATCCCATACCATAAGTCCTGATTTGTGAAAGAACTCCATTCTGGAAGAATATTTATAGATTAGATTCATTAGTAAGTCAAACAAAGTGAGTCTTATACAACTTTGATGCAAATATACAATGTAAAGTATAAAAAGACAAAAACCCCAAAATATGTAGAAAGTCCCGACTGCAATGTAATACTGAACAGTATCATACTGTATGGTAAGCACCTGCCAGCAGAAACTGTGACAGGGTCTGGTTGACACGTGAGCTAATTCTTTGATTTGTCTAAAACTATGAATGTTAGTAATATGAGGTCCATTAATATCTGTGCAAATTAAGGACTTGAACATTCATAAGTTCAGAACTTACTGTTTTCTTGGTGTTTTCATAAAAGAGAGCATGTGGAGGCCAGTACACAATGATAACATCATTTGGAGAAGAAAGCAGAGATCAAGGGGATGTTTCTACAAACCAAAGAAAACCAAAGATGGGGAGAAACACCTCAAGAGTTGGGGTTAAAATGTAACAGATATTTCCTGATAGACTTCAGAAGAACCAACCCTATTGACACCCTCATCTGAAAGTTACACCCCTTGGAACCAGAGACAATGCATTTCTTTTGTTTGGTACTGTGTCATGAAGAGCTAACAGTACCCTTTGATCTGCTGTGATAGTTTCATATACTTTTCTCTGTTTATGATGACCTTGATAGTTTTGACTACTAATCATATGCTTTGAAGTGTGTTCTGATGTTTGATTTTCTGTAGTATTTTTCTCATAATTATCCCGAAGTAATGAGTCTCCTGAAGGAAGGTTAGAAAACTGAAGTGCTATTGTTATCATGTCATAACAAGATTACATACAATTAACTTGATTTTTGGATATTGATGGTGACTGTACCCCAACGCTTTTTTCTGTAATAAATACAAATTTTTGTAGAAGAGATGCATGATTTATGTTTGACCTATGCATAGTGAAGGATCTATTTATTTCTTTGTTTTGTTCCTCAAATTATTCCAGATTTGGCTATTGGAACTAGTTTTGTTTGGCTATTGGAACTAGTTGAACTCCTTTTACATACTTTTGTCAATACTGTATGGTTTTTTCTTTTTTTTCCTCTTTAGTTTGTTTCACTACAATCTCACACATTATTTCACTACAATCTCACACATTTCCTGCTACTAGTTTCCTGCTACTAGTTTCCTAGTTCTAAAATCAGCCATTTGTCCAAGATATTCTAGTTCCTTTTAGTAGCAAATTATATGACAAAAACAATATCTGTGTACTGTTTTTATTACTACTGAAATATAATTTACCTGAGGCTTGGTAGAATAAAGATATATATACCCACATACCCAAATATAAGATTCACATATAGCCACATATATGAATATTTATATCCTCGTAAATATACATATGGAAATTCATGTGAATATATACTTATATTCACTTCTCTTGTCTTCTTATAATGATGAGACTGCTCAGTAGAATATTGAATAGGAGTAGAGTGAGAATACCTCCTCATTTTCTTTCTGAGTTTATTCCTGATCATTAAGTATGATGTTAGTGCTACATCTTTTGTACATATTTTTAAAATCGAACATTTCACCTTTATTGATAGTTTGCTGATTGCCTTTATTTAGAATTTTTGTTGAGTTTTATTGCTTTTTCTTAAGTAATTGATATGAGCCCCTCTCCCTCTTTCTGTCTGCTTATTGATGTGGCAGATATTGGTGGATTTGTAAATGCTGAGCCAGCCTTGTGTACTTGAAATAATTCATTGTAGTTTCTAATTCTTTTATACATGGCTAAACTTCATTATTTTGTCAAATTCATGTATGTGTGTATGGAAGATATAAATCTCATGCTTTAAAGTTTTACTGATTTTATGTAGCTTTGAGATTAGGACAATGTTGCCATTACATGAAAAGTTATAAAATGTCTGTATTGCTTGCATCTTCTATAACAAGTTGTAGGTAACTGGTATCAATATTTTCCTTATAAATTTGGTGAAATTCACCAATGAAATCAATATCACCAGTAAAATTTAGCACTTTATCTTTCTAAAGGTACTTTTTGTTTTGTTTTGTTTTTGTTTTTTGTTTTTTGTGTGTGTGTTTTAGAGACAGGGTTTCTCTATACAGTTTAAGCTGGCCTTGAGCTTACTTTGTAGCCCAGGCTTGTCTTGAACTCACAACAGTCCTCCTGCCTCAGCCTCCTGAGTGCTGGGATTACAGGCATGTGCCACCACATCTGGCAATTTTTCTAAAAATATGTTTTTATTCAGTTATTTATTTGTATCTCATCCATGATTTGGTAGTTTTGTTTAAAAGAATTTCTTGCTTCCATGTAATTATCAGAATTTTCTCAAAAATTACTCTTTTCTTATTCCAACCAGCATATGGTTCCCCAGTCCCTATTCTAAGCACTCATCTCAACCGTCTCTCTAAACCCACAAGTCTCTTTGGATTTCAGAGTGCTGGCTTTCCCTGTGATTTCTTCTCCTGATGAGTTTAAGAAAAGTTATTGATATTCAGATTATGCAGTATTTTCTAGTAAAGGTAGCTGTGATGACTTCCTGTTTTTATTTTTCAAGAACTGAAACCAAAAGTTTACCTAACTTCTGACCTTATATTTTGCCATTGTTTTCTCTTTCTAACTGTTGGCTAGAGCAATCTTATTTCTTGAATATTTCGATGACAGAAAACTCATACTGCCATACACAGTGGATAAAATTGCATTTTCCCACAAACAAATACTAGTATCTTTTCTATTCTATTCTTTAATTCCATACAATTTCCTTAGATAAGACTCACTTCCTTTATACTGCCATAATTTGAGGGTCATATATCAAAGACAGTATTTATTATTTCTAGCTACCAAAATCTTATAAATAAAATATAGTCCTCTTAAAAGTGGTAGTATTTTCATTTATAACCTCAATATAATGACTTTTTTTAACCTTAAATATAAACTATATAATTTTAATAAATTGTTGTGAGCAAAACACATTGACAAGGTTAAATAACTTGAAGAATGCTCAACTTGTAAGTCACTCCTTATATGAAATATTCCCAGTAAATACACGAAATAATGACCATATGAAATAATAAATACATTGCAATACTTACTAACTTTTGCCAAGACAAACCAAAATAATTATTGTACTAAATCTTTTAACTACAAAATTATTCCTCTGACTGTCTCTCTTAGTAAAATGTATATGTTCTTAGTTACAGAAAAATATCTCTGTAAAGAAGTGATATAATCTCTTTAGACATGTTTATAATGTTTGATGAGCTAAGCATGTAGCTCAGTAGTAGAATGAATGCACTAGATGTGTAAGGCTCTGCATTCAGAAATGGAAAGAGAGAGAGAAAGAGAGAGAGGCTATGTCTGAGCTCTGCAAGTCATTCTAATACGATGTTTCCATATTCACCTATTCTGTAGTCTTAAGCTTTGTCAGTGTAATGTGTAATTCAACAAACCAAAACAAAAACAGAAGTAATGATTTGCTCATAAATTTAGTACGCTACATGGTAGTGTCACATGAAGGGCTCAAAAAAGTTTCTGCTGCTGCTGCTCCTGCTGTTTATGTTGTTGCTTACTGCTGGTTGCCTGCTGCTTGCCCTGGTTTACCATGAACTATTTCTCCTCTGTACTTCCCCTCTGCCATGCCAGCCGGCCTTAGTACTATTGACTGAAACCTGTAAGAACTATGAGCTGAAATAAATCTTTCCTCCTTTAACCTTGGGTGTAAGGAATTTGTCTCAGCAATCAGAAAAGTAACTAAGACATCATGTTCACCATTGTTATTCATAATGACTTCTATGATAATTACAACAGATGTGATATCTTTATCTAATTTCCTTTACCTTTTCAGAATTTTTTCTTCACCTCTGTGCATGCCTTACATTTTTCATTCTTGTCATTGAAGGAGACCCATTTTAGTCAATATAAACTAAAGAAAATAGCTCTTTAATGTAAGATTCCATGTTAATATGGCTAGGTTTCAGGCTCCTTTTAAAATTTCATATAGTTTCAGGTGCAAAGAAATTCTGATAACTACGAAATCTTTCATTTGCTCTCACTTTGACCCTGGACTTACTGAAGTACTCCTTCTTTAGAGGTAGTCTATATTCTGTACTTCCTTCAACTGTAATTATTGATATTACACTACAGTCACAGTGGAAAGGTGTGGGAAAGAAAAATTAATCTAAAATCTTCCGATGAAATCTTAAAATATAATGAGGCTATGTAACTATGAGAATATGGTGTGATTCATAAAGGTTAAACCGACAAAGTTTAACCTTTATTTGCTCCTCACACACAGCCAGGAAAAATTTGCTGAAATTGCCATCTCTGCTTTCCCAGCCATTTATGGTTACAATAACTTCTGCCCTTGGTCAGCAAATCTTCACTGTGTGTCTAGTTGAAGATATCTCTGCAGACTTTGATGTGAAGGGTTTGACCTCTAAACCCTACAGTAGGAGGCACTGAGTTTAAATTTTCCTATTTTTCTTTTGTAAATTTAGAAGTGTTTCAACCTTTTGTTTTCCTTTTTGAGACAAGATCTCACTATATAGTTCAGGTTGGCCTTGAGCTCACTTTGCAGCCCAGGCTGGCCTCAAACTTGCAACAAAATCCACCTGCCTCAGTCTCCTGAGGCTGGGATTACAGGGGTGCCCCACCATGCCCGGTGCAATTTAGAAGTGTTTAATGCCACCTTTGTTCATGTGCAATATTAAATTGGAATTCACCTTTATAGACTTTTACATTTCCTCAATTTTAGGAGAAAACACAATTGTACTTATAGTAAAAAATTGTTTTAGTAGCTACTTAATGAACTTCATTGAAATGTTTGATGTACAAGCATTTTGCCATGGTTTAGATATTAACTGTCCCTCAAAGTATTCAGAGGTAGGACTTATAAAAGGGGATTGGATCCCAGAGGTACTACACTCATGAGTAGACTGGTGCACTGATGAATTTGTAGATGATGGAGTTTTGAGAGATGAGACCTGGCTGGAAGTGCTGCATTGGTCTGGATGTGACCTGGAAGGATATTCCTTTCTCCTTCTCTCTGTGCTTGGTGTCCACCATGGTATGAGCTGCTTCCCTCCACCATGTACTTTCATCAAGCGATTTCTGCATTAGAGCCTGCATAATCGTGGACTGAACTCAATTAAAATACCAGCCAAAATGAACTTCTCTTCCTTTAAGTTGCAGGTTTTGGGTATTGTGTCTCAGTGCCAGAAGAGCTGACTAATAAAGAAAACTGGTACCATACAAGTGGAGCATTGCTATTACTATACCTAACCCATGCTTTGGAAACCTTTGAACTTGTTCGGAAAAGTTAGGAGCTGTGGGCTAAAGAATCTCCAGAGTGTTAGAGGCAGCATTTGATGTGCTGTACTCGTCAGAGCTTAGGAGGCCACAATGCTGATAGGAGACTGGACAACAAGAGCATGCTCAAGAGATTTCATTTGGGAAGAAAACACTATTGGCAGTTGAAATACTGGCCATCAGTGTTTCACTGTGGCAAAAAATAAATAAATAATTGTCCACATTTTGCCCATGTTCTCAGACTTTGCTGTAGAATAAATTTGAGAGTAGTAGATTAATTAATTTGGCAGAGGAAGTTTTAAGACAATCCAATGTTCAATAAATGGCGTCAATACTGCTGACTGCTTTCAGCAAAATTTACTGTGAAAATAAGGACCAAACAGCAAAGCTGAATAATTCAAAACATTTTAGTGGTGGCAAAAAAAGACTTAACTATAAATTTGGGAGCAGGAGACTTGATCGCTTTAAAGATCACCATTACAAAAGCCAATGTTTTTCTAATAGAAATGATGCTTCAAAGGTGTATCAGGAAACAGCAAGATCCACCCTTTGTAGGATACAGATTATGAAAATATAAAGCATTCATTTAAGAGAGCACCTGTGTACTCTGATCTAATAGAACTATCTAAGAAAATGGTTCTCATGGATATGCTTCATAATAGCCAGCCATCCAAACACTTAAGGGCCTCTCTAGCCATGATCCAAAGGGACTTGGTTTCAGATTGAGCTGGTGGTCATCACTGGACTTATCCATATTTGCTTGTTTTATAGGCATATAGAATGTAAGAGTTATGAAGTCATGAAAATTTCTACACATATTTCAATAGAAGGCTTGGAAAGCCAGGCAGTGTGTGCCTAACAGAGCAATGTATGAAGCTGTGAGAGTGAAGGTAAAAGCTCAGTTGAGACCTCAGGAAATTGGAGATTCCAAACCTGTGGGATGCCTGCTGAGGAAAATGAAAGATGGTAAGTAAAGATATCCCAAAAATCATGCCTGGGAGATTCAAACAAAAAGGCCATAGAGGTGTGGTAACCCAAGCCATTTTGATCTCACATCTCTCCACAATCTGCCTCCAGCTCTGGACATGGAGCTTCAGGATGTAATAACAGCTCTGCTGAGTTTTGGTGTGGTTACAGTCTGATTTCTCTCTATTCCTCTTTTCCTCTTTTTTAAGAATGAGAATACTTATCTTGTGGCACTGTATTTTGTATATATTGAATTTACATTTTTATTAAGGGGCTCAGAGTTAAGAGTTTGCCTTAAGTCTAGGCGAAGACTTTGGATTTGGACTTTGCAGCAATTCTGTAACTGCTAAGACTTCTGTGATTTTTATGGAAAGACTAAATGTATTTTGCATAATGAGATGAACTCAAGTATTTGAGGAGTGAAGGGCAGAGCTTCATGATTTAGAAATTCAATGTCCACAAAAATCTCACACATTCATAGGTGAGACTTTTAGAAGATAGTTGGATCATGACAATGTTATTCTCATCAGTGAAGTAGTCTGTTGTTGAATTCACAGCAAACTGTGTTTTCATGAGAAATTTTGGAAAAGGTGGGTCACTGGAGTGTGCCCTGGAAGGGTATATTCTTGTCCCAGGTTATTCTCTGTTTCCTGACTTCTGAGGCCTGAGCAGCTTCCCTCCACAATACTGTTTCACCAATCCGTTACTGTTTTAAAGCCTTAAACTGAACCTACTGAATTTCAGACATGGTGATGGGAAATTAACAATGTTGTTGTATTACATATTGTTATCTTTGAATTGGTGACTCAAATAAACACATTTAAAATAAAAAAAATGAACCCACTAAAACTATGAGCAAAAGTAAATTTTTCTTCCTTTAAATTATGTGTCTTGCTTATTATATCTCAGCAATGTGAGCATTAGATAATAGATCTTTAAATACCTTTTTGAAATGGATTTGGCAATTCTTCTAATTTAATAGTTGTCAGTTGTTATAAATTTTGATTGTGATATGTTGTCCTAAGTTGAACTGCCACATATTGGATATCTTATATTGCACTGACATCTTGGAGGACATATAGACACCTGTGGTTGATAGGGTTTTTGTTTTGTTCTGTTCTGTTTTTCAGATCCACAGTCCCCGTCCTAGCTATAGAATGTGGACATCGTTGAGTGTTTCGTCACTTTCTTACATCATATAAAAATTGGTGACTGGCTTAGAATTTTAAAGAGAAAGGGAAACGGTCATTTTTTTCTATAACAAATTTACAAAATCTACTCATATTATTTTACTTCAGTATGAGTGAGAAAAGCATATTTTATATAGCTACATTTTTGGATGCTAATGATGGCATTTGCTTCTCTGCCACTGACTTATCTCATTATGGATTTAATTATTTTTGTAAAGTATCTTGAGTTCCTTAAAAGAATTTGTAATGTTATCTGAGTTTAGTTTACTTATGAAGCAAGACTCAATTTCACTTAGGATTTAAGATATTTTAATTGTGATCAACAGATGACAAAGTTGGAGAAAGAAAGGCTTACTAAGAGTGGAAAATAATAGCCTGTTTGTAGGGGAAAGTGTTTTACAACCAGACAATGAAAAATTATTTATGAATTCAGAAGGAACAGCATGATATTAGAAGAGAAGAACAAGATCTCTGCTTATGAGAACAGAAAAGGGTGGGCAGAAAGGAATACAGTCATGGACCTAATGTGAAAGCTATAGAGTAAATTGTAATAAAATTGGACTTATTTTTATACATTAAATGTAACTTTTTTCCAAAGCTGATGTGACAAATAAATTAAAGGACCACAGTAAAAAAAGGAAAAGAATGTAAGAGATTTTTCATTCTTTATTTTTTGTACTAGGAATTGAACTCAGGACCTTGCATTCCCCAAGCAGGTACTTGTGCCCTTGAGCTACATCCCCAACCCCAAGAATGTAACAGAGTAAAACACACACACACACACACACACACACACACACACACACACACACATTAACGGTATTATTTTTGATGTACAAGTTAAAAGAACATTAGACGTCTATGTTGCTGTTGAAGATTTTTAGTTTCAGCAATTAAACTAATGGTGCTTTTATTTCAAGATGATAATAAGATAACTAAGGTGGGTAAAACACACTGAATGCTTTTACTTCAATATTTAAAATTGAAATATTCAAACATTAACCCCCAAAATGGTGGCATTAGGGGGGAAGTTGATTAGGTCATTTGAGTAGACCCCTCATGAGTAGGATTAATGCCTTGATTATATGCTCTCAAGAGCTCATTTACCATTTTTACCATGTCAGAATACAATAAGAGAGCACGGTTTATAAGGAAATGGGCCCTTCCCAGACAGACTCTGCCAGTAAAGTTGTCTTAGACATCAAATCATTAAGAACTAGGAGAAATAAATTATTGTCTTCTGACATTTTTTTAAAAATTAGTATATATTTGTGATATATAAGACTTTCATTCATTATGGGGAACTGGTACTTATATACATCACATCTTGATTCTTTTTACTTTAAGTGATACACTTTATGATTCTTTGTTGTAGCAGCGTGGATGAACAAAGCCTGAGAGGAATTATTTGAAATGGGATAAAAATGAGAAAGCAAGTACAGATCCAGTATTAGTATTTTATAAGTGGAGTTCTTGGTACATATAGTACTGTATGATAGAGAGTTGGCAACATAGTACTTGTATTTGGGAGAGTTATTTTAAACAAAAAAGGGGTAAGGTAAAGACTGTATGATGTATGTGGTTGTCAGCATATAAGATTGATTGTTGACATTGCTGTCTTGAGAAATTCTTGGAGATTATGAAAGCACACATTGTGTCTCTGTCCGAGTGAGTCACGGAGGCATGATCTGGGAGTCTTGCTGGTTCCTGGCTCTTTGCTCTTTCCACCTTTTCTCTTCTGTGCTCTCCTTCCCTGCTATAAAGAATAAGAATTCTATTCTCTTATGGCCTCTTTCCATGTGTCTGATTTGGAGCCAGCTTACAATAGACAAAATGCTTTGAAACCTGGAGCTAAAACAAAATCAAAAACATAATTTTAAATTGTGAATGTTAGGTATTTGTCCACGCAATGGTAAAGCTGAAGTACACAGAAAATTGGTACCAAGAAGTGGGGTCCTTGCTGTGATTACATACGATCATGTACTGCATAAACTTTTGGAGCTAGTGTATGAGAGGAAGTTGGAATGGTTTGAAGATGCAAGCAGAAAAGCCAAAAAATGCTGTAAATAGAATTTGAATAGGTGATTCTGATCAAACTTTAGAAGCAAGTGCAAATATGACAACAGACACTAAAGACTAGGCCACAAAGATTTCAATTGGGAATGAATACTCTGCTGGGAATTGGGTTAAAGGGCATGCATGTTACATTTTTGTAAAAAGGGCTACATTTTTTTCCATGACCTAAGATTTTGTTTGAGACTCAATTTGAATGTGGTAGATGAATTCATTTAGCAAAGTAAAATTGAGGCAGTCCAAAGTTCAGGCTATGGCATGAGTTTACTGGCTGACTTTATCCAAAGTAGTGATAATCAGGAGCAAAAATCAGAGCATAATGATTTTAAAATCTTAAATTTTAGCCAAAAGGAAACATATGCAAATTTGAGTCAAAAGCATTGTAGTAGTTTGATGGGTGACATTAAAATGAAATAAAGTACTTTGATGGAGGACAGAAAAAACATACCTTGAAGGCATCTCAAGAAGCAGTAAGATCCTATCAAAATAGGTTTAAGAATGTGAAAGTGATGGTCAGGCATTGTGATGCACACCTGTAATCTCTGTAATCTCGGCAATTGGTAGGCTGAGGCAGGAGGATCAATGCAAGTTTGAGACCAGCCTGGGCTACAAAGTGAGCTCCAAGGCAACCTGAAGTGAATAGTGAGACCTTATCTCAAAAAAGTTGTGGGGTCCAAATGAGTTATACCCAAATTTCAAAAAGGGGCTTGGGAGGCTAGACAAGGAACCTGAAGGGGACAGACCCTGAAGTTGTAGAATGAAACCAAAAGTGCCATTGAGACCCCAGGAATTCAGAGACTCAGGAGTACAGAATGTCTGCTAGGATTTGCCACAGCTACTGAATAGAGCTAAGTCAAGAATTAGGCATTTTGGGGTGTAACTGACAAGGACATAGTAGAGGAACTACCCACGCCCTTTGGACTCACATTTTACCACTGCGTCCTGCATATTTGATATGGAGTGACAACAAATAACATGTACCCTGCTAGGCTTGTCTTGCTTTGCTCTTTTTTTTTCTCTTCCCCTATTGCTACTTTTAAAATGGTACTATTTGCTGTGTGCCAATATATTTTGGCATAATGCAACTTGCTTTTTGATTATGATAAGTGTTCACAACTGAGAGTTTGCCTTGATTTCTAGAGGGAAATTGTTGCTGGGCTCTCAAGCAATGCTGGAATTGTTGATACCTTGAGGAAGGAATTCTTGAGTTTGTAGTTAATGCAGGGCAGTTGTGTCATGGCAGGCAGAATTGTGAATTTCCTTTTTGAGACTATGTATGGTTTAAAGAGATGTGTTTGGGCCTCAACTTGACAAGGGGTAGAATGTCATAGAGAAGCTCAACTGTTAACTTCATTGATTTGGGAGCTGCCTGACAAGTACCTAATTCACTCTTCTGCATGTGGGTGAGCAGTGCCTGGAGGTGTGGCCTTGGTGTCTATATCTGGTCCTTTGTCCCTTCCTCTGATGTTCTTCCTCCGTGCTCTGTTTCCCAGACACCACGAAGAGAGCAATTTTGCTTCACCTTGCCCTTCTGTGAAGTTTTTGCATCGGAGTCAGCCAGCCACAAACTACCTCATTGGAAACTGTGATCCAAACAAAATCTTCCCTTTGTAAATTGTGGCCATAAAGTATTTGTCCTAGGGATGAGAAAGGCCACCCGTAATCAGAAAGTTAATAGAAAAAGCAAATCTGAGGGAAAAGAGGGAACAGTAGTGTCTGCTTGGATGTGGAAGTTGGATAAATAATATCACAGAATCCAAGTGGGCACAGTATATTTTAGGACAAAATATGGTCAGTAAAGCTGAATACAGTGAGTTGGAGATAAAGTGTAAAATACTGATACGTATTGGTTTTTCTCCGGTACCAGGAACCGAACTCACGACCTTGAGCTTGCCAGGCAGGCGCTTTTGCCGCTGAGCTAAATCCCCAGCCCCCTGATACATATTGGAAATATAGAATTCACTGGTACCCTTTCCCAAGGAAAATTTTGTGGAAGCTGGTAGAAATATGCAGATGCTAATATATTAATAACTATATTTAAAATTATGAAGAAATTCCTTTAACAGTATACTCTTAAGATAGCTTTGGAAAGAAACAGGGAGAAAAGAGATCTAAGTAGTGAAGAAAATCTAGGAGGACAGTATGTGTACATTGTCACCAGAAAGGCTTGAGCATATATCATAGATCAAAAGAATTGAACCACATCTAAGGATTCAGATACAGAAGAGATAAAAGAAGGGGAGGAACGTAGGAATACTTCAATTCTGAGACTTAGGCTAATCGATTAGCTCTGTATGCAGAGAAGCATATAAATTGGGTTTGGTGTGGAAGATGAACAGAGAACTGCAGAGACAATTTCTCATAACTTTTATCATTATCTTTCTGAATTTTAGGTAAAATTTCCAAGCTAGCCATTTATGTTTGCAAATATAAAGCTATTTGAATTCCATTAAATATCAATGTATAATTTTTAAAATGGGTCATGGTTTTCTTAGTGGCCTTTGATTCTGAAAACAAATTTAAAATAAAACCAAATAAACAGAAGACCAATGCAATAAAACTGTGTCCTTGTGCCATTCATGGAAAATAAATTCCCTGTTGTTTGGGATTGTACTGACTATTTGGGAATTGTACTTCCTTAGATTAAACTATAAGCACAAGTGAATTTTTCAGTAATCTGAGTGAGGAAAAAATAGTAAATTTTGATACAAAAATACAGGAAAGAAGGTAGACTTGCACATTTGTCTCCCAGCATTTTCTCTCTGCAGCTTGTCTAGGTTTGCGTGGATGGCTGCAGCTGCTCTGAAAGTGCCATTCCAGCTTGTACACTGGCACTTCTTACCCATTGTGAGTGAAATTGACTGGAATCACACAATCTTCATCAATATCTCACTAGGTAGAAAGCATCTTTTCTAGTCAAAGGGGCTGAACTGCATTTACCGTGCAGCTGGCAGTTCCATCGAGCTAAGTTGCAGGAAGAATACGAGATGACTTGCTGCTAATGCATGCATGTGCCCTGGGTGGGTGTTCTCACCTGATCTTCTGATTGGAATCAACTTGCTCCGTAAAGACACCAGCAGAAGAGCTGGATAAACTGGAGGAAATGAGGTGTTTCTTGTTTTAATCCCCAAGCTCCATTCTAACCCATAACATTACGTCTTGTTTTAATCCCCAAGCTCCATTCTAACCCATAACTCATAGACTAGCATCATGAGCAGCAGTACTATCTTCCACGGGCAGTAATTATATAAGAATAGCATTCCAAGCTTGGTCCTTCTGTGACTGGCTGGCAGACAGACTGTTCGTGTGGGAAGAAGTTTTCACACAGATGTTAGCGAGAAAATAGATGGATAGAAATGACTACTGCTTCCTGGAATCACAATAAGGCAGGACAAAGATGTAAATTTAAAATCTTTAAAATAAGGCACATGATTCATGGTGAAGATATTTTTTCTTTGTGTGACTCACGGGACTTCTAAAGAGTGTATTTCAACTAAAAGTACAAATGGAGGTGATCTTAGTAACTTAATAATTCAAGTAAGAATTTTTTTATGAAACATAAAACAAAGTGGATTATTAGACTATACCAATGATATTCAATTATTATCAACTGCTAAGGAATAAGAATCAGGCACTTATACTGACTCCCCAGGTAATTCTCATGTACAATAAATTTTAAGAGTTACTAACATATACTGACCTTGGTAAGTGACGAACAGGCAGCAAAATTATGAAGATAGAACTCAAACACACTTTCAATTTAAATTTTAACTTTTTCAAAAATAGTACCAGTTAAACATAGTTTAATGAGAAAAGGAATAGGTAACATATGAAGACAAATGATCTGAAAAATTTGAACTGTAATTTGAATAGCAGAGATTGATGCTTGCTTCTGTACAGGCAGTAGCACCAAGCTAAGCATCTGAAGATATGTGTAATCTCTACTCATCTCTTCTCCTGTCTTAGAGCTAATTGGTGAACATGTCTGGACAAAAAAAAGGCTCAAAGGTCTTGCTATAACCATGTGACTTCATTAGCTGTTGGAGGACTCAAGTTGTACATCATCGGTTCAGCATGCACATGGCAAATACGTGGTCCAACAAGTATCTCCCACATTCTTGAGTCAGTGGCACTTCGCCTTCATTATTGCAATTAGTCCCTTCCATTGCTGTTGTTCCAAGTTCTAACTGCGACTTGAAATTCAAGTTAGCAAAGATCTCCTCTTGCCCAATGCCCAAATTATCAATGCTGTGATTTGTGTGTGTCCTCTAAAGTTCATGTGTTGAAAACTGGATCCTTAGTAACAACAGCTTTGGAATGTGCAGCAGAATAAGTGGTAATTGTTTAATGAAGACAATACCTCTGAGTGTGCAAAGACACTCTTGCTGTAGGTACAACCAAAGGGAGAGTTTACACAATGGAATTAAACTTTGTTGTGTTTGTGCTGAACTTTCTGTAAAGATGTTTAGGAAAGCAAATTGCAACTAATCAGTCTTTCTCTTTTGGGAGGCTTTTTATTGATATGTGGGGTCCCAAATATTCCTGAATCACATACAAAGGCAAGTCAATGAAACCTCATGAATGGACTCAAGCAGTTCTACAAAGAGTGTTTAGTTAGCAGTAGGTCTACAATCTAGTGCAGCTTCTTCTTACTGTCACAGACTCACCCGTATTTTCCTTCTGTCTCCTACTGTGGGAACACACTGCTTATAGACCCTTGCTGGAGGCCAGTGCTATACTCTTGAACATCATAACCTCCAGAACTGTAAGCAAAATAAATTTCTGTTCATTATAAATCACCCTGTATGTGGTATTTTTTACACTAGCAGAAAATGGCCTACAATAATAGAGAGGCATGACTGAATAAATAAAGTTTCTTACTTTATTTACTTTAGGACTACTTATTAGATAGAAGACAGCAGTAGTAATCAAAAAAGAATTTACAGAATTCCCATTGCAGTAGCTTTTATTCATTTGGTTTGAAAAAGTCAGGTATAGATTAATGTCCTACCTTACATATGTGAATATTATCATGGCTTTTATTTTCTTGATTGTGTGAAAAGAATATCATGATTTTAATATGCAATGTACTTATGAAAATATATGTAAATAAGGAAATAAAGTTGTTATCCAAAATATCTCTATTACTGCAATTGACTCATAAAAATCAATTCACAAATAAATATTTGGTGAAACAGTATAAAATTTACAATGTAATGTTTAAGATACTGTCTTTAAAGTTTAATTATTCTAGCCAGGAAAAAATAGCAAATATGATGAAAATCTACCGTTGTTTCCTTACTAATCAAATATTGTTGCTGAGTGTACATTATCTAGCCCTTCATATTGTTATAAATACAATCAAAGGCAGAGTGCACGCATGCGAAATAAACTGTCTTGTTCATGCTGAAATTTCTGTATCAGTGAACAGGAAAACAAAGCAAAACTAATGAATTAGTTATCAGTCTTTCTCTTTTAAACAATGTTTTATTGATAATTCATATTGCACATATTTGCATGCTACATACAGAATAGTTTCACTGTGGGAAAGAAAAGATAAGGGATACATTTTATGCACTGTTTTTACGTCTCGTATAACGTTAACATAATTTGCATATCCCTAAAGGCTCTAAAAGCAGAACACATGAGATCAAATAAAATGAAATAACCAAGAGATTATCTTATATATTTTGTCTTAAGTCAAATCTCCCAAACCAAAAGCTGTACTTTGTGATACTGTGCTGTAAGCATACTGTACTTTCTAGAAATACCTTGCACTATCTTTTTTAGGTTAACTTCAAGTATCTTAAGGTAACTTTGACCATTGTTTCTGGCCTCCCCAACTCACTTTCATAATCTTTCAAGGTCTGTGCAGTAGCTTTATGATTACTCAATCTCAAAGTTACTTATTCTAACTACTGGTCTCAGTGTCCCTTGTGGACATGGATTAAAGTTTCTCCTTTGGTCTCCTCAGCAGCTCTAGTGTATTCTCTGTCATGAAGAAGTTAGTTAAATGTTCATGAAGGTGTACTAAAAATTGTTGGAAACAAAAAAGAGTCCTGAATATTAACATGATATAGTTTTTGAAAAATACAAATTATTCCTTCATGAGCCTTTCTTTCCTCTCCAGGCCATAAAAAGTAGAATGCTCTGCAGAAGCTAGTAGTGAGTTGTTAACTCTTATCACTTGTGTTACAATCATAAGAAAAGTAATCTTTGTTCAAACAATTCTCAATAGGGATTATGATGAATTTGTTTAAATCTCAATCAACTACACTTAAAATGAGACTTTCAGTAGCTTGCCATTCAATGTTGAATTAGAAGAGATTAAAAGATGAGTGCTTTTTAATTAAAAATAAATACAATCTAAGAAGTTATAGTTTAGTAAATTCATAGGAAAATTTTTGAGGCTTGGTATTTATCAGTTAAGAGTAGGAGATGATCATTGCACTAAAATTAAATTATAAATTTAGAAAAAAGTCAGTATATAAATTATTTTCACTATATGTCATCTCTTTCACTCTTGTTATCTATGCCTTATAATGTAAATACTTGCAGTGAACTCCACAAATAATCTTGGATCCTTTGGAGGTAGAATATTAAAAATAGAAAATATATTTAAATGGATGGTAATGACTTGAGCTTTTCTGTCTGTTCCATGTTTGTTTTGCAAATGCAATTAGCTTCCAGTTTTAAAATTATATACCTTCTATTAGTATGAATAGTCAACAATTTCTAAAATTTCTCTTTCTAAAAGTCATCAGTGTATTAACTTTTATAATTTGTACTTTTTAACACCAAATCATCTTTGTATAATTTAAAATAGTCATAATGCCTCCACACTGTACTATTTCCCCAGTCCAGTTTTTCATTTGAGATTGAGGTCTTGCCTAGTCCTTTAATTGTCCAGGCTGTGTTTAAACTTGGGATCGTTCTGCCTCAAGCAGCTAGAGTGCCAGGTTCAGAGACCATGTCACAACATCCAGCTGTCTACCTATTTTTAAGATGTGAATTTTCCGTCTTTCCATCTCTCCAGTTTCATGTGCCACACACTGAAATTACAGAAAAGAATGGAATCTGCAGTGATAAAAGAAATCAGCTAAGCAGTTCCCAGATTTGTAGAGAAAAAAAAAAAAAGTATTCTATTTAAGGGGAATATCTTCTAGTTTTAAAATTTTGTTTGCAATATAACATCATTTTCAAATACACTGTTTTTCCTCTCTCAAAGATTATGATCAAAGACTGAGAAACAGAAATAGTTATATGTGTATTCATTTATCCTACTGAAAGAATAATTTATAAAGAAATCATTTACCTTCAAAGAGAAAAATGCATCAAGGTCTAAGATGACCACTTCATCATTAAAGAGTGAAAATAAATGACATAGCAAAGTTACTAAGATGAGAGACACAACTCTTTCATTCTCATAATTTGAGAATGGGAAATTTATTAAACAGAAACTTGCATGAAAGTCTGCAATAGGTATAAAATGATTTGTGTAGTAGGTATAAAATGGTAAATGTAGAGCTCTGTGATTATGTAAATATGGATAGAAGCTGAAAGGAAATTTATCTTCAAAAATTATATATAAATTTAGATATGTAATTTTCTTTTATTTTTAAGCAGTGAATTTCAAGTACAAAATAAAATTGAGGGCCAGAGATATAGCTCAGTAGCACAGCACCTGCCTGGCAAGCATTGTTGTGAGTCCAATTACTGGTACCAAAATATAACAAAAATAAAATAATAAAATAAAGTAAAACTGAGTTTGTCATATAAATATAGAAAATAAATTATATGGGGAATTAAATATAAAATGTTAAATAAAATAACATTAAAACACTAACCCTAATTTACTTTTAATTTTCTTCTTTTTTATAATTAAGTTTATTGGTGTAATTTAGATATGCATAATGTTAGTATTCAGCATAGGGAATTTGTATCTGTATGCTATATATCTTCACTCCTCTTTTTTTTCCTGTTCCCTTCCCCTCTCTTCAACCCGTAATCCCCACCTTATTTACAAATTTTGTTTCCATTTCATCCTTTTATATTTCCTCATTTTTCCTCTTCCTTTTCTTCTCTCCATTCCCCTTTCCCTTTGAGCAATTACTTCCTAATTCATAATATTTATTGTACATTTTAGCTTTTATTTACACTTTCAGTTTCTTATACCAGAGAGAATATTTGCACTATATGTTCAATTAATTACACTTAAAGGTATGGTCTCAAGTTCAATCCATTTAGCTATAAATATCTCCAGTTTATCATTCTCTATGGCTGAGTAATACACCATTGTATAAAAAAGTACAATTTTTATCCATCCCTCAGGTGATGAACGTTTGGGTTGTTTCCAAGATTTAACTATTACATACTGTGTGGATATAAACATGAGTGCACATATATTGCTGTGATGTCATGAAAGTATTTTATTTCTCTATTAATTTTTGTCTTGGTTACTTTTCTCTCTTGCTGAGACAAAATACTCAACACCCAAAATTTAAGAGGAAAGATTCATTTAGATCACAGTCTGTGGAGGTTTCAGTCTGTAATCAGGTAGCTCCAAGGCAGGGTGACATGGCACAGAAGGAACTGTTGAAGGTGACAGAAGATAGTAAAAGCAGCCAGAGTACAAAGAGGGCAATCTTTTTTTCCTCCCTTATATTGTAACCATGCTCTCCACTGTAGGGTGGGTCCATTACACCCACAACATCTCCATGTCCTCCTCTTCCACAGGCTCAGGATGAATACAAAGTAAGAACCCTGGCTCCCGGCTGGGTCACTTAGTTGACCTTGTAAACTTCTCAAATTGACACAATGTATCAACCATAAAAATTCTAAAAGATGATTTTGCAGCATGCAATTGGATTGGAAGTTATTTGCTTTCAGGGCTTAAAATGCTTCATTCCAAACTCTCCTTGACTTCAGGGATTTTGTTGAGAAGTCTGTTGTGATCTGATGGGCTTTCCTCTAGAGGTAATTAATTTCTTTTCTCTAACAGATTTTAGTATTCTTTTTTTGTACTGAATTTCTGGAATCATAATTATTATATGCCTTTGTGTAGTTTTATTTTGGTCATGACTAATTGGAATTTTGTATGCCTCACTTAAATATATGTCAAATTCTTTTCTATGCTTGGGTAATTTCCTGCAATTACTTGTCTGAGTGGTTTTTTTTTATGTCACTTGTGCTGACTGCTGAATTTTCATTGACTCCAGTCAGTTGTATGTTCTTCTTCTTTATAGTGTGTTGCAATAGTTGGGTTATTTTCTCCTGGTCCCTTGCTATTTTTAGAAGAGTTTTCTTTTTAGGATCACTAACCACATTACTGTCTTTTAGGTTTCATATTCTATCTTCACTTTCTTTCATATGGTTTTGCAGAGTTTCAATGGAATTTTTAATGTCTTGTATATCTACCAATCTATTTCATGGATTCCACTTTTTTCCTAAGTTGGGCTTTCATGATTTTCATCAATTTTCTATGCTCTGCTATATTTTTATGTACAGACTTGCTAAGCAAGTCCTTCATTATGATCATCTCATTTTTAAATGTGAAATTATTTCTGTTTTGATATCATATATACATATTTATTTATTTATTCTACTGTCATTTCAATAAGTTCAGGTGGATAGCTGCTGTTTTCCACTATCTCATTGTCCCCAGAACTTTTCCCTGGTGAGTTGGAAGTCTTGGATTACATTTTGCATCTGTACTTTCTCATTTTTAATTTTTTAAATTTTAATTTGTTTCTGTACTGTTGTTTTTATTTTTCTTATGTTTGGTAGCTCTACCACTGGTATTAAAGCTTTCCTAGGAAATGTCTGTTCCTCTGAGATGTCTTCTAGGTAAAGTTGGATGTTGGTCTTTGTGTCTGTCCCAAGATCCTCTCTTCCCACCTTATTAGGGAGAAAGTGTTGCTATGTATTTGGCTCAGCATTCAGTCTGTTGGTGGACATATCTTGTTAGGGTATGCCTTTTTTTCTCCTCCTTGATCTCTAGCTCATAAACTGTTTGTCTTGCACCATGCCCCTCTGCCTTGCCTTCTTGCCTTGCAACCACCAGACTTGGTCATTCAAGAAATACAAATTAAAACAACACTGAGATTCTATCTCACCCCAGAAAGGATAGATATTATCAAGAATTCAACCAACAACAATTACTGGTGGGGCTTTGGGAAAAAAGGAACGCTTATCCATTGTTGATGTGAATGTAGACTGGTGTAACCACTGTAGAAATCAGTGTGGAGATTCCCTAAAAACTTAGAATGAGAAGTTCCATTTAACCCAGCTATTCCTCTTCTTGGTGTCTTCCCAAAATAATTGAAAGCAGCCTCAGTGATATATGCACACCCATGTTCATAGCAGCAGTTTGTAATAGGTAAATCTTGGAAACAGCCCAAATGCCCACCATTCAAGGAATGGATAAATTTGTGGGATCTTTTATACAGTGGATTATTAGTCTGCCATAAAGAAGGATAAGACTGAGACATTTCTGTCTAAACTGGTACATCTTGGGACCATGCTCTTAAGTGAAATAAATTGGACAAAAATATATAAATACCACATTTTTTTCTCTGATGTGAGTAACCAAAAGTGTAAATAAGGATCAAAATGTATAGTAGATATTGTGAAGTAGGAAGAAAATATTCAAATGGGAGGGGAACTAGGGAAGGGGAAAGGAAGGAAGGTAAAAGAAAAAGATGAGACAAGAAGGAAAAAATGGAACCACACTTGTAAAAACGAAGGGGAAGAGGAGTTGGAGGAAGGGTAGGGGAATGGGAAGAAAGATATGAGTTGTATCATGCACAGATACAAATTCCCTATGATGAATGTGATCATGCATACTTAAATGTATCAATAAACTTAATAAAAATAAAATAAATAACTAAGAAAGCATTCAGGATGTCAAGAAATAAGTAAATAAATAAATAAATGAACTTTTCCTCAGTGTTGTAGATGTCAACTATTACATCTCTGCAAGCAGAAAGTAACTAAAACAGGAGGCTTCCCTATCATAGTTAATGCAGGCAAGAAATGTTTCTCAGCAGGAAGAGAGGTGAGTCCCCTGTAAACAAGTATTCTTCAAGTCTCCAGTGAATTTCATATAATCCTAGGAAGTCTCCAGTGGATTTCATGTAATCCTAGGATGCTCAAGCAAATTGATGGCAAGCAAGCCAAAACAAGTTCAATAAAATAAAGCAAGTCACTGCTTATCCCTAGAGTCTCTGCTGGAAGAGAAGGATAACTGGTACTTCAAAAATACATCAGCTAGAAAAGTATAACACAATTAGGAAAATACTGTGGTACAGTGAATATACTTTTTAACAAATTAGTGAAAAAATAAGTATATAAATCCATAATGCAACTTTTATATGAGTGGAAATAGAAGGAAAACAGAAGGGAGGAAAAAATGTGAGAGTAAATATAAAATAGGTCACCAACAGTCAGGAAACGTAGGCAAGGAAAAAGTAAAAATGCCAAAAATATCCTGGACATTAACTCAAATGTATTATCTATCATATATATATATATATATATATATATATATATATATATATTCAAATTATTACTCATAAAAAGAAATGATTTTTGCTTTCAGAGAGCTACAAAATAAAACTACAACTTTATAATTCAGAGAAACTTTTACAAAGAAATAGCAAAAAGTGGCAAGTTTAATATCATAGCAAATTGGATTTTTGAACAAACCATTAATAGTACCAAGGGAATCATTCAAAAGAGAAACAATGTATTTCAACAGCCTAGAAAAGAGAAAATATAAGGAGGTAAGACAAATATATGGTTATAGAGAAATAATTTAGTATGATAAAATCTCATTCTCAACTTCATAAATGTCAATCATAGATATTAAATTAAAACAATAGTATGAAGATTTAAAGTACATAATTAACAAATTTCATGTAAAAATAAAAAACTGAACCCTGAAATACAGAACACACATTATTTTCACACATTTCTCAAACATTTGTGCTAAAACATGTCCTTTGATTCCTCAGATCATATATTGCATCAATAATTCTTGCTTGTTTGACACCAGGAACCAGTTTCATAGAAGTAATTGTTCTATTGATAGTGGGTGATCAAGGAATGATTTCAGAACCATTCATGCACATTGTGTTTGTTGCACACTTTATTTCTATCATTACATTGTAGTGTACAACGAAATAATTGTACAACTCATGTGCATTTGTTGGCAGAGTGACAACAAAAGTATGTTGCATGTTACTATTCTTCTCCACAATTTCACTCTTCTTGCTGTCCCTGCAGAAAATATTGCTTCACAAAGATAGGATATTGGGAATGGAAACAGGATTTTCAATGCTTCTGTAGCAGTCTTGATATATTTCCAACTTGACTTTAATCCATAATATATGCAGATTTTGTGTTAAGCATATTTTCATGGACACCTTTGTTTGTGATCTCCAGCAGTTGAAACAGCACTAAAAACGCCAATTCACCTGTGTTTTCCACTAATGGGTCATAGATCCATTCCCGTAAAGTCCAGGGTTCTCTGGTGGTTGAAAGTATGTTCAAGCTATTTTTAAAGTTGAAATGGGTAATCATGAACCTCTTGGGAAAAAGAAAGCCCTAGCTCAGTCTCTTCAAAATCTTTGTTAATTTTGAAAGCATTTCAGAAACATGTTCATTCATTGTTTCCATAATTTCACTTTAGCTTTAAATGCAACCACTTAATCTACTGATGTTGACACAACTGTTATTCTTCCTGGAAATGACAGATGGAATTCATGAACAATTTTGTGACCCATTATTTGTGACTGAAATGTGCTTCCAGTCATGACTATCCTTTCATGAGAAAACTCGGGGATGGTTTAACTTAAAAATTCTGGCCATTATCTACCTTTAGGAGGTTATCTCACTTCTGACCAGAGAAGACATGTACTTCTTTGTCCATCTTCTCCCAGAGCTTCATGAACAGATGTGAGACATGGATATATATCTTAATGTGGTGGGTAAGTTTTAATTATGTTCTATTTCTGGAAAACCTTGTTCTGTTCAGGTGACATTTTTGCAGTGAGACAGCATGGTTCTATGCATGGAAGTATGTGCAGACTCACATTTAGAAGCAGGTTCTTTGATTCACGTAATGAAACCATGAAGCTGTTCAGACATGGCAGCTGCTCCATTCACATGCATACTGCCAGAAAATGATAGATTCAAATTTCCTGACATGTAATATTACAAAGTCTTGAATGATTGTGCAACTGTGGTTTTGGTTGGCCACAGATGCACACATAATATATCCTCATGCATATCTTCCTGAAAATGAATTCCACAAAAACAAACATTGTTGACTTCTTGTAAACATCACACTTGTTAACATGATTACACAAAAACCCCAGGAACTCATTAATCCTTTCTAACAATTATGCTTCCACATCATAAGCTATCTTATTAATTTATCTAGTCATGGTGCTGGACAAAATATGAGCATGTGCCACTGTTTTACTGTAGCCTCTTCTAAAATTTACAAGTGTCCTTAGCAGTAGGCAGGATCAGCTTTTCACCAGTAATAAAGGACATCTTAGCTTTAGAAATGTGATTAGCCTCTAAGAATGAAGCAGACACATTTGATGAAGTAGTGACCTTCAATAACTGCTTTCATTCTTTGTGTTCATGTTTTTTTTTCTTTGAAAAACTTCAAATAGTTGTCTTTCAATGCAGGATGGTTAGTCTCCATGTGGTGAAACACTTTCAAAGATGTGGATTTATTGGCCAACCAGTCACCACATATTATACAAAACAGCCTGAAGAATGTGAGTCATTGCTTGCAATGAACATTGGATTCACGTAAGCCTCTTGGTAGTTTTTAGAATTCAGCTTTCTTTTTTTGTTGGCAGTCTCAGTGTTTTGCTTTCTTATAACTGGGTCTTTCTCCATTTTCAAAGAAGCTATCTTGTGACACTTGTTTTTCAATCATTTTACGAGGTTAGCATTTGGGCTTACCAAAACTGTGACTGAGACGATGGTGCAGTAAAGGAAAGGGGTGAAGATAGATGTGGTAAATGAAACAATGGGTGGACCACATTCACACTAAAGTGTCAGGGGCTGGGGATTTAGCTCAGCGGCAAAGCGCCTGCCTGGCAAGCACAAGGTCGTGAGTTTGGTTCCTGGTACCGGAGAAAAACCAAAAACCAAAAAAAAATAAAAACAAACAAACAAAAAAAACCAGACTAAAGTGTCAGATTCTGATTTAAAGCCTATCATAAAATACAACTCCCTTGCCATTATGAAGCCAGCCCCAGGTGCCTCTTAATTTTTACTTGCCACTCATTTGTACGTTCTGATATGAATCTGTAAATAATTAATTTATTGTGGTCTCTGTATAATCAAACCTCACTGGTAATGTTAACCTGCATGTGCAGCTGCTCCCCAGCAGGAGCAGCACCCACTCAGCTTCGCCTCTGCTTTTGAGGCATTGGATTCTCATAAAGAACTGAAACCTAGAACCCTGGCAACACAGTGCAAAGTAGGGTTTGTGTTCCTATGAGAATCTAATGTCCTGGCTGCTCTGTGAGGAGGTGGAGCTCAGGAGGTAATGCAAGCAGGAGGGATTGGCTGTAAATACAGATAAAATTCAGCTTGCTCACCCACTTCTCACCTTCTGCTGTGGAGTCCCTTTCCTAATAGGCACCAGACTAGTGCCATTTAGAACCACTGTATGATCCAAACCGTATATTATTATCATAAAAGAATTTCAATTTAAGTGGGAAAAACATCTAAAATTCCTTTATTTCAAAATATTTTAAGTCTTTCTTAATATTATATAGATTATTTAAAAAATCATGCCAGGTATGGTGACACCTGAATTGAAGGAGACTACTAAACTAAGTATTCCTGAGAATAGTTAAGCTATTTCTCTGCAAAATACTATCACAAATATAAGATATAGTTTAGTTTTCCTTTAATCTTCTAGCCAAGAAATTTCTCCTCCTCTTTCCTAAGTCTCCTCTCTCCCTCTCTCTCTTTACATTATTTTGCCAACACAGTGTACTGTCTGCCATGCAGACAGACATTATGCTAAATGTTAGAAATATAACGATGAATAAAAATGGCTGCTCTTCTACTAAAGTTGGCAAAACAATGCAGAGATTTCTTATGTGTAAAAAATATTCATAACAATTAACAAAAATATAGATATAAATATCATAATGCATAACATAGCTCTAAGTTTTACAAAGAGCAAAAGAGTCTCTTCATAAGGAGTATTTTTAATATCTGCTCAGATATTTAATATCTCTAATGTTCTTTGTTTGTTTTGATACAGGGTCTCCCTAAGTAGTGTAGGTTCACCTTGAACACACTTATGCAGCCCAGGGTAGCCTCAAACCCATGATGATCTTCCTGCCTCAACCTTCTGAGTGCTGGAGTTACAAGAATGCAACAGCTCTAATGGAATTATCTCTACTATACATAATACACTTTCAGATTATGTATGTAAAAAAATTTAATATGAGAGAAATACCAATAATCAATGGATCATCACATCCCTTTTTGTTCTCTTCCTTTGAGATTGTGAAAAAAAATTAACTTATACCATAGTTGGAACAAAATACAGAATTGTAGAAGGCTGTCAGATCTGACAATGTTGCTTTTTACAAAAATTGAGGTGAAAATTGTGATGTTGTTTGTAGACTCAAAGGATTCCTAGTAATACATAAATTATACCAATTAACTCTAATAGGAAAAGTAGAGAAAGAGGCATGGAGGAGATCAGAAGTCCTCATATTGCATGAATAAACTCTTCCTTTGGCTCTCACCAACGGGTTTCATGATTAGATAAACAGTTACAAAAGGAGATGAAAATACGAATTATCACTTACAGAAAGTTTATCACGTGAAAAACTTTTAGAATATTCACTCATATCTTATTTTTGTCTGAAAATCACTTATTCTTTGGATTCTATGTACAGAAAGTTGTCTCAAATAAATGTGGTGATACAAGTTATATTTCACTTTAAATAGCTTCACTGTGTATATATGAACTAGGTAAATTATTCTCATATCCTCTGATGACCATAGACATATTAGCACTGTTTGCTCAAATGAGACATTTTAACTTTTAGTAACATTCCCGATTATGCTGAGTGACCTAGTAGTCACAAAAATGGTACCATAGCCTTTACTAGCACTGCATTCTTCCCCATCCTCCTTGTTCAGGAAAAAAGTATCCAAATTTAAAGGAAGAATTGTCTTTCATTTTACCTTCAGGTTATTCTGGTGTTTATAACATTAAATCTAAGAAAAAGATAAACCCAACTATTAGAAAACTTCCAGTGTAAATTTCTTTTCTGCTCTGTCAGGGCTCTAGACAAGGCTCTTCTCACTACCACTGTGACTTTACAGAGCACTATTCCTTGTTATCTAATCAAAATGATACAAATTGGAAATATAGCTTTGCTCATTGTTATTGTTTGTGTCTAGATATCCCCGCAAAGCCTCATGAAATCATGGGGTGAGCTTCTAGAGTTTATGATAAACTGGGTGTGGTGGAGCATGCTTGTAATCCCAGCACTTGGGAGGCTGAGGCAAGAGGATCGCTGTGAGTTTGAGACCAGCTTAGGCTACAAAGTGAGTTCAAGGTGAGCCTGAACTGCATAGTGAGACCCTGTTTCAAAAAGACCAAAAATAAAATACAGTTTATGGGTAATCCATGGTCCAATGCTGGGATTATGGGCATGAATGCTACACCCACCTTGGAGTGAGGAGCACGCATGGAATACAAGGGAGGGAAAGGGGCTTGCTCTTTCTGCTTCTGCCTTTTTGCTTTTGCTGCTTTTGTTGTTTTCCACTGCCACGAACTGTTGCCCTCTGCCATGTGCCACTCTGCCTTGGGGACAGTCAATTATAGACAGAAACCTCTACAAACTGTGAGCTAAATAAACCTTTTCTCCCTTTAATTCTGGGTGTCAGGTATTTTGTCTCAGCAAAGAGAGAAAAGTAAGCAAGACACTCATTATGTTGATTTTGTCTTAAACTGATATAGGGGCTGGGGATTTAGCTCAGGGGGCTGGGGATTTAGCTCAGTGGCAAAAGCGCCTGCCTGGCAAGCACAAGGTCATGAGTCCGGTTCCGGAGAAAAACCAAAAACCAAAACAAAAAACAAAAAACAAAAAAAACATATAATTTTAAACTTCAAAACAGAAGTAATAAGAAAATTCCATATTTCTTTTCCTAAACTCAAGAATCATTTATATGTATTCTCACTTGCTTTAAGGTTAAATAAGTTATTCCTTTTATTTTTTAATTAGCTTTTTTTTAATTTTAAAGGTTAATAAAACTAACAAAATAACAATGAAGGGAAAATCAAAACAACACAAAAACAACAAAAATGATACATGACCTCAAACCAAAATGATATGAATTAACAAAGATTGCTATATTACATACTATTATTTTCAATGAAGTTGCTCTGTCCACCAGATGTAAGAATGTAAGATTGATCGAACTGTCAAAGACAGTAACATGTAATTTAAAAAGCCATTGGAAATGATGTCAACCTTCATCATACACGACAGTAGGAGTTCAACAATGGCTCTTATACTGCATATTGTTGTTTTCAGATCAGTCATTCTGATCACCAGATTCAAGCATGCAAAATTGGTCAAGGAAAAAAGAAAATTTTAAGCATTGACTGTTCCTTTCAATAAACCACAGGCATCAGCAATATACCCATCCCAGCTATCCTTATATATACATATAAATTTTGGTTTTCATTTTAAAGAGAAAAGGAAAACCAAAATAACAAAAACAAATACATAACCAAACAGTACAGAGAACAATGAAAATGGTACAGAATTTCAATATCTAGGAGAGGAATAGTCAGGTTGAAAGGGACCTCTGATCGTAGTTAACTGAGGATTCTCCATAGTGATTTCTACAGTGGTTGCACCAGTCTACAATCCCATCAACAGTGGTGAAGAGTTTCTTTTTCCCCACAGCCTCTCCAGCATTTGTTATGGGTTGATTTGTTGATGATAGACATTCTTCCTGGGGTGAGAGGGAATCTCAGAGTTGTTTTAATCTGCATTTCTCAAATGACTAATAATGTTGAACATTATTTCATGTATTTATTTGCCATTTGTATTTGTTCATGTGAGAAGTGTATATCCATCTCAAATGCTCTTTTTTGTATTAGGTTTTTGAATTTTGGGGGCCTTTGTTTTTTAATTCTTTATATGTTCTAGACAGGAGTCCTTTGTCTGAGAGACAGTTGTCTAAAATTTTTTCCCAATTCATGGGTTTTCTTTTCACCTTGTTGGTGATTTCATTTGATGTGCAAAAAAGGTTTCAGTAAGACGAGTTCCCAGTTGTTGACTTTGAAGTATTTCCCATGCAGTTTGGTTTTTGTTCATGAACTCTCTACCTACCCCTATGTCTTCAAGGCTTTCACCTACTTTCTCTTCCTATAGATCTAGTGTTTCTGTTTTAATATTTAGATCTTTAAGCCATTTTGACTTTATATTGGTGCATTAATGCTTCATATAATTCCCCTTTCTTACTTGCTTTATTTCTGACAAAGCTACCATAATTTTTATCTTTCATTCTTTGTACATAAGGTTTCTCCTATCTCTGGATTTTTTCAGGATTTTGTATTCATCTTTACTTTCCTTCAAGTTGAATTTGACATGCCAAGGTATGGGGTTTTATTGTACTTTTTTGGTTTTGTGATGCTGCAGATCAAACCCAGGATCTTGTTCATACAAGGCAAGAACCCTATCACTAAGCTATACTCCCAGCCCAATGTGGGGTTTTATAGGGGAGGAGGATTTATTCTACTCAGTGTTCTCTGAGTTTCCTGGATGTATTAGTTACTTTTCTCTTATTGCTGGGACAAAATGTCTGATACCCAGAATTAAGGAAGGAAAGGTTTATTTAGCTAACAGTCTGTGGAGGTTTCAGTCCATGCTTGGCTGGCTCCAAGACAGGGTGGCACATGGCAGAGTGCAACAGTTCATGGTGGCAGGAGATAGCCAAAGCAGCAAGAGCAAAAGGGAGGAGTGGCAGAGGATAAGCCTCTTTCCCTCCCTTATGTTGTATGCAAACTACATGCCCCAGGGAAGGTGTAGTTCGCCCACTCATATTCCCAGCATTGGACCATGGATCAATCATAAACTCTAGAAGCCTTCCCCCATGACTGCATGAGACTTTGGGTGGACATCCAGACACAAACCAAAACATTCCACCCCTGACCCCCTAAAGACTCATGTACATCTCTTTATGCAAAAGACATTTTAGTCCATTTCTAAGAGTTGCCAAAGTCCTAATAGTTTCAGCACTGGTGAAGAGTCCAAGTCCTAATTCTCCTCCAAGTTGTAAGGCAAAATCTTAGTTGTGATCCCTTTTACAAAGGAAATGTTAAACACTTCAGTGGCACAAAATAAACATTACCATTCCAAAAAGTAAAACAGGGAAATACAAAGCATTGGCACCAAGGCAAATCCAACATCCTGCAGGGCAAACATTAAGTTTTGTAATTCCACTACCAACATCTGAAGCAATCTGTGGCACATTGTAAGATCCATAGGGCTTGCATGACTCCACCACTATGGCACTTCTGGTGAGTACAATTCCCATGGCTTCTCTTTTAGGCCCGCTTTGCTCGCTTCTTGCAGTTTTCCTTAGACAACGCACGTTTCTGGCTTTTCCAAACTTCTACAGTCTCCAGTGCACCTTCTGCCTCACATTCTCAGCTTCACATGCTGCCCTCTCAGGGGCACATTGACTGACCTCCCAGGCCTTCTGAAATCTAGGTGGAAGCTTTCTTAACCTCAGAGCTCTTGCATTCTTCGTGAGCCCAAAATCAGTGCCACACGAATAATGCCAAGGTCTGCTGCCACCTGGAGCAGTAGCTAAGCTTTCCTCTTTCTTGGCCGTTCGGGTAGAGTGCCTGGATTTCTAGGCACTCTGAGCCTGATTCTGAGAAGTGAATTATCTATGCCGTTGCAATTCTGGAACCTGGTAAGGCTGCTGCCACCATTCTGGAACATGGTACTCTGTGGCTTTCTTCTAAAAGAAAACTCTTTCACCTTTGCAATTCTGAGGCTGCAAAGGGTGGAGACTCGCTGCTTTTTTTGATACCTTCATGGCATCTTTTCCATTCTCTTGTTCCTTCACAGCAATGGAGATTTATCTTTGCATCCCACAGTTTTATTAGAGCTTTCTTCTTTCTGGCCAAACTCACAACGTTTTAAATCATCTTGCTGGGCTCTTTGCTTTTGATTCTCAACATAATTCTGCTGAAAGCCCCCAAAACAGCCATGGCACTGCCTCAGCATTTGACTGTCTTAAAATTTCTTCTACCAGATTAATTAGTTCACCACCCTTAATCTCAGTCTTAGGAAAAGTCTCTGGACACAAGCAAAATGCAGACACTTTCTGCCAAGCCAAAACAAACACCTTCTGGTGTCCAGCACCAGTGGAGTCCTTCTTCCCAGCAGAAACCTCCTGAACCCGGTCTTTATCACCAGGATTTCTATCAGCCTTCTGATTTTCTGAGCTTTGACCAGAATCTCCCATACAGAACATTCAAAGGTGTTTGAGCTCTACTATTTCAGGCAACATCTCCTAACCTTTCCAAATACTTCCCACAAGCCATTTCCAAAAGCTCTTGAACTATATGTTCAGGTACAGTCACAGCAATGGCCCCATTTCTCTGGTACCAAATTCTGTCTTGGTTACTTTTCTCATTGCTGGAACAGAATACCTGATGCTAAGAATTAAGGAAGGAAAAATTTATTTAATTCACAGTCTGTGGAGGTTTCAGTCCATGTTTGGCTGGCTCCAAGACAGGGTGGCACATGGCAGAGGGCAACAGTTCATGGTGGCAGAAGATAGCAAAATCAGCAAGAGCAAAAAGGAGGAGTGGCAGAAAGCAAGTTTCTTTCTCTCTCTTATATTGTATGAAACTAACCACCCCAGGGTGGGTATAGCTATCACACTCATATTCCTAGCATTGGACCATGGATCATTCATGAACTGTAGAAGCCCCCCCACCATGACTACATGGAGCTTTGGGGAAACATCCAGATAGAAACCATAACACTGGATCTGTGGTATAATGCACCATTCATTTTGAAATATTCTTGACCATTATTAATGGAGACCACTACAAAGTAGACCTGAGCAGGATTTAAATTAATCACTTGGCTTTTCATGTTCACTTGTGAATCTGTCCAAGGCCTAGGCTCCTTGTCTGAAAATGGATTGTGGACTCATAGTAAGTCAAACTCTGTGAGTCACTAATCCCCACTAAGGCCTGTAGTGACAGTTGAAGCTGGAAAATCTCAAAGGATAAAACAAGATCACGACTAAGGACACCTGCATCTGATCTTAACTGGCTAAAGACTACCCCCAAGCATTTCACTCGTAGGTGGATTAATTTAATCCTTATTAAGGATTAATTTAATACTTTACTTGGGGAAGTCCTTAAGTGCTTCTACCCTTCTTGAATACTCTCCTTCCTTCTTCTGATAACCAAATAATGACAGACCACCCAGAGAAGGTCTTGGTCTTAGCCCTGAGAACCTCAAATTCTGTGAGATGGTCTTGGTCCTCCTGGAGCCCCAAAATCATTCCATTTGTCTCATTTTATTTAGCCTTCTCTGTACATTCATTCATAGACTGTGGACCTGATCAGCCTGCAGTAACTAGGGGATATTACTAACCCAATAACTATTACTCCAAAATTTTTCTACTATTTTCTCTCTTTTCTTTCTGGTAGTGCAAATACATATGTTAACAGTGTGAAACTGTCTGATAATTCTTTAATATTCTGTTTTGTCTTTGTTTTCAATTATATTTTTTTCTCTGCCCTTCAGTTTGAGTCATTTCCTCTGACTTGCCAGTGTACTGATTCTTTACTCTGCCTTACTGAATTTATCAAGAAGCACATCATAAGCATTTCTCATTTCAATAGATTATTGTATTTCTCTTATTAAGTTTTGATCCTCCTTTTATTTTTCTTCTCTTTGTTTACTTTTTACTATCTCTTCTTGCATGTCCTTTACTTTTTCATGTTCAAACTCTTAACATAATTGTAGTTATTTTAAACTAAGTAGGTTTTGTAAAATCTATGTTATATTTGATTGTGATTCCAATAATTGCTTTATAATTTCAGATTCATAGACTTTCTTATCATTATGTTTGATATGCTATTTATTTTTTTTTGTTTAAAAGCAGAAATGTAGACAATAAAGGAAAATGAGACAAATAGATTTTATTTTCTTTAGTAATTTATATAATCTTGTTTTCCTGTTTTATGCCTCTCCTCTTGTCCTTGGTCTTCCTCTGGCAGTCTTCATCTTGTGATGAAGTGCCTGGCTTTCTTTTTCTATATAGGTAATTTGGTTTTTCTATGACAGCCCTGTTGTAGTGATGGTAAGGAGGTGTAAGAGTCTTTTCCAGAATCTTCTGATTAAAGCTCCATTTTTCCATTGTCTGTGTCTGACCTCTGAGTTTCTCAATCATTTCTTCAGTCATATCACTTTCTCTTTCCATGCTGTTATTTTTGCTGGACACAGTACAATCCATTTCCTAAAGCTCTCACAGCTGTTGACTGTGTTTTTCTCCTTTGGTGATATCAATGTACTGGACGCTTGGTAGAGATCAAAGTCCTCCAAGGTTGAGCTGTTGGAATGACAGGAGTTGTCATCTCCCAGCCCCCAGCCTGAAGGCCTGGGGAAAAAAAAAAAAAAAAACCTTTCTCCTATATAGGCTTTTCTCTATAAAGCACTCTGGATTTATTTCATGGATTATTCTTTCTCTCCCTGTACCAGAATTAACAAGGGGTTGTTCTTGAATCATTTTTATGAAAATCTAGTCAGGTTCCTGTAGGAAAATCTCGTGAATTTCATGGGTTCTCTCCTGAAACCAGAGTCCTCCAAAATTTCTCATCTACAGATGTTGTGAACATACTATACCAATAATATAAATTGTCATGTGACTTTACAAAAGATCAGAATTAGTACAAATGTTAATAAATTTACAATCTATGTCAGCTTCACCAATAATTTTTTCACTAAGTACTTTATGTTTCACGTGTTGCTCTGAGTGACCATGGAATCTACACGTTTTTCCAATGTTAACAAGTATTAACATCTTTAATGAGAAAATTATAAACTTTAACCTTAGGAGTGCTGGTCCAGTATGATTGAAATCATCGTGATCAAAGAAGAGAGAGTAACTCAAGTTATATTTCCACTTCCCTTTGTATATAGCAATAAAAATTATTGCTTCTAAAGAACTTCCTTAAATTACAATAAAAATCTATTACAATTGTAGATAAAAGTTTTAATGCAGGTAACAATAAAAATGATTCATATATTAACTTGGTTATTCCTTCATTATATTATTTTTCTTGTGTTTTCTTAAATTTACAAACTCATTGTTTAAAATTTCCTTATCTTATTTAAAAATGAAGATTTATTTCTATTTAAGACCTTAAAACCTTAACATTATACCTTTATATATATTGTTTTTGTTTTTGTGTTTTATTTCAAAGGTAAAAACTGAAAATATTAAGAAACACACAGACATAAACAAAACAACATAAAAAAAAGCAATACAGAATTTCAGACAAGGTGATAGGAAGTTAACAATAGTTGTTGTGTTACATATTGTGATCTTCAAATTGGTTACTCAGGTAAACAAATATAGGCATGTAAGATTGATCAAATAATTAAACATTAACTGTTCCTTCCAATGAAACAATAAAAATTAGTAGTACAATTATCTTAGCTACCTTGTGTATGTATATATGCATACTTTTTCCTTTTGTCTTTCTTCTCTCTTTTCGCTCATCCCAGTTGTTCTATCCTTTTGAGCAGTTTCTTTCCCTTTCACAGTCTGTATTATACCTATTATATTTTGTTTACTCTTTAAGGTTGTTACACTAGGGACACAATCCAATGTTTACACCTGTGAATCTGATTTATTTCACTTATGAGTATAGTCTCTAGTTGCATCAATTTACCTGTAAAAGCCTTGAGTTTGTCTTCTTTATAGCTGAGTAATACTTCATTACATAAAAATACTGCATATGTATATAATATATATATATCATTAATTGAATTTTGAAAACATAAATTCTGTATATTTTCTCCCTATATCTCATAATTAATAAAAATGTTTTATGTCAATGATAGTTTTCTTAAACTATTTTATTTTAACACTCCAAACAATGTGCATTTAATTTTGTCAGTGAGAAAGAACAAAAAGAAAGTAAATTAAAATATAACCGTAGAATTGTTTAGAAAAGTATATAGCTACACTTTTCGTGTTGCTCAGGCAAAATACCAAACACCCAAAGTTAAATGGGAAAAGGTTTGTTTAGCTCACAATTTGTAGAGGTTTCAGTCCATAAACCTAAAGAGGTTTCAGGTTCCAAGGCAGGGCAGCTTGACAGAAGAGAAATAGTTCACGGTGGCAGAAGGCAGCAAAGCAAGCAAGAGGGCATGACAAGCCTTTCTGTTCCTTATATTGTATACAAAATACCATGATTAAGGTCTTACACACATTAGATTCAGCCTCTTCTGAAAAATCCTCACCTATGATTGCCTGAGGCTTTGGGGAGGATATCTAAACACAAACCATAAAACAATTATGTGTACTTTTAGGAATTCCTATCTGTAGGAGGTTTCAGCTCTCAACTGCTTCTCAATCTGTTCCCTGCTTAGACCAGTGAAATATTGCTCACCATCATTTACCCTCTCCAAAATCTTCTTTTCCTGAAATATAAGCCCTATCTCATGGGAAATGAAGTTAGTCGGAACCATTAGATCCATAATGAAAATTATAGTGGATGCATTCTTATGTAAAGCATGTTACATGGAGCTATGGTAGCAATATTTTACTTCTGGCATATATTAGACAATATAGATTTGAGGCTGTTTATTTTAAAACAAAGCAACATCTTACTAAGAGAAATAATTTTCAATAAAAAGATAATACAATTTGCACATGAATTTTCACAGCATTTTAAAATTTGGAAAAATAATAGATGCAAATATAGATCAATACGTCAATAGATAGATAAATAGATGGGCATACAGAAAGACAACCTGGCCAAGTTACATTACATTCTTTGGAAAGTAGATAATAGTTCATTTTTCTTAGATTGTCTATTATTAAACTAAATGCTACCTTATGTTTCTTGATATCTTGACATTTTTCATATAGCGAATGATAAACAAGTGGCATCTAAAGTTGAGTAAATATCAAGATGTACAGCTTATTCCTGAGTACCTGTTTCAACAAATCAATTTGACACAATATCATTTACAAATAATCATGACAGCATTCAATAGTTAAAGTTATCCTTCATTTTCCCAATGGAGGTGAGATTTTAGAGCCTACATAGTTACATGTGCAACTAGAGCTCTTCATGGACTGCCTTTATTTGAGGTGTTATGAAATTTTTCCTGGTTAAATCTTTAAGGAATGATTTGCATTTTTTCAAGATAGAAACATTTTAACTGCTGATGATTTCATAACTAAAATTCAGTCATTTATGGATTGAGGAAATAGGTTGTCATATAATATGACTGTCTGAATATTTCAAATAATTAAAGAATTTAAGCATAGAATCCACCCATTGCAGTATGTTTCCATAATGCAATGTTTCACATCTACATAGAGATTAACAATCTTGTGCTATTAACTCATGTATTTTGACTCTTAGAAATCTAAGAATAGAAGAAAATATTAAAATTATTTAAAAGAGGTATTCAACTTTACTGTTTTCATACCAAATTCATCAATTTGTTTTGACATAGTGTTGACATAGCCTCAGGCTGTTTTCTTATTTTTCTTTGTAAAATAGAAACAATTGGGCGATAGAAGAATATAGCTGCTCTTTTAGTTCTATATACAATCATAAATTGCTTTACACACTTTGATGCATTTTGTTCTTCCCAAGAAAACACACACTCCTACATTCTACATGATGTTAATTTTATTTTAGCTGAGTGGATAAAATATAATTGAGAACTAGGTCCTCATATGACATGCTTGCAGCAACCTTCATAAAAATTTCATTTGTTAAGAATGACTTACTTAGACACTTAGTTATCTGAAAGAAAGATATATTGAATCTGTATTCTCTAACATCAACTCATCTTTCAGAAAATCCTCACACCTAGAAAGTGATAGTTACCAGATACAAAATGTAGGAAGATACTAATTTTAGAAATCTGCTCTATTTTTCTTCTTTAAGCTCATGATTAGTCTTTTTTTACAATACCTTTAAATTTATAGATTTATGGTTCTAACTACAAATTCACAACTTGCACACATAAAAGAATGTGCCATTTAGAGGCATGTTTCCTCAAACTCAATCTATGCAAAATTTAACTCCTCTATCTCATCCTCCAAAGTGCATTTGCTTTCCAGCTAACCCAATTCTGTCACTGAGGTTTTTCCAGGTGACTGTCTAGATGCTTGTCTATAAAACTTGGAATCGCCTAGGACATTTCTTTCTTTTTAATCTTTTATGTTTCTATATCACTAAATCCTGTTAATTATTTCTTTAAAATAAATTTAAATTTGATCCGTCTTCATATCTCACAGATTTTATGAACATGACCATCATTGTCTTCTTCCTAGGTAATTGCGACAGCCTAAGGTTCATCACTTTGCTTTTATATTAACTATGGTAATAATTTTTTAATCTACTAACATAACAGGTTATCAGAATTCTGGTTTTTAAAATATGTACCTCACAGAGCCTTAAATAATTTCCATAGAAATATCTATTATTTTACAAGTGTGAACAACACATCTATTTTTTTTATTAAAATTTGAAACCTTCATAGGAAATGGATGCACCTTGAAACCATAACGTTAAATGAAATAACAAACTTAAATATCAAGTATTTTCTCTTATGGAAGAAATGCAAATTATAAGTAAGAACAAAATAAATGATAGATAATAAATACTAGGGGGAGAGAGCTTTCTCCAATGGGAAAGGCAGTCAAGAGATGAGAGTGAATGAGGAAGTGGAAGGAAGAAGGATGGAAAAGGTAGTAAGATACATTATCTACATATACCAACTCCACACAGGGATTAGAAGCATTATGTATTGCAGACATGCACTAATCAAATTTTTAAAAGCCTAAATAGTTGAAAATGACGCAGTAGATCTGGTTTTAAAGCATGTTTAATGTATTAAAATAATAATAATCTAACAACTTCATAAAGCTAATATATATTAAAATATATGAGTATCTTCATCATTAACTGTAAGGAATTTTTACATTTAAAAATCCCAAAGGAAAACTTGTAGGAAAATGTCTTTCTAAAATTTTGTACAGCACTAAAAGATATCTTTAGCCAGTATGATTAAATATGAAATATGGTCTTAATTTCCTTAAACATTTTAAATATATTATCTTATTTTCCTATGACAATATTATTCTTCTTTTGTAATGTTTTATGGAATTTAATTTTAATTAGTCAAAACATGAAAGTACTGTTTCCTTAGTTTTTGAAGGCTATATGGATCACATTGATGAGACAAAATACTCATCACCCAAAGTTAAAGGTGAAAAGTCTTATTTAACTCACAGTTTGTAGAAGTTTCAGTCCATAATTCATAATAAGCTGGCTCCAAAGCAAGGTGGCATATGGGAGACGGGTAATAACTCACGGTAGTGACAGACAGAATGTACAACAAGAGCAAAAAGAGAAGACAAACTTCTTTCTGTCACTTATATAGTATGAAGGCTATCTACTCTAGGGCAGCTGTAGCATTTACACCCTTAATCCCAACATTGGCCCATGAATCAATCACAAGCACTTGATTTAACCATCTCTGAAAAGCCTGCCCCTCATGACTTCATGAGGCTTTGCAGGGACATCCAGACACAAACCACAACAGAGGACATTACTCTAATTTTGAGTTTTGCTTCTGAGGTTTTAAATTTCACAAGACTCTTATTGTTTTTTCCCTTATATTAGTCTCCTTGCAATCATTCATTTCTTTTTTTTTTTTTTTTTTGTCTTTGTGAGACAGGGTCTCTCTATACAGTTTACGCTGGCCTTGAGCTCACTTTGTAGACCAGGCTGGCCTCTAACTCACAACGATCCTCCTGCCTCAACCTCCTTCCTGAGTGCTGGGATTATAGGCATGTGCCACCATGCCTGACTAATCATTCATTTCTATAAACCTAAAACTCCCAATCAGTTTTGAATCCTCTTCTCAGCTTGAACTGAAATACCTGGCAGGGAATATTTTGGATTACTTAAGAGTTCCTCAAGTCCAGAGCTGGTGGAGCCCAGTTGTTTTTCTTCTGATTTCCTTCCTGTTGCTTCTGATTCCAACTTCCTTCAAGTGATTTCTCCAAAAACTGTTTCACACATGTTTATGTGAGGTTTGTGACTGATTTCAATGGCAACTCCTACCCTTTCATTCATGAAGGGTTTTGAAATGGACATTCTACATTTGACACAACTCAAATCTATAATACACAGAAATTCCATTATCTGAAAAGGTACATTTACTAAAATACATTCATTGGCATACAAGGCTTCTTTTTGAAACTAAATTTATTTTATAATTTATTAATTTATCTTGTGATAAATTTACATGAAACCAAATAGTGCTTTTGATTTTAACTTATCTTTTTAATATATACTCATACTATATCATATACATTTGTACTTACACATGTAACGTAGACATATATAAGTCATGGCAAATACACAGATTTTTTAAAAATATTATCATCCTGATCAAACAATTACTTGTTATTAATGTAACCTTTCTTCTACCTTTGCT
>NW_004955405.1:13752554-13772197 GCF_000276665.1 Chinchilla lanigera
AACTCACGACCTTGCACTTGCCAGGCAGGCGCTTTTGCCGCTGAGCTAAATCCCCAGCCCCATCTGATGTACATTCTCTTCTCAAAAAATCACCAGTTGAAACATATTGTTCTTTTTTCCACATTCATTCAGTACTTTCAAATTTCACTGAATTAAGTTGGCTTGAATTTTAACAAAAGATCCAGCTCTCCTGAATTTTAACAAAAGATCCAGCTCTCAAATATTTGGTATAAAATTTATTAATTTTATACCATCATTCTCACCTCTATTTACACCTCTCACTAATTTATTTTGCTAACTGGGCCAAATTTATAGGCATGCAACCTATACTGAGTACCAAAAAGATTTTTCTGTTGTTTAATTCTATGATATCACCACTGTAATAATTTAATAATTTTTAATGTTCTTTTTTATGAAAATTGCATAATTTGTTCTGACCATTTTCTGAACCTTGAATATACCTATCATTCCTCATTTCCATTTCATGGAGTGATGCTGTCCCAGAAGAATTTAGGACTACCTTTCTTAGGGCTTTAGTTGCTTTTTTTTTTTTTTTTTTTCTTTCTCAACTTCAGTCCTAATCCAACCATTTTATCACCATTAGCCACGTAGAATTTCAGGTTCCTTATGATCGTTTGCTTTTTTTTTTCAATAATTTCTACTCTCTTAAAATTTACATATTTATTAGGCTTTGCTTTGTTTTCTTTCTTCTTTCTTTCATTAGTTTTGTGTTTGTGTGTGTTTCTGCGTGTTTCTTTCCACTTGTTTATCTATATATCACATAATAGCCAGAATCTTTACTTTGCTCACTGGAATATATTGTTAATCATCCAGAGACCTGCTTGATATTGGTAGGAGCTCATTAAATATTTGTTGGATGAATAAGTCAATTCAATCCATTTAGCTAAGATTTAATATTTGTGGTTTCACTTATACATACCATCTATTCTTCAATGTATTATTTACCATTGCAAACATTTTCTATTTAATACCAATGATCTGCTTGAGATTTTCTTGATCAACAAATGGTACCAATTAGATATTAAAGAGTTTTATTGGATTTAAGTAAATACTGAGCTAATTTCCATTCAGAACTCTACTACATGCTTATTTAGCATTGTAATATTTCCAAAATTAAAATAAGAAGATAAAAGTTCAAGAATGTACTTATTTTACTGAGTAATTTCTTCTTTTGTGTGGTGCTAGGTATTTAACCTAGTACCTTATGCATGCAAAGCAAGAGTTCTACCACTGAGCCACATCCCCTACCCTATTTTTAGTCCTCATATAAAAGTATGAGAAAATTTATTCTTTGCTGAAGCTCTAGTGTCTTTATTTATGATGTGAGGAACAATACCATATAAAGATTACAATGGACACTTGTGTAACAGTGCATATATAGATTTCCTGGACTGTATTCACACTACAGGGTATGGAGAAATTGCTTCCATTTTACGCCTGAATTTCCTCATCAACTGTAAAGTAGAGGTTATAATAATATTTCTTCATAGAATTTTATAAGGAAGACATAAATTCATAAATATAATGAATTTTGTATAAGTACATAGTAAGTACATACTAAGCAGGGTAAATATTTGGTATAAAATTGTTAATTCTATGTAAGATTAAAATATATATCTACTGTGTATTTCATTGGTCCTTGTGACATTAACAGATAAGCAGTAAAAAGGAGAAATACAATATTTTTTTAAAATTATACAATTGTATATCATAGGATTATTTAAATGACTATCATATGATAATATTTCTCATGAAAAACCAAATTCAAACCATAAAAGAAGTCTTTACTATATTAATGTCTTTTTACTTTATTGGCCATATTAATCTCTAAGATGATAAGTACATTTTGAATATTGTTGTCTGAATAGGCAGAGAATAAGAAATTATCAAACTTTGATTCAGGTAAAATATTTGGAAATTGATAAATCTTTCTGTGAAACGAATGGGAAAATATAATTAGTGTTTAGATATAAAGAGCTCTGGAAAGAAACACAAATTTCATAGTCAATAGTCTTATGTTCACTGAGAAATAACATGTCTTAGAGTTAACAACATACTATGGTTTAAAGCTAAAATGTGTCCCAAACTTCAGATGAGTTTTGGAAGATGGCTGTATCAGGGAGGCACTGTGTGTATCAATGGATATATTGACTGATGTATTCACAGCTGAGGTGCTGCTGGAGGTGAGGTTTGGTCAGAAGAGGTGGACCACAGAGACTGACATGATGGTTCAGCTCTCTCCCTGGTTCCTCCCTTTACTCTGCTTCTTGGCTGTCATGGGTGAAATTGTTCTCCTCTACTATGACTTTCCACTATGGTGTTTCTTATGTGGAGACAGCCAACTATGGATTTAAACTGTGAGCCCACACAAACCTCTCCTCCTGTAAGATGTGGCTATCACATATTTGACTTACCCAAGAAAAAGTGACTAAAATAGATATTGGTAATAGAAAAGTGTGGTAATTGCTGTGAGAGTATCTAATAATGTTGCTTAAAAACCTTTGGAACTGATTTGAGGAAGTTGGGGAAGGTCTAGAGATGTCAGCTCAAGAAGCCCTAAAATGTTTCAAGCTGAGTTTGAGAGATTCTGATTGTAGCACAAGCCAGAATGATGACTGAAATGCAGAGAGTAACAGTTAGGCACAAGTTTTTCACTGGGAACAAGGTTTGTATTAGCAATTTGACTAGAGGCCATGTACGTTACACCCTGACAAAATATCTGTTTTCATTGTGCCTATGTTTGGAGACTTTGTAGGAGACAAAGATTAAGGATGGAAGATTAATCTGTTGGAGAAAATTTCAAGACAGTCCAATATTTAGATTGTTGCATGGGTATTTCTGGCTGCTTTTAACTAGATTTATAGTGAAAATCAGGAACACATATGAAAGAGGAATAATTTGAAATGTTTTCAGATTTGTCAGAAAGGAAATTATTGCAAAGTTTGGGCAAAAGATAGCATAGTTACTGAAAACAAGCCAAGTATGTTGCATCAAGACAATAAGAAAGATGGCTTGAAGGCATCTCAGGTATCAGAAAAATCTTCTCTACACAGGCTCCAGGGTACAAAATTATAAAGCTTTCATTTGAGAAGACCCTTGGGCCCTCTGCTTAAAATGAGCCATCTAAGTGATTGGTTCCTATAGTTTCAATTCAGTGTCTAACCACGCAGGGACCACTCAGATGCTTCGGCAGCCATGATCCAGTGTCCCCTGGCTACTGCTAAAGTTAGTGGCAAACCTTGGGATTATACATGTGGTTCTAATTTTACATGCTCAGAGAATGTAAAACATGGGTAGTCAGGGAAGCTTCCCGCCAGATGTCAGAGGAAGACCTAGGAGTCCTGGCAATGTGCTGCTGAGGGAAGAGTGCATGGATTTGTGAGAGTGCAGACAAAGTTTAGTAGAGATCCTATGAGAATAGAGATGCCAGTAACATGGAATATTTGCTAAGGAAATTTGCAGGCAGTGAGTGAAGCCACCCTGAATGTGGCAAGGCAGTCTGAAACTTGCAAGGCTAGTGGGGCCACCTAAGCCCCTTGTGTAGAGGACCACCTAGGTGACAATCCTTGAAGGAGGAGAAATTTTGTCTCCATTTTGTTGAAGGCTGACCTTATTTCCATGGATTGATATGTACATAGCTGGCTAGGAACCTTTCCTTATCCCATCAATTGGCTTTAAGCAATGCATACTGGTCTAGTCCAGGTGCTAATGGTAGTATTTGAAGATGGCAGGCATTTTCCCTGGGAACCCCTATTGTTCCCACAAGTGAGCCTGGATAAGGTGGGATGTGTGAGCCAGTGCTTCACTCTGTCATCTGGGATCAAGCCTCCAGATAGAGGTTGTGAATTCCTGGGGCTTCAAAGATTACACATCACAGCTGAAGCACCGACCCTGAAACATTAGATACTGTCTCAATTGTATTATGCAGATCACTCTTTCTGCATATCCTTCCCTACATTTGCAGAGGTGATTTTAGGACTCTTACATAACCCATTTCATGACATGTACTTACTTCTCATGGTTCTCACAATCACTCATCCTCAAGTCACTACCTTCTTTATGAATGAATAAAACCTGGGTTAGGCCTTGGGCTGAGGCCTTTGTTATGAATGGCCATCATTGTGGCTGGACTTAGGACCCCTTGGCTTCCCATAACTATGTATATGCTTCAGGGTCTTTATTCTCACTGTGGAATATACTGGAAGTGGTAGATTGGAATTAACTTTTAATGGGATTACAAGTATAAACTTGCTGGACTGCAGCGAGGACTGGGAAGGGCTCTCCATACCACTGGAATTTACATCTTACTACAACTTGCCCTACTGTACATAGAGCTACAGGATTTAATGTTTTCCCTGCTAGGTTTTGGTGTTGATTTGATCGCATTCCTTTCTATCCTCCTTTTTCTCCCTTTTGGAATGGAAATGTTTATGCCATTGTTTGTTGGAAACTTTTAATGTTTTATTTTCATTTTTATAGGAACTCAGAGTTAAGAGATTGCCTGTGTTTCAAGAAAAGACTTTGGATTTGGACTATTCAGCAATGCTAGAACTGGTAAAACTTTGTTAACTTTTAGAGATGGACTAGATGCATTTTGCATAATGAGATAAACATAAGTCTTTTGGGTGCCAGGCATCCAATGTCATGGTTCAGATACAAAATTACCCCCAAATTCTAATGTGTTTGGAAGCTGAGTAGACCATGGAGACACTATACCCATAAGTGAATTAGCTTATGAATGAGTTTGTAGCTAAATGTGCTGTTAGGAGGTGGGGTGTGGCCGAAAGAGGCAAGTCATTGAGTACATATGTGGAAGGCTGTCTGCCTCCCCAGGTCTTCCCTTCGCTCTCTGCTTCCTGGCTGCCATGGACTGAGCATTTTTTCACTGCCATCCCCTTCCACTATGCAGTTTCCGATTGGAGGTAAGCTGACCACAGACTCAAACCATGAACCAAAATAAAACTTTATTTAAATCATAGAGTCAGGCATTTTGTGCCTCCTATGAGAAAGTGACTAAGACAAAGCAGTAATTATGGATAGCATATGGAAGAAGCTTAGGAACATATGTTAGAATGGTTGACAAAGACCATTGAAAGTACTATTATACAGCGATGTGTATTGTTATGGACAATTTAATTTCAAGAAATAATGTGCTCTCCTCTATCAGGTCTCTCTGTGCATTTCTAATGTTCATCATTAAGCCTTTAATTGGAATTCAGTCAGATTTTTTTTTATCTAGAAGCATTTCTTTTTCATGAGTTCAGTACTGGGAACACATTGACAGAAAATGGAGCACGGCATACAAAGAAAACTATATCATTTGTCTGATTTAACAAAAATCACTTCTGCACCTTTGAAACCTATGCTAACTGATAGGACTTTTATTAGAGAAAAAACTTAAAATTAAAATTTATTAGAAGCTTGCATTTCTGAAATCAGTTTGTGGACAGAAACAATCTCTCATCACCCAAAGACTAAGAAATGAACTCGTTTTCTGAACAACCATCTGCCGTATCCGAGTACATCAGACAAATCTGACTCCAAAATAAAACACAGCTTAATTCACAGATAGTGTTTAGTGGATGTCTGATTGGTCAAGACCAGAAAGCTACTTGGAAGCTAACCCATGGAGATGCTTGAATGCACCCAAATAGATACAGAATTCATAGTTAAACAGTAAATCAACATGAAATTTAAACCCTACACAAACAAAAAGAAATACTATATTTCTTTAGTAACAATACACTCTTGGAAATGGAGGGACATAAATTTGCCTTTAATTCAACTTTACTAGTAACATAAGACTATTTTTCACTTAATTTTATCTGTTCATTACTACAGCACTCATCATTAAAAAACACATTTAACCATTTTCAAGTTCCAGTTACTTAATCTATAAAATAATGGTAATGGATTTCTTACATAAGAAGTGTACTAGAGATGTCACACTGAACCTGTCATAAGTTTTCTTATTTTGAAAAAGTACACATTAAGAAAGATATAAGAAAAGATGATTTTTTAAAAAGTTATTAAAATTTATAGAAAATATCTTTTACATTTAAAATATAATACATTTATGTATATAAATTTATATTTCATTAGTTTTAGAAATGTAATATATTTTGACCAGAATAAAGTGAATTACCTACCAACAGTCATCAATGTAAGAAAGGAATAAGGCTTCTCCCAACAAAAAGAAAGAATAAAACATAAATTTAAAGAAATACTTTAGTTTTTTAAGGGAAGAAAGAAGAAACATTAAAGGACTCATAGAAAGATGGGCATAAAAATAGAGCACATTGAGTGAATTTTGAAAAGTTTTTTAGTGAAGATTATTTGCCACAAGTATCAAAGGAATAATTTTACCTCACATGTAATTCTGTCCAAATCTCGAGAGCTATATATTCCACATAGGCACTGAAGGTCAAAACATTGTTCCAATTTCTTATACTGTATCATTTGCATATCAGTGATATGAACTCAGTTAAATGCAGAAGGGCAATTGTGGATTAAGGGTCCTACTATTTCTCTGAAGGTGTATATCAAATATATCACAGAATGAGTTAATCTGATTTACAGTCACAAATTTAAAGGAAAAGGTCATCGTGGGGTACTGTGCTTCAGTTCAAACAATTGACCTACATAGGGGAGATTGTTTCATACTAGAACAATCTCATTTATTATCAACACTAAATCTCGAAAATGCCAATTATTAAATCTATGAAAATAAATTAATCATATGGAATATCAGCCTGAATATTTAAACAAATCATCTCAGGATGATGTCCGTTAAGATTTACTGGTGAACTTTCTTAGTATGAAAGGAAGCTAACTAAAGATATAACATGAGCATTAATAATTCAACTTAATAATCACTCAACAGGAAGGGCAGAATGCTACTGATGAGAAAAATTTCATTTATGGTTACCTATTGTGAAGTTTCATGTCACTTTTGACCTCCTTTGTAATTTTTTTATATATTTTACTAAAACTCAAGTGCCTAAATGCTAGTATGTGGATTATGACAATTCAGAGGTTTATGAAATCCCTGAATAGCTAATATCTCTACAGAAATGGCTTTGGGGCCAAGATGTACTTTAGACTGACATTTCATGTAGTCATTCATATTATAATGAAATGGGTCTACAAAATAACTAGTGGACCAAAAGAAAATTTTGATTTTTTTTTAGAATAAAATCCTATTATCTCTTATTATGCCCTTGCATTCTAAGGTTACTTAGTTTGTCACCACAATAAATAACTTCTGCTTCCTACTAAGCCATGCTCAGATGGTGCACAATAAGATCAGAAAACTAAACAAACAAGAACAATAAAATGAAAAGAAACACTTTGGTCAAAAGGCCAAAAAATTGCAAAGAAATAAAGATGGTTAGTTTGTAGAAGTATTTTGCAAGCCATTCTCATGCATCTTTAATTTTATAAAATATTTTATCTGAAGCTAATCAATTTTTAAAGTGTCATACTCAATAAGTACGGGAAATCTTCATAAACCAACAAATTCTGAGGTATAATTTTGCATCCAACTAATTAGCTCATAAGAATAAATTGTTATTGCTTTGCTGTGAGTCTGAAATGTATCATTTGATTATTGAAGTTTTTCTATCATTTAATTCCTATTAAGCAGCTGCTGAAATCCGTGTTTTTCAAATTATACTTTGAGAAATCATGATTTGACTTACAGAGCTGAACACTGATTGCTCCCTTCCAAAACGAACATTTACAAGGCTAAGTATATTTTTAAATAAACATTTTATTTTCTCATGCATGTATTCATTCATTTAAAATTAAAACCAATAAAACTACTGGTGAGTTCCCATTGGTCACACTGAAGCACTTGTCACTCTGTTGCCTAGATAATTTTTGCTTCTTTAGACTGAAAAAATTAGTGCGAGACACCAAAAGATACTATTTTTGTTTCTTCCACTAAGTGTGTGTACTGACAAAGAGAGTAGAGCAATTACCCTTTCTACCTCCATCCACCATCCACTTGTGATGAAGACAAGGACGAAGAGCTCAGCTTGAGAATGTAACTGAAAGTTTTCAACCACTAAAGTGAAAATCTGTGAATCCAATGGGTTAACCTTGCCAACCTTGCTAATAGTGTGGAAAAGTATTTTAACACCTTTAATATTTTTTCAGGGAAGAAATCTTGGACTTCTAGTGACCTCTAGTCATGAATGTCAGATCTAATTTAGAACAAAAGGAAGTTTCCTCACTTCTTTTTTGAAAGAAATGAGAAAAGCAGAGAGGCATGATTTTCATACAGAAAAACTACTGTTTTTGTAGATGTGGGTTCTTTTCTCTTAATTCAGGTAAATGGTCTTTTCTCAGAAAGAAGTCATCAATGTTGGTGTGCAATACATAGTAGTGAACATCTTTTTAAACCATCATGTTCCAGAGAAATCTCCATCTCTTGATGTAAGGGACTTGATACAGCTCCAGCTAATAGAAACAACTGACAACTACTAAACTGTGATACAACTGGATAAAGGCAAACAGATACACATATGCACAGAGCAGAAGAAAGGATATGAGTTACAGATATTTGAGCTACTTCTTTAAAATGGCTCAAAAATTGGAATAATGAGAGATAGGAAGTGACAACATGTTATACTCAGGGAATTATGTGTACATATAACCAAAGGTATAAAGTGATTAGAAATAAGAAATTTTAATATTGAAGAGATCAAACATACCCAGATATTGTTAGCTGAGTGCCTAGGCCAAGACCAACTGTGATAATGCAATATAATTCTGAGAACTGATAAACACACTGAAAGCAGTGAAGAATGAACTGATTGCAGGGCATTTTATTCTGTGAGCATCTATTAAATATCTAGACAGTAAAGGAGATAGAGAAGATACAAGAGATATCTAGCCAAAATTGCTAATTTTCAGCTTGGAGGGCACAATAAGACATAGGAGAGAGATTCAGATTATCAAGGTAACAAAACCTTGTAAAAAATCTACCGAAGAGATAAAGAATGTTATATCTAAATACATGATTTCAATATTATATGCTATTTAAACATACTGTTTCTCTAAATGTAATATTTACCTTTTCAGTATGTTGAATTGTAAAAAGCATAGCATTTCAACTATCCAAATAATTTAAATATTTATAGAAAAATGAGCATCTACTTTTCAAATAGTTGATTAGTATTATTATTGAGCCAAGAATTAATTAATATAACAAAAATCCTATTGGTTTGCCTGTTACTTAATATGAATGGAAAATTCCAATTTTAGAATCATAAATGGTGTCCTATTTGAAGGGATATGAAGAATTTTTGATAAATTATGTTGGATTCCTGCCTCTATATTTCTATGATTTCTTTAGTATTATTAATCAGCATAAATTACTGCCTGCCTTTCAATGATACTTACTTATAGAAACAGATCTAGGTGGCACTGTTTATTTTAAGAGGGCAACAGGACATAATGGTGATTACAGTGAACTCTGAAATTTGAAAAATTCTAAGAGAACTTTAGTGTTAGGAAACATACCTAAGCAAGTAGTAATTAAACCCACCTGTGGAAAAAATTTAATGTGTATAGTTCAGTGATAGTTTACCATATTACCCCAACATTAGTTATAGAATAACTTTTAAAACTTCAGAAGTTTTCCTCATTCTACTCACTGATCATTGTCTCTGTCAGATTTCCTAACTGCTCTGATATCTATGATCATTAATTAGATTACTAGTTCCTGAAATCTGTATAAATAGATTTTACCATATGTCCTCTTTTGTGCACAATTTATTTTACTCTACATCATAGCAGTAATGAAAGTATCCATGTAATCTGCACATCAGGATTTCATGTTTTTTATAGGTATATATATTATTCCTGTGTGAATAAATCACCATTCTTTCATTCTCTTGTGGATTCATATTTGGGTTGTCTCTGGTTGAAAAATACGAATGAACCTATTTTGAATATTATCACTTATAAGCAACAACTCTCAAGTATAAAGTAAAAGGGGATTTGCTGAGTTGAGATGTGTGTGCAGGTTTTCAACATTAAAAATGAATGAGAATTCTAGTTCCTCCATATCTTTGCAAGTAAGTAATATTATAGATCTATTTAGTTTTAGCTGTTCTGGTAGGTGAAAATGTGGTATATGGTAGAAGAATTAATTAGGGTTTCCTCAGTGACAAGTCAGGAATTAAACAGGTTTCACAGGCTTTTTGGGTATTTGAATATTGTACTGTACATATGAGAATGTCCCAATTTTCTCGTCACTCTTGAAGGATATTATTATGGATGTAGGATTCTGGATTGACCTTTCTTTATAGACATTATGGTTTCTGATAAGAAACCTGCTGTTTATGAGAATCATTAATGCCTTTTAGATAAAATATTATTTCTCATTCATAACTTTCAAGACTTTTTATTTGTTCTTAATTTCCAAAACTTTGACTGTGAGATCTCTTTGTGTTGATATTGTCAAATACCTCCTGTATGGGTTTGCTCAGCTTCCTTAAATGTGAGTTTCTGTATTTTGCCAAGTTGAAAAAGTTTGCAAACATTTTTCCTGTGAATCTTTATCAGCACAACCTTCTCTTTTGTTTCTCTTCTAAACTTAAATATCATGAATATAAGATTTTGTTTTATTCTAATCCCACTAGTTCCTGCAGTTATTTTTTTGGTTGTCACATTTAATTTTTATTTTACTTTTAGGCAAAGTTTTGTTAGCATGTGTTTGCAGTACATAAATGGATATATTCATTGTGAAGTATTAGTACAAAAACTTATTATACCTTGATCCTTTTTCTTCCCTTCTGCCCTCTCTCTTGTCCTTCCATCCTCTTCTCACCTCCACAAGGTCTGTATCCTTGGTTCCTGAAGTCCTGTCTGCTTTTTTGAGTTCTATTTTCTCTTTGCTATTATCAGATAATTTCTGTGGTATCTTCAAGTTCACTGATCATTTCTTCTGTTTCATCAACTCCACTGTTGAGACGATTGACTTAAGTACTTATTTCTGTTACTTTATTTTCCAATTGTATAAATGCCACTTAATTTCTCATTTATCTTCAACTGATCGGTGAGTCTTTCTGTTTCTTTTTCGTGTATTTCATACATTTTATAATTGCTTATTCAAATATTTGATGTTGACTTCTTTAAAATATTTAGTAGATAATTCTGTTATGAAAGTGCTGGTACCTAATGATTTTTTCATTTTTTTGGTTCTTAGTATGATGAATAACTTTATGTTGATGTGAAGGAATTTTGGATATCACAGAAATTTAGTTCTTATTTAAAGCTGCTTTAGCCAACTTGTTTTGTCACTCCTGTGGTGAAGAGATGGCTGGGGCACTACCTTGCTACTACTGTAGGTGTATACATGCAGGTTCACCCCTCAGATGACATGGACAAAGGGGAGAATTCTAACTATTGCTATGAGGTGATAGGTCTGGCTCTTGGGTAAGCCTGTACTAATGACTCCCTTTAGGAGGAGAGGAGTTATTTCTATTCATCATATGGCCTCCACTCACATCAAAATGGCCCCATCTCCACCAGTAATGATAAAAACTTTATCTCCTGGAGATCTCCTTTAATACATTTCCAAGGGAGAGAGGGAGGAGCACAAATTCTTTACTACCATTTGGAAGGAAAAATATTGACTACTGAGTCTACATGGTCTCTATTAATATACTGTGGGGTCCATGATATGCCTGCAGGCAATGGATTGCTTGGATACTAACTGCATCTTCTCTGTCACTACAAGAAAGAAGTGTGCACCTTTCCACAGCAGGGAGACGGTGGGAATCAAAGTTCACACTCACAGTCGCTGGCTGCATGGAAGTGATGCCATGGTCTCTTATAAGGTGTTTTTCTTCTTATTATGCAGAAGTTTCTGCCAAGTTTTGTTTGTTAGAAAAAGTAAGTGTTTGAGGGAGCCTTTTAAAAAGACTATGCATACTTTTTTCAGTATACTATGTTCTTGAGCTCCAGGTTTTGGGTGTACGAGATGAAAAGATGACATCAAAAATTCATCCCTATGTGATCATCAGTTCCTGAGGTCCTGTGGACCTTCCTATATCCAAGGACTGTTTTATATATGATGTCTAGTACTTTACTTAATTGTACTCAGCCAGAAGTCTAGTGTAAGGAAAATATATCTACTTAGAAGCACAAGTATACAAAACACATTCACATCTGTCTTAGTTACTTTTCTCATCACAGAGACAAAATACCTGACACCTAAAGTTAAAAGAGGAAAGGTTTATTTAGCTCATAGTTGGTAGTGGTTTCAGTCCATAATCCATAATTTGCTGGTTTCAAGGTGGGATGGCACATGGCAGAGGCGCAAGAGATTCTGGCAGTGAAAGACATAAAAAGCAACAAGAGAGGGCAGGAACAAGCATCTTTCCGTTCCTTATATTGTGTGTAAGCCACCCATCCCAGGGAAGGTATAGTACTCATACCCTCAATCCTAGAGTTGGACCATGAATTAATCATGAACTTTAGATTCAGCCACCTCTTCAGAGCCTGACTACCATGACTGCAAAGGCTTTTTGTAGGGGGACAGCTAGATTATACCATAGCAACATTTTCATACAAACACTTGTATAGTTAGATAATAAATTAAATTTATTAGCCATCTTTTATGATAAAGGAAATGAATGAAACTTTAGATTTGTTGAATTAATTATTAATAATTATAGATTTGGGTTGCTGAATGTGTACCCAGATTTACACTGAAAGGTCTAAACTGTTTGTCATATTTTTATGATTTTTCTAATACATTTGCATATGCAGAATACATTGTAAAACATTAAATCATTATACTTGAAAATCTAGATGAAGCAGTCAACTTTCAAATAAACTTTTATTTAATGAAATTTACTGAACAAGTGGTGGAAAGTTTGAGTTGATAAGTAATTGGAAATGTTTCTAAAATATTAAAAATATAATAAACTGAAATTATATTACAGTGAGCTCTTGAGAGAATAGCTTCAAGCAAGAATTTTTTGCTTTTTGAACTATTTAAGATAATTTTTTAAAAAAACCTCATCATTACTTATAGAAACATATAACACAAGCAAATTTAAAAATGTTACTGCAAGAGGATTCTAAATAAAGTATTCATAATGGTATTGAAAGAAAAATTCTTCTTAACAAAAGGAACATTAAATTTAATCCTTAGCATAAGATACATTTTAATATCATCAGATTTAAATTATTGATAATCCCAATTTGTCAAATAATTTCTTTTGATTTGGTGCTAAATCAAAGTACAAATATTTATTAGCAAATATATTATTCTTATTATCTTTGGTTGATGTTATCATAGTGGAAAACAAGTGTTCTTGGTAGAGAAGTAAGAAATGTCAGTGATCAACCAAATTATAAACTGTTGAACTGCAACCTAATTTCTCAACATAGAGTAATCTGGTAAAATGTGGTGCATCATTTGTGTTCTGAGAAAAATACACGTTTTATTGACTGGAGAAATTGGGCAAGGAATTTAGTTTGATACCATAGACATGAGGTTTTTTTTTTTTAATTTTTTACCTCAGTATTGTTAGAACTAGATTTTTATTTGTTTTGTTTTGTTCTGCTATGTTACTAGGCATGGAGCCCAGGGACTTATAGTTGTGATAACTGATACCCCAGCACGTCACAAAATGAATGGTGATCTGAATTTCACCTCAGTCTTGGAGAGCCTAATTCTTCCACTGAAGTTCTGCTTTCCACTGCAGCTTGAACACAGCTCCTGTGTTTTTTAGCCTTTTTTACTTTTTATTTTGTGTTAGGAAATTGGTAAATTATCAGTGCTGGACTCGAAATTTCAATGTTTGTGCCTTAGCCTCCCAGTGTGCTGGAATTACAAGCATGCACCTCCATACTGAGCTGGGACTAGATGATTAATTAACTGGATACATTTGGAACTTTTAGGGATACTATGTAGAGTCATGTGTGCATCCAAGTGCTCATATATATATAAACGTAGAGACCATTACCTTTCTTTTCTTCATACAATTTAAAACTATGAGTATTTTACCATTTCTTTTTTTCAGCAGCTATTCAGCTACAACCTAGGAGGCTGCTCTGATTGCCTTGAAAGAGAACGGTTATAACTGATGAGATGAAACGTTGATTGTTCATTTTGGCTGACGCTTAATCTACAACTCAGTCCTTCCTAGGTAAGTTTCTCTCTTCACTTGAAACACTCTACAAAACCAGAGACTAATCCTCCATTCTCTCTTCTTCAAAAATTATTTAAATGTATGATCATCTTTACCTGACTTCCTAACTGTAGCTAATGGCATGAAGAACTGCCGGGCAAGATAGCATTTTGAAGAACAGAATTTAATTTCTGAAAAAAAATCTATAGAACAGAGCCCTAAAATAAAAGTGATAGAACAACCCAGGTGAGGAACTGTGTGTATATCAGTGTACTTCACTGCTTTTGATACCCTTCTCCTAACCTTCTTTTCAGTCAGTCCTAGGATTGTAGTCCCGGGGTCTGAGGGAACAGAAACAGGACTGGAATGTGTATTCGTAGTCTACTTTTGAAAGAGAGACTTGCTTGACATGTCCCAACAATAACAGCAGAACTTCACTACAAAATATATTTTTGGTGAACTACCATGGACCCTTTTTTTCTGGGAGGAGGAAAGAGCAGGTAGTGGGAATTGCTCTATGCTTGTTGTTTGTTTGTTTGTTTTTAAAGAAAATTTCAGCCTCAGGGACCTCTCAAAATGACTCAGGCCAAGCCGTTTAACTCAGAGGATGTTCAACGAGAGTGAAAGTATTTCTTAGGTTCTCATGGCACATTTTTCTGTAACACTCACATCTTTCTGTGAATGTCGTGGGGCCTCACTCCTTTGCTTCAGACGATATTGGGTACTGCCTCTTGCAGCAGAGAATAATACACAGCTGGCAATAATCTATGCTCAAGGTTGGAGTTACAGCTGCACTACCTGATGCTCCAGAATGTCCCAGAAAGAATGGTTTAAGTACATTTCATTTCAGTCTTGGGGAGCCTGGCTTTTTCACCCAACATTCTGCTTTACACTGCTGCTAGAACAGAACTTCTACGTTTCTCACTGTGTAACTGACATAGAAACTGCTTCTAACAAAATTGCCTTACAGATTTTTTAATGTGAGGTTTGCCTGGTCATTAGGTTAATTATTCTTCCCAGCAAGTGCAAGTGCTCTAAATATAATTCTTCAACTTAGTTAAATTTACCTAAATTCATATGGAGTCATCCTTTATCTCTGTCAACCCAGTTATTCTTGAAATACCTGTATCTCTTTACAGAAGGATATAACTTTTAAGAAGTGCCTATATTTAAGCAACATGATTGGTATTTAAAAAAATTAACCTGAACATTACAGTAGGTTTTAGACTAAGGGTAATACTGCTATAGGACTTTCATGGCAGGTACTGAATAATCAACTGCCATACTGTTGACACTTTGATTGAAAAATAGTAGCTAAACTCAGTAACATTGACACAGATAAGACTCTTTGTGCTTATGATCGTTCTATTCCTCACCTTTCTCTTCTTCCAGAATGTGTTAGGAAGAAACAGAGAAATAATGTCTACAGCTTGATTATGAGTTTTCTGTACATTTAAATCAAACAAAACCTAATTTTTAATCTATCTCTTATGCCCCCCAGGCTTTGAGAATTCTGTCTTGAAGTTATTTAATCAAAAGCTTAAATAAGCTGGTAATCTGAACAACTACTTTGAAGATAACGATATGCAATATAACAACCATTGTTGATTTCCTATCATCTTGTTTTGAAATTCTGTATCATTTTTAAGGCTGTTTTTAAATTCTTTTTTAAAATAAGAAATAATAAAGCTATTAGAAAAGGCATTTAGGATTTGATAAGGGAGTAAGGAATTGAGGGCAGACCCCTCAGAGTAGTCTGTGGTGAGGGATGAACACGATTATAGCTTCAAACTGAGCACTGAGAATCCATGAGCCAAAGACTTCACTGTGAAAAGTTTTGGTGCCCTTTTGCAGGGAGAGCTTCACTTCCTCGCCTAAATCTCATAGACAGCACAAATAGAGCAAAGAAACACAAACATTCACTTGAAATGTGTAAGCAGTTCAGGGAAAAAAAGGTTAATTAATAGCTGAAATGGTAAGGTTACACTGAAATCTCAGTAAAAGTCCTTCTTAAGGACGGCACTGAAAAGTGCACCATAAAAAGACCATAAAGGGCAATGTGCACACATAGTAGAGAAAAAGTTCAGATTTCGTTGTATCATAGAGTCTAAATTTTTAAAAAGCTACAGAGAAATAACCACAAAAATGTGCACAGATATTTTGAACCCTGTAGTATGTATCTGCCCTACAAGCTTGTATTAGAATGCTGGAATAAAAATAACTTGCCACAAGTTAAATTTATCATTTTATATTCAAATTTTAATATGTGTATATATCATATTTATTCTTTTTCTCCCTTGAAGATTTGCCAGTCTACACTGTATTCTTTTATCTATTATCACATTAATATTTTCCTATTCACTTCTCTGAGTCATTTAAACTTAAATAATATGATGAGTTTAAAACTTGGATCATAAGTTTTTTCTTTTAACTTCTCATATTTATAAGTTGTGAAATTTTATGCTGATAAACTATCAACATTCTTTTGAAATTTCTTTCTTTGCTTTTAAATTGATACAATGCCATTGCCCTAATTATCTTATGTTACATTATCTTCATATTATGCAACATAGCTAATGTTATTTAGAGTCTTACAAGGATATTATTAAGAAATCATTTTTAATATCCATATCTATTTTTGTTTATTAATTTGAAATACATTTCATATACAAAACAGTTTGCTCTCTCAAATAAAAGCAAAAGGTTGGAAGAGAATGATTCATGAAAAATATTGAGTATTTGAGCAAAAATGTGAAAGAAGTAACTGGAGAATAACATACTAAAAATATCATAGAGTTATGGTAGGTAATAATATTTTCAAAGCTTTTTCAGGCACTTATCTTTAAGGAAACAGATGTACCAAAAAAGAAAGGACAAAACGATGGCATCTCTATTACAAGTGACAGTCTGACCAGAATGCACCATTGTCAAATTGATATTTTTCATCATCATATGCATATGTAGTAAAACACTAGAGAAACATAGAATACCAAAAGAAATCTGTAAGTTTACTTATTGTTATATAACTAATGACTAATTACAGTATTTAATACTATATTTTGTATGCAAATATGATAAAATATATATTTGAATCTCCTAAAGTATCTTCAGGAGACTATAAATATTATACATGGAAACAATCTATGATAATAAGCAATTTCATGTTAATTTTTTTGCAAAAGGAAAGTAGTAACAGGGACGTTGGGATAAATGTAAATTTTTGAAATTTTAGGAAGGTCATGAAAGAGTCAAGACAAACATGTCTGATTTTATACACATACTGGAACAAGATGCGGTATGTTTAGACAGCAATAGAATTTGCTCTTCACAGTCAGCGAGAGATCCTACTTATTTTGACTACCCAAAGATTACTGAAGGTGTGGACTATGAATGGTGAGATAGAATTGTGTGCTCCAAATAACGTATCTGTGTGATCTTCACTGACCCTTTAACTTGGTCAGGGAGAAGGAAACTCTTAAAGCTCAACAACAGCCCAGAAAAGGACACGAACAATACAAACCTGCTATCGCACAACCACAGGTGGCAAAGGAAGACAATGAGGGGCAGAAGTAGAGATACCACAAAGGTGAATTTGCTGGCTGAGGAGCTAGTGGACTTCTGTATGAACAAAGCTACTTTTCCAGCTATATTTGATATCGTGGTTCCTACCCTGGGGTATTCATATCCATGTTATCAAACTCTCTCCTTCGCAGTCACAAGATGCTCAGAGAACTGAACTGGAATTAAACTGAAGCTGTCATTGAGGCCTCACTGGCATAAATGTATCAGTCAGTGTTTACTAGCCAAACAGATATGCAAGATATACAGATACATAAAAATTTACGGATTGGCTTCTGATGGTTGCCCACAGAGTTGGCTGTGGAAGTCCACTAGCGCAAAATGCACTAGGTCCCTCTGGAGAAGGATGGGAGAAATGTTAACTATAAATTTTCACTGCATCAAAATCCTTCCCCAGGGGGAACTGGCCTCACCTTCATTCTAGGGGTTCCGAATGTGTAATCTGCTCAGATATGGACATCTGTGTCCACTCTAAATATAAAATGCACTGAGTTTAAAACTATCTTATTGGTAATTATTTAAGTGTAGATTAAACCAAAAATGTTACAAATATATCTATGTTTAAAAAGGACAATACTGTGGAAGATATATATGAACTTTCTAAGTTCTTGTTAGTGGACCTAGCAGCATGATTAAGAAATTCTTTGCATTGCAATATTTTCAAAATTCATAAAGCAAGTGGAATAATTTAACAACTATGTATTATTTCACTATTATTACCATAAGGTTGCACTAAATTTACATTGCTGAACAAAAACTGTAATCTCAAAAAAAGTAGAGTTTTGAGTACTGAATATTAGCCTCAGATTTATGCATTAATGGAGAAACACTATTTTTTTATGATTTGTTCTTTGTATTCAATTTGTAAAGTAAGCAGCATTTTTACAGGCAACTCCAGTAGAAGAAAGACTGCCTCATATGTTTTAAGTAATCCAAAATCCTGCCCTTCATCAGCTTGTGCTTTGTGAATTTTCAGGTTGCAAGTTACAGTTTCCTTAATAGTGTTTTGTAACATCTCTAAATATACTGATATGCAGAATTATTAATCATCTACAGCTTATGAAATCTATTGCCATCTTTTATCATCCTTGCTTCAGGGAATTTTGTAGCTATTTGTAATTGCCTAAGTAATCAATGTATGGTTTTAACATTTAACTTTGGACTTAAGCAGTCAACTTTTGCTTTTTGTAGTTGTTCTTATAAACTTATAAATCAAAAATTAAGTTTCTACTTCTTTTTTAACTACCTTGAAAATGTGTTTAGCTTTGCTTCTATAAGGTTTGTTATACTAATACTTCATAAATTATAATGTTTTTCATTTAGAATGGCACAAACCAGAGTAATACTTATAAGTTGTAATAAGTAACTAGGTTTAAGTTAATTAAAATGAGGATAGCTATTGCATGGTTTCCTTTATATGAAAAATTCAATATCAGTATAAAATATGAAATAAAAGACAGATAATAGGAAAAGAAGAAAAAAAGTATCATAGTCCACTGCAGACAATGTATTTAAAGTATACCTTGACTTATCTTAATCCAATTTTCTTACATGTTTTATGTGTTTTTTCGCCTATTAGTCTTATTTTCAATCTATATACATGATAATTAATTTTATAGGGTCTTGTAAAATAAATAAATGAATCTGATGCTGGAAAAATGAAAGAGGGGAGGTTAGAGCAGTGAAATGGAGGGAATTGAAATGTGTTATGTACATTTTCCAAATTCAACTTATATATTGAATTTTTCATACAAGAGAAACTATGCGAGATTTAAATGTTATGTCTATGTTACTTCACTTAACATTATGATCTCATACAGTAGGTACCACTCTGCCATACTAAATGATACATTTGAGTCATTTGTAGAAAAATGGATGTACAGTGAT
>NW_004955405.1:13772297-13808660 GCF_000276665.1 Chinchilla lanigera
TGACATTTGGCTTGTGACTACCATATTGGTATGTGCAGAAAATTTTCTGTAGTTACAATAGAGCAAAAGATACAGTAAAAAAGAGCTCATACTTATTTTTCTCTCAATTTCTTATAGAAAGCTAACATTTAACAATATCTCTAGAAATTTTCAAGATGTGCTAGCCAGAGTAAAGTGTTGAGAATATCTAAACATTTTAAAATTTCCAAACTCAACCAGAGTCCCAGGGAGATTTGAGAATCAAACAATGTCTCAGAGAATATAGTCCTTTAAGTGTTAAAGCAGGAAGATGGTTCAGGTGCCTATCATCCAAGCAAATTAAGTAAATTCAAAAGATATAGAATTTACTATATAGAAGGAGACATTGGGGATTTTCCTTTTTAGTAGTTACTATTTGTATGTTCTGCCTGACAAGCCTCCTTTGCCCTTCCAAAACAAAATAAAACAAAAAAAAAAAAAAAAGAAAAAAGAAAACCAAACCAAATCAAACAAAACTAAAAACACTTTCTCGGTTGCCTCTTTACCCAAGAAATAAAGGAATTCTAGAAATAAAAGACACAAAATCAGTTACCTTGCTTCAAATGGAAGGTGAAAGAGAGTAGCATTTTATTCATTTTATATCCTAAGGTAAAAGAAAACTTACACAGTTAATTTTCAGTCAGTAATTCTGCCGCATTAAATTCTTAATAAATCACCTTGCCACATCATGTAATAGTTTTTGCTTTACTCTCCACTGAATGCATTTCAAGTTTATTCTTGATTAAAGTGAGAAACTGGAAGGCAAATACTGTTTTCTTCACTGAAATCTGTATATCAATAGATATGCCCACATGTATCACAGAATGAGTGATGTCAGGGGCTGGGGATTTAGCTCAGCGGCAAAAGCGCCTGCCTGGCAAGCGCAAGGTTGTGAGTTCGGTTCCCGGTACCGGAGAAAAACCAAAAAAAAAAAAAAAAAAAGAATGAGTGAAGTGAAGTATTCATAAAAGTCTATTTCGGAGAACTTTAGAGCTGTGAGTTTTTAATCTACACTGCTATGATGACTAATGACCTTGAAAGACTAGTGTTTAGTCACATAACCATGAAGAAGATCCCTAATTTTATATTTAAACACACCAATTTATGGTTACAGTTTTATAAGATTAAAAAAAATTTGTATGTATAGAAGACATACTTTCTTCCTTTACAATATTTGTGTTGTTTGCTCATCACAACCCCTAGCCTCTGCTGATCATGTGTAGTGGGACATTTTAGTTATACGATTGGAAGAGCTGAGACATAATCCAGTTCACAAAATGGATTTTGCCTTGCCTTGCCTTGCCTTGCCTTGCCTTGCCTTCCCTTCCCTTCCCTTGCCTTCCCTTCCCTTCCCTTCCCTTGCCTTCCCTTCCCTTCCCTTCCCTTCCCTTCCCTTCCTTTCCCTTTCTTTTCCCTTTGTTTCCTTTTCTCTCCTTCAAATTCCTTTCACCTTTCTCTCCCCCTTCCCCTCCCCCTCCTGCTCTCCCAGTAGACAAGTCTGACCACAACGCAAAACAATTATGGGATTTCCAAGTCACTACCCAATTGTCACCATAGACACTAAGGGGAGGGTAGTCAAACCAAGGTTTGAATCTTCATTTCCACCAGCCCAACCGTAGAAGCACAAAATCCAGAGCTTGGGAGTCAGAAGAGAAGTTTCTTAATCTTTAAAAAGAATTGAACGATTGAAAGATGCTCAAATTCAGAGAGATTGAGGATGCTTATCAAGGGGGAGTGACAATGATCTCTGCTGGTTGGATGTTCAAAAGTTGTGGCTAACCCAGATTCAGAACTGCAGGGATTATGGTAAGAATATTCTTGAGGAATTGACATTTGTCTTCAATTTTTTGAACATATGTGTTTATTAGAGCTTGGTGCCTGTTTTCTTTCGGAGGAATTTTGAGCCTCATAGCCTCTTGAATGAACCAAGACTAATAAGGCAAGCTGAGAGAAAGATAGAAGCAGGCACGGTACTGTCAGGACACTGGTTGTCTGATACATCCTGAGGAGGGCAATTTCAAAGAAATGTCTGATATATCCTGAGGAGGGCAATTTCAAAGATTTTTTTCAATACATCCTAAGAGAAAGGCAACATTCTGATGCCAACCAAGACAGAGGAAATGCCAATCAGAGGGTAGAAGCATTCTTCCTTTGTTTTTTCCAAAAATATCTTATCAGGATGCTGTTCTGCCCAGTGAATTGTTTCAGAATCCAGTGTAAATTCTAACACTCAAAAATTTTAAAAATCTGAAATATCTCAAACATTTTTAAAAGTTTAAATGACTTAATTCTCAGTTTATTTGGCATAGCACTTGAATAATATTTTTCAAATAAAAATCAATTTCATATTAAAATAAAGTGGATATTATTCTTGTAAAAACATGTAAACTATTAAGTCAATGATTTAAAACTTCTATTTCATGTATTTATTGAACTTATGCAGTTGTCCAAATATCAAAACTTATTATTTTTCAAAATGATTGAGAATTTAGAATAATAGAGGGTTTGTTAAAAATTTAGCTACTAACGCCATTTGCTATATTTTTGGTTTGTAAATTTTAATTTTTAAAGCACAGCTCTAATTTTCTGCTGAATTACATATGTATTAATTTACATATTACCACACTAGAAATTCTGATAAATGTATGTTTTGTTTCTTAGCATTTATTTTAATATTTCTTAGTTTAATATTTCAGCTCAGCTTTCATTATCAAATTAAATACCTTATTTGATAATAGAAAAATTTTTAGTTAATATTGAAAATCTGTGAATGTTTAAAATATCATAAACTATATGGAGCCTTTTTTCCTAATTTATTCACTACCTACATAGTTCAATGCCATATTTACAAATTTAGCAATTAACTCTTTAAATTATACACAATTTTCACCACTGATGTAAGAATATTACTTATAGATAGTAGTTATATGTTTTAGAGAAAAACTAACCATATACTTCGAGACTACTATTTTTTAAAAGATAAAATTTTACAGGAAGTAGAAATGCCAATGTGACCCAAAATACGTTTAACAGTCTCTGTATATTCTATATTGCAATGGAGATTTTGTCTGCGACATTTCAGAGCATTTTCAGGTTCAGCAGTTATGCACTGTGACAAGATTTCCTGGTGTAACTAATAATATCATAGGTATGGGGAGATCTCTGATATCTGTAGGAACCAATTCTTAAATTCATAAGAACTATAAACTTTGTGAAGTTCTAAAGTATAATTTAGTAGTTAATCTATATTTTCTAATTCTTGAAATTTTATTTTTAGAATTCATTGAGCTAAACAATGGGGAGGTATACTCATAGAAGAAAATTTTAAATTCGGTACCAATGTAGAATAAATTGAGCTTTTACCTTTATTAAAAAAAAATATGGAGAGAAGTGACTAAATCTGTACACCCCTGGGGGAAAAATCTATTTCTGATGTATACCTTGAAAATATATTTGCTGACAACATTAAAAGAACATGTACATGCCTAGAAGTTCTATCACAGGAACTTAAAATTTTACTTACGGATATAACGCCAAAACAAGTTAGATGTATACAATTAATTTTGAAGTTATTGCTGTTAGAACACCCACAATAAGAACACAAATTGAAATTTGTTATCTTTAAGTCATTTTCTATCATATCTGGCCAAATTAAATCACTTTTCAATATTTTTTAATTTGTCCCTGAACTTTTTTGTACTCAGGTTTATAGTTTTATATCATTTTATAAAGCAGTATTTAAAAAATGATTTTGGTATACATTACCATATAAATTTAATTTGATTGCTAATACTAAGGCTTAATTAGTGTTGAATAATGTAAGTGTACCAAATGGTACCGAAATGTACCAAAACAATCCACACTGCCTGGCGTCATTTGAAATTCTGTTTGTATTTAAAGAAATGTTAGTTTACTTAGGAAGGCTAGCACAGTGGTATTATTTTTATAAAATAATAGACCATAACAAACAGGATAATAACTTCAGGGTGGTTGCAGGAAAAATAATAAAACAGATTTTATCATAAAACTAAACAGAATTATTTTTATTGTATATTAAAGTAATATTGAATATAGACAAAGTAATGAATGGAGCTTAAATTGGGAGAATAATTTGTTTAATACCAAAACATTAATTGTTGTTACTAATGTATATTTATTTTAATATATTGGAATTAATATGTAGACTTCTTTAACTGTAACACAGCTATAAATACTGGCTTTCAGTATATGATTTTAATATATTTCCCCAACAACTCTACACATAATAAGAATATTGGTTATGTATTTTTAATGTGTCATTAGTAAATAACTAAAATTTTTATGGTTTTGATAAAATATTAAATGTTGCATGGATTTTTAGGTGGACTTTGACGTTTCACCTAATTTTTAGGTAAACTAAATACTTCAATAGTTTGGCTACTAGAGACAGAAGCAGACAACACTGATCGCTGAATCTAAAAATTTACAGGCTGAACGTTCGTTCTCCTGTTCAGTGTTCATGTGCTGAAGCTCTACCCTCCCCAGTGTGGCTGAATTTGAAACGGCCGCCCTGGATGTGAGGGCGATCTGGCTGAGACATCTCTGAAATACCCGCCTTAAGTAACTAAATATATAGGAACTAAAGTTGCGGAAGAATACACGAAGAGAGCAGTGCCCTTGTAGGAGACTTCAGCGTACCCCGCATCCTGGCATGCACAAAGAGCAGGTCATGTGTGGGTAGAGCAAACACCTACAAGCCAAAAGAGTGCTCTCACAAGACACACAATAGAATGTGAATTGTATCTTGGACTTCTAATCTCTGCAATCATGAGAAAATAATTTTGATCGTTTAAACGGTCTATCATATTTTGTGAGGACAACAGACTAACAGAGCACCCAAAAAAGATAGTCCTATTCATTCCAGTTAATCTAATATTGATTGTAAGTGTATTCTATGCCGCATATATGTTATGGAGATATTTCAATACCAGTAGGAATCCACAAAATTCATTGTCCTCATAGTAACCACCTTTAAATGCAGTAAGCAGAATATAAGTAAAATAAAGCATGTGTGCAAAAGAAAAAACTAAATCAGAAATGAAGGAAAAGGAGTTTTGCTGGATAAAAGCAAATAGCCACGAGGGGTCTCCATATTTAGAAAATCATATCTTAACAAAGGCTTAAGCTGAATGAGAAAGGTAGCCTGCGGATGAGGGTATGAGGAAGGGAAGCATCAGGGACAGAGAGAAGAGCAAGTGCAAAGGGTCGGATGAAACTATCTAGCACAAAAGTCAAAATCCAGCAACAAAACCAATGTGGAGGAAAATTATATGTAAGAGAATTCATTAGAGGTTTTTTGTTTGTTTGTTTTTCTCCGGTACCAGGAACCGAACTCACGACCTTGCTCTTGCCAGGCAGGAGCTTTTTGCCGCTGAGCTAAATCCCCAGCCCCTTCATTAGAGATTGAACATGCTAGAAGTAAAAAATAGATATTTGGAAAGTCTCCAGCCTTTGTAAATATTGTGTCCTTTTTGGTTAATGACATGGAAAAGCACTCTGAATGTCTTAAAAGGGAATATAATCTAAACATTTTTACTAATAATGTTGGCTTCTATGTGAAGAATATGTTCTAGAAGAAAATTGTGAAATGTATAAAGGATGAAAATAGGCAATTTAACTCATATTAAATATGTAGTGAATTCTTTGGCATGTTTGGAGTATTCCTAAATTTAATGTGGTTATTCCTATAAGCATGGGCCTGAAATAAATATTTATAAAAATATGCTAAGTTCAGATGTAATGTACCTTGACCTGCAAATAATATCTGAAGAAAAACATCATGCCTCCTAATTTATTAGTAAAAATTTTCTTAAAAATAGTACTTCTAGAAATGAATCAGTTCAATAAAAGTGTACCTTTGAAACAACACCAAAGCAGTTTTGGAAATTTTTTGTATCTTTTTAGTACATAAATATTTTCAGAATTTTCCTGAGTAAAATAGAGCTTTCTGTGATTAATGAACAATGGCTTGCAGTTCATATTTTGTAAATATATTTTAAATGGTCCTTCTCATCACATGGAGAAAAATTACATCTTGAAATTGTCAATATACTTAATAATCTGTTAATTTTGCTACTTGTCTATACCTTCCCTAAGAAGGTGTTGCATAAGCAACTGATCTAGTGCTGAAGAAATCCTTTAAAATTAATACTCTGCCAGGCTTGGTGGCTTGCCTGTAACCCCAGCACTCCGGAGGCTGAGGTAGCAGGATCATCGAGAGTTCAAGACTAGCTTGGCCTACAAAGTGAACTCAAGGTCAGCCTGAAGTGCATAGTGAGACATTGTCTCAAAAAGATAAATGAATGAATAAATAAATAAGTAAATTTAATGCTTTACTTTTAATATCAATGAAGTATTAAAAGTAAAATCTCAAGCAAGAATTTCTTTATTTCTCATGACAGTTTTAAGGGATTAGCTTGTACTTGCAAAGCATGACAATTAGTTTGATGGAAAATAGTGCAACAATATATAAATGTGAATGCTCAACCAACCTGGTCTAGCTTTCTTCCTGAGTTAACTACTGCTTTCCTTCACGCACTGACTGCTGCCTCAAGATCTATGAGAGACAAAAATACCACACCTCTTTCAGCCTGTGCACCCTCTTGTGCTAGGCTCCACTGAATCATCTAATCACCTTTCACCTGTGCACTTGTTTAACTCTGTATGATGCAAAAGGCTCACTTCCACTGTCACTTGCTTCTGCAGATTTCCCCAGTCTTTTTGCTTTTTTAATGGAATGTATCTCCATCTCCCTAAATAGATTTGAACTTTATTTGCACATCATATTTCAAGGGACATTTATCACTTCCTATGTTTCATTTTAGCTATTTATGTTCATGTCCCGTTGCTCCTGACTTCATGTCTTCATTTTTCACTGCCAGTTCTATTATAGCACAGTTTTCAACTCTGGATTCATTTTGGCCCATATCCTGGACAGTTAAAGGACATATTGATTAAAATTTAAGAAAGAAGTTGTGTATTTTCTTTAAACTCCTTGAATATCTAATAACATTTTTTGCTTTGTATTACATATAACAAGGAGAGGGGTCTAGGGATTTAGTTCAGCTTCACAGTGCTTGCCTGGCAAGTGCAAGGTTGTGAGTTCAATTCCTGGTACTGGAAAAAACAAAACAAAATGAAAAAAAAAATATATTGCAAGGAGATCATAAAAAAGCTAATGGTATCTAGTTATTGATATATTTTATTCAGCAAAATTTTTGTAATCAATTAATCATTGCATTCAAAGGCTGTGCTTTTCTGATACACAGTCAAATTTTAAATGTCATTATTTCATAAATGCATGAGATATATAATATATCCCTGAATATATTCACAAGCTCAAAATATTTGTATCTATAGGCATATTTGACAGCTATTTGACACCTACCTTAGGAATATCTCACTAATGTTTCTCTTTTCATAGTTTTGCCTGTTGCAAAGTGGCCTCATATCTATGAAGTCTATCTAGTTATAAAAATTAAAATAATTTGAAAAAAATAAAGTATTGTTATATGAAGAGCATAGGAAATTTTGTCAAAAGGGATGTTTTCAAAGGTTAGCAAAGTACATCGCTCAGTAAATCTATGAATATTTACCTAAAAGAAGTTAAAATATTTAAAAATAGTATTTTGCCATTATGGAAGGTACTACCAGAAAATATGATGAATGTTTAAATTAAAGAAACAAGTTTTTAGATTAAAAGACACATTACCATTTACCCTCTGCAAAATATTTACCCTGGATTCAAATACATTTATCCTACCATCCTGGCCACTTTGTGAAGCAGTGCTAGAAGTCATTTCTTTTGAGGGCCTTCAGTTGAATTGTTCTACCTGTCTCGGTGTCCTGAATTAATTAAAAAAAATTGTATATATAGGCATTTTGACTTTAGGAAGAGTTAAGCTTTGCTCAGTGACAAATCTAGTGAATAAGATACATGATAACAATGACAACACACAAGAGGAGATCATTTATATATATATGTGTGTGTGTGTGTGTGTGTGTGTATTTTGTGTGTGTGTGTGTGTGGTACCAGAAATTGAACTCAGGACCTTGTGCTTGCCAGGCAGGTACTTATGCCACTGAGCTATATCCCTGGCCCATATACATCAGGATATTTTTAAGAGACTGCATTTCCATTGGATGTTGCCAAATATCAACATTCACCCTATATTTGAGCACAACTAATCTATAGTCATAAAAATGAATTTCTAGAACTACTCCAAGAAAGGGGTAAGGGTGATAGGACAAGTGTGTTCAATGTGAGGTGGAGTATTTGAGGGGACTTGATGGCAATATATCCTTTACCATAATAATTTTATTTTAATATAAAGAGCTGAGTAGAATTTGGACACAAGTAAAACTTATATCCACATGAAAAAAAATCACAGAAAATGCATGAATATGTATAGCAGCTTTATTCATACTTGCTGAAACTTGAAAACAGTAGTATTCATTCTCTAAAGGAATAGAATTAGTATAAAATATACAAAGAGATTGGCTGGATAGATGTATAGACCCAGAGGTAGCTAAATCACAGTGACTATCTGTCAGATCAGAGATGGAAAGTTCCAGGATGATTGTCTGCACGCTACAGAATGGGAAAATCCATCGGCAGTTGAGGGTCAAGGGCTTGGAAACTCACTGTGGAGAAACCATGCAAGTTTTTTTTGAAAGGCTGAAGAAACTAGAGACCAATTTTCAATGGCAGTGGCAAAAGGAGTTCTTCTTTTTTTTTTTTTGGTTTTTCTCCAATTCCGGGAACCGAACTCATGACCTTGTGTTTGCCAGGCAGGTGCTTTTGACGCTGAGCTAAATCCCCAGCCCCAAAACGAGTTCTTCTAAAAGGAGGGAAATGCTTCCTTTTTCTTTCCCTTTTTATGCTATCCAGTCTACAAACCTGTTGGTTAGTTCCACCCTCATCAGTGTGGCTCTTCCTCCCTCAGTTTGCTGATCCACCTGTCAATTACCCACAGATATACATAGAATTTGCTCTTCTACTAGGTGGTTCTTCCTCAATTCAGGCTGACATATAAAATTAACAATCATAGCAATAAAAATGTCTTCAATGGGTGCATAAATAACTGAACTGTGGTACATCCAGTCAACAAAATTTTATTCATTTCTGAAAAGAAATTAACTATCAAGTTGTAAAGAGATACAGAAGATTAAATGTACATCATAAAGCGAAGAAAAGCAATCTGAAAAGGCTACATGCTGCATGATTCCAACTGTATGACATTTTGAAAAGGCAAAACTCTGAATACAGTAGAAAGACATGATTTCAAGGAGCCAGTGTGGACAGGGATAGTTGGTTGGATCACAGAGGATTATCTAGGATTATCTAGAGAAGTGAAAATATTCTGTATGCTGATAGTGATAGATACATGTATTACACCTTTCCCAAACCTATAAAATCTACAACACCAAGACTGAATCTTAATAAAAATTATGGAGTTTGGATGATAAGGTTGACTCAGTGTAAGTTCATTAATTACAACAAACCTTTTACTGCAATTTTAGATGTTGGTAAAGGCAGCATAGTATATGTGTGGGGATGTGGGCACATGGAATGCTCTACATCTTTGTAACAATTTTGCTGTAAAAGTATATTATTCTAAAAATATAGGCTGTCTTGGTTACTTTTGTCTTGTTGCTGAGACAAAATACCTGACATCCAGATTAAGGAAGGAAAGGTTTATTTAGCTCACAGTTTGTGGAGGTTTCAGTACATACTCAGCTGGCTCCAAGGCAGAGTTGCACATGACAGAAGGCAACAGCTAATGTTGGTGGAAAAGAGAAAAGCAAGAAGAGCAAAAGGGAGGAGCAACAGCAAGCAGCCTCCTTTCTTCCCTTATATTGTATGCAAACTATCCACCCCAGGGTGTGTGTAGAACTCAAACCCATGAATCAATCAAACACTAGAAGCCTGCCCCATGACTGCATGAGGCTTTGGGGGGGACATCTGGAACCAAACTATAAGAATCCACCCCTGTCCCCCAAAGACTCATGTACATCCTTTATGCAAAAGACATTTTAGTCCATCTGCAAGAGTTGCTAAGTCCTAACAGTTTCAGCATTGATGAAAAGTCCAAGTCCCAAGTCTTCTCCAAGATTTACGGAAAACTCTTAGCTGTGATCCCCTGTACAAATGAAAAGTTAAACACTTCCAACTTTCAATGGCACAAAAGAAACATTACAATTCCAAAAGGTACAAACAGGGGAATACAAAGTATTGGGACCAAAGCAAATCCAACCTCTCACAGGGCAAACATTAAGTCCTGTAATTCCACATCGAACATCTGAATCAATCTGTGGCACATTGTAAGTTCCATAGGGCTTGCATGACTCCATCCCTGTGGCACTTCTGGTGGCTACAGTTCCCGTGGCTTCCCTCTTAGGTCCACTTTGCTCCCTTCTTGTAGGTTTCCTTAGATGATCCACATTCCTGGCTTTTCCTAACTTTTAAGGTCTCCATGGCACTTTAGATTTCACACTCACAGCTTTACACACTGCCCTTTCAGGGATACACTTCCTGGCTTCCCAGGCCTTGTGAAATCTAGGTGGTAGCCTTAACCTCAGAACTGTATGCACCTAAAACCAGTGCCACATAGATGATGCCAATGTTTGCTACCACCTGGAGCAGTAGCCAAGCTTTCTTCTTTCTTGGCCATAGGGGTCAAGTGCCTGGATCTCTGGGCTCTCTGAACCTGATTCTGAGAAACAAATTCTCCATGCTGCCACAATTGTGGAACATGGTGCAGCTACTGCTACTACTCTGGAATATGGTGCTCTGCAGCTTTCCCCTCAGAGAAAAGTCTTTCTTCTTCACAGACTTGAGGCTGTAAAGTATGGAGACTTGCTGCTTCTTGTGATGTCCTCAGGCCATCTTTTCTATTCTCCCTGTCCCTTCTCAGCAATGGAGATCTCTTCCATTCTATCTGCAATCCACAGCTTTAGCTGAGCTTTTTTTTCTGGCCAAACCCACAACATTTTAAATCATCCTGCATAAATCTGGCCAAAAGCCCCCAACAATAGCCATGCCACAACCTCAACATTCGACTGCTTTGAAATTTCATTTGCCAGATTAATCAGTCCACTGCCTAGAAATAAGCACAATGCAAACTTTCTGCCAAACCATAACACATATCATTTGGAGTCCAACAGCCAATGCAGTCCTTCCCAGCAGAAGGCTCCCAAACCCAGTCTTTACCAGCAGGATTCCTACCAACCTTCAGTCTTCTGAGCTCTGAATAGAATCTATCATACAGAACAGCTGAAGGCATTCTAGCATTTTCTTTCAGGTGAAATCTCCAAACTTTTCCAAACTCTTCTTACAAGCCATTTCCACAGGTTCTTGAACCACACGGTCAGGTATAGTCACAGCAATGACCCCCCTCCTCTGGTACCAAATTCTGTCTCGGTCACTTTTCTCTTGTTGCTGAGATAAAATACTTGCTGTCCAGAGTTAAGGAAGGAAAGGTTTATTTAACTTACAGTTCATGGAGGTTTCAGTCCATACTCAGCTGTCTCCAAGACAGAGTGGCACATGGCAGAGGGTAACAGTTCACGGTGGTGGAAAACAACAAAAGCAACAAGAGCAAAAGGGAATAGTGGGTGCAAGCATCCTCTTTTCATCCCTTATATTGTATGCAAACTATTCACCTCAGGGCGGGTGTAGCACTCACACCCATGAATCAGTCATAAACCGTAGAAGCCTGCCCCATAACTGCATGAGGATTTTGGGGGAACATCCAGAACCAAACCATAACATAAAGTTTTTTAAAAACTGGAAAAAAGATTGACAGCTTTTCAAAAATTTATACTTAACTAATTATCCAGATGGAGAAATATATAACTCAGTACACAGAAAGGAATATTTTCATAAAACATATTTTCATATTGGCTTTTGCTTGTTGTCTCACTTGGCAAAGAATTTATCTACATTTTTCTCATAACCTAAGACTTATGTAAGGCTAAATTAAATTAGTCTAATTAATCTAGCAGAGAGACTTAACTGTAGCCCAGATTGCATTCTGTGGCATTGTCCTGCGGATGCTTTTTGCTATATTTATAGTGAGAATCAGAAATAAAAAATAGGGCCAAAGAGATGATGAAATCCTCCAAAGCTGGGGCCAAGAAGAAGCAGAGTGTGGTTGTTGAAGATACTGGTGTCATTGAAAAGAAGCCAAGTAATGTGCAGCACAACAATAAGAAAGATGACTTGAGGGCCCCTGGGAAATGGTCAGAACCACCCCTCGTCCATCATAGGCTCAAGGGTAAAAAAGGGTATACTGTTTTGAAAGACTTTGATCTGAGAAGGGAATCCCAGGATACCTCCTCATTAGTGCCTACATATGGAAGCACTTCCTTGAGATCAGCCCTGACACTCAGAGGCCCCTGAGCCATGTTCCGAAAAGGCCTGGCAACTGCTCCAATTGGATAGACTTTTGTAACATCCATATCATGCTATACTTTTAGACATGCAGAGTGCAAGTATTATAATACCATAGAGGTTTTCACACAAATTTCAGAACAAATCCTAGCAGGCTAGGCAAAAATGTGGTGGGACAGGGTCACAGTTCCTGCCAGGAGCACAAGAGAGGACGATGATGAAACTGTAAGAGTGAATCCAAAGGTGCACTGGCCATCCCTGGAAGTTGGAAATGCCAGGAACAGTAGAACCCTTCCTGAGAAAAGCCACAGGCTTTTGCAGCCAGCATATCCACCCCTTTGTATCTCACATCTCACCACATCGCATCTCATCATGTGCTAGACATGGAGTTACAGGGTTTGATATTTACCCTGATTGTTTTCAGGCTTGATTTGTATCAATTTCTTTCTATGTCTTTCTTCTTCTCTTTTTGAATGAGAATCTTTACCTTGTGCTCCATGTTGAAAATATTGCACTTTATTTTTTAATTTTACAGACTTTAATTCTGAGCTTGCTTTAAGTCTCAAAGGAAACTTTGGACATGGACATTTGAGTAATGCTAGAATTGTTAAGAAGCTGGCTACTCTTGGAGATGGACTAAATGCATTTTACATAATGAGATGGATATAAGCCTTTTGGGAGTGGGAATGTAATAGTACAGATTTAAAATATTCACAGAAGTCTCACGTGTTCAGAGATAGGGCTTTCGAGGGTGATTGGATCATAGGAACACAGTATTCACCAGTGGGTTGACCCAGTCATGTGTTCATACATATGTTCATACATACACATACACACAAAAGAAATAGATACTTTTTCACAAACCATAATATTCTGGAGAAATCTTAGAGGCTGGGGATTTAGCTCAGCTGCACAGCGCCTGCTTGGTAAGCACAAGGTCGAGAGTTTGATTCCCGGTACCTGAAAAAAACAAAACAAAACAACAACAACAACAAAAAAACACAATATTTTGGAGAAATCTTGAGATCCCACTAAAGAAATTGAAGTAACACAATGAAGATTTGAAAGAAACAAACTGTTTGAATGAGATTTCACGTAGTGGATGAGATACATTGCTCAAAATCTACAATTTAAAACAGAGAGATTTTTTTTTTGAAGAATGTTTCAGTACATGGTCAGCTGGTTCCAATGCAGAAACAACATGGAGGATGGACATTACAAAGCAAAGCTGCACAGTTCACAGTGGCCAATATACAGCAGGGAATCAGCGACAGAAAAGAAGGGCAAGAGACCATATATGGAACACTAAATGTCATGCCTCCAGGACAGACCTAGATACATGCCGAAGTGGGCTTTAATTATCTTCCAGGTGGCTTCCAGGAAAATTAACTTGATACAAATAACCTTTACTGGGGCTGGGGATTTAGCTCAGCGGCAAAGCGCCTGCCTGGCAAGCGCAAGGTCGTGAGTTCGGTTCCCGGTACCGGAGAAAAACCAAATAACCTTTACTACTAAATTCCAACCACTGTTGAACTGACACTCAAAATCATCTCCTAGTACTACAGTTAATCTCCAAAGAAAGACAATAACAGTTCATAATTCTGCCTAACATATCTGTCCTATGTACAACCAAAACCACAGTAATATATTGCCTGAAGTCTTTACAGTTCCATCACTTTTTAATAATCTGAGTCAAAGCCTTTTCTGAGACTCAAGAAAACTTTTTTCCATATTTTATTAGTGCATATTATTTGTGCAGATCTATGGGTTTCGTTTTGGCAGATTTGTACATGAATATAATATACTTTAATCACTTCCCCTATATCATTTCCTTTATCCATTATTTCCCTAATTTTAAATGTGAATCTCTGTAAAAATGAATAAACAAGTTAAAAAAAATCCCATGGTACAATGCACAGAGTAAAAATTCCCTTTCCAAAAATGGAGAAATATGATGATAGAAAAAATTCAAACAAAACCAAAATACAAGCACATCAGGTCAAATATTAAGTCCTGTAGCTCCATATTTGGCAACTGGGCCATATGGTGGTGAAGTGTGAGTTCCAGAGGGCTGTGACACTTTACCCTTATGATCGTATTGGTTGTAATCCACATGGCCTCTCTCTTAGGTTGCTTCTGTTCACAGCCTGTAGCCTTTATCGGGAGATTTTCCATGTTTTTGGCGTCTCCAAATTCTTGGTTTCTCCATAACACTTTGGACTTCCCCACAGTTTTATCTATTGTTCTCTCAGGAGCTCCTTTTCTGGCCTCCTAGGCCTTCATTTATATTTTGGAAGGAAGCATCTATGGCTACGCAACTCTTGCATTCTGCATGCATAGAAAATTATCATCACATGAACAAAGTCAAAGTCTGCTTCTAAGGGGAGCAGTTAACCAACCTACCTTGGATCATGAAAGCAAACTCTCAGTGCCTTGATGTTTAAGAACAGTGAAAAGTATCCCAGGAAACCACTTCCCTAGATGGTCCTCCTTGAACATGGGGGCCAGGGTCACTGTTCTCAGATTAAATGTTTTTTTTTTTTTTTTCTCCGGTACCAGGAACCGAACTCACGACCTTGCGCTTGCCAGGCAGGCGCTTTGCCTCTGAGCTAAATCCCCAGCCCCCTCAGATTAAATGTTTAAACCTTCTGAACTTTGAGCATGACATGTATAACAAGTGTTAGTGATGATGTGGAGAAAAGTAAGCCTGTGCCACGACTAAACCCATGCCAAGACTAAAACTAGACCCATGTCTACTACCATTCACTAAACCAAGGTCAAAATGCATCAAAAATAAAAATATTAAAGCAGAAACACTAAATCTACTGGAAGAGAAAGTAGGTCAAAATCTTGAAGACATAGAAGTAGGCACAGTCTTCATGAACAAAACCCAAACTGCATGGGAAACACTTGAAAGAATCAGCAACTGAGATCTCATTCCATTAAAAAGCTTTTGTACTTCAAAAGAAATCACCAATAGAGTGAAAAGACAACCCACATAGTGGGAAAACATTTTACATAACTGTCCCTCAGACAAAAGGCTTATATCTAGAACATATAAAGAATTGAAAAAAATCAGCCCCTCCAAACTCAAAGACCCAATCCAAAAATTGGCACCTGAGATGAAAATGCATTTCTCAGATGAAGTAATACAAATGGCAAATAAGTACATGAAAAAAGGTTCAACATCATTGGCCATTCAAGAGATGCAAATTAAAGCAACACTGAGATTCCATTTCACCCCTATCAGAATGACTACCATCCAAGAAGTCAACCAACAACAAATGCTGGAAGGGCTGTGGGGAAAAATATTATTCATATTAGTACTATTTTCATTTTTTCAAAAGAAGAGCATAAGGCAAGGCAAGATAAATAATTCTTTAAGGCTGTGCACCTAATATATAGTCACAACACTACTGAGAAATAGGTAACTCATGCCCATGGGCTGTGTGTTGTTTGTGTAGTACTTTAAATCAATAATATTTGAATAATTATATCCAATAAAATGATGCAATTTTAGGCCTGGGTGAAAATTGATAGGACTTCCAGTTATTTTAATCAGAATTTTGTAGAAAAAGTAACAAATCTTCTCTAAGAAGAGTTCTGCACTGTGCTTCTTACTGCTTACAGTTGGCTTAAAAATTGAAATTTTCAAAATAAACAAAAGTACAATACTTTTCAACCACTATTTTATAAATAAGCTAACTTCTCTTAGCATATTGTTCTAAGTGGTTATTAACATAAATTTATAATTAACACAAATTTATATGAGTTAATCTTTTCATGCAATAACCCAGTACTAAATAAATATAACCATAGTTTACTATAATATGATTTTATTAGCATTGGAATACAATCGTGCAAATATACCATATGCTTATATCCCCAAAGACAAAATTTTCTAATAAATGCAGTGAAGCCAAAAGGGGTTGATGACAGGAATAGTTATAGACTGATAACATTTATTCGTTCATTCAACTATCATACATCTATTTTAGAAAATAACTGCCATAAAATTGCATTAAATAGAATGGATTTGCCTGTTTTAACTACTTTTCTTACTTATTGGAATTCAAAGCCTTTAACTTTTCAGATGAAGTTGAATGGATTAATAGTTAATAACTGTCAGTCTACTTTATTGCAGTTTGTCTACAGTGAAGATTTTTATGTAGTCAAAAGATACTCAAAGTGTAAGCCCTTTCTGAAGTACTCTGTTCAACTTTCCTTTATACATATTCTTTAATTTGATGGGTCAGCATACATTCTATCAAAATGTGCTCTGGTGTATGCAAAGAATATGATTAGAATATTTGTGCTATCTTTAAGTAAACCATTGAATGTGAAAGGCCAATTGTTTTTATTTAGGGAAACATTCATCCATCATAATAAATTGGTTTCAAAATAAGATGATAGGATTCTGGGATAACAATGACAGTAACATGAAATTTAATCTTAAAAACTCATTCTATTCATTTGTCTAGGGAGCATCAATTTTATTATAACTTTCTCACTTAAATAAAAATGAAATAACAGAAGATAATATTTTAATACAATTATTAGCAAATACTATTTATGGACTGGTTTTTAACACCAATTAACAGTTGAGTATGTGAAACTTTATAGAATTATCCAACTTAATATTAGAAACAAATGACTAAATTCAACTCTCAACTAATTAGTGCATCTAAGTATTAAGCATCATGAGCTACTAGAGTCACGAAAAGTAAGACAAGCTACAAAATCAAAAGTATGTATGATCACCCCAGAGCAATCAAAAGTATGTCTAATTTTTCCAAGTTGCAGAACTAATTAGGAGGAGACAGGTAAACCAAACATATTACAAAATGTGCATATGATTAAAAATAGAAGGGGAGAAGGTACAATTTAGATGTATTTTCCTGGGGCTGGGGATTTAGCTCAGAGGCAAAAGCGCCTGCCTGGCAAGCGCAAGGTCGTGAGTTCGGTTCCCAGTACGGGAGAAAAACCAAAAAAAAAAAAAAAATGTATTTTCCACAGGGACACGTGGTAAGAAATTGTAATGGATAAAATTTGAATTTGCAAATAAAAGGTTTAAGAGATGTACCAAATTTTAGAAAATAGATGATACTAAATGGTGATATCTAGGGATGCAAATAAAGAAAATTTTCATAAAGAAATGACTGCATAAAACACAGTGTATTTTTAAACATTATGATTGAGACTAGGAAAATGAACGATTATCTGAGCTTTCAATTTATGGAAGTATTTCTCATTTTTATATTGTTTTAAATAAAATGTGTAGTATTTTTATTTAAATATTACATCAAAGAATTTCTGCATCAATAATTATATATCCAAAGAGACTTTACATATTGTGTTGGTCTATTACATGTGTATATTATAATTAAGTGGCTTCACTACTAATACAACTTAGTAATTTCTAAAATGTTTATTGAAAACTGTGATATTATAAAAATACCTAAAACTCATAAAGTAATGATTGAGATAAAATAAGTGAAAAAAAAAAAAAGATTTGGTATGCATTGCTAAACATTTCCCCATAATTTTACTGTTAACTTGTAATATGGTCTTTGCTTTTCCTGTTTAAAACCTTCAAAATGTTTTAAAATGTAATGATTATTTACTTATTTAATATATTCTCATTACCAAAATGAAGAAAACATTTTAAAAATTAAAAATTCAGTCTGTGAGCTGAATCACTAAACCCCATCCATGAACCCTGCTGATGATAGAACATTACAACTCATGCCAATCTTTGATCATCTGATGGGTTATAATGGTGTCTTCTATCTATTTGATAATTAGGGTGATGCTTTATTTCTAGAATTATATTCCATTTTCATTATATTTTTATTGTAGCTATTTTTCTTTTGAGCACTTAATTTATATCTTGGCCAGTGTTAAAAATTCCTTATATAACTACTAGACAAGTCCTTTACTTCCTTTATAGAATTTCCAATTTGTTGGCCTTTTAATTGCTTTTCCTCTCTGTCCTTACTTCCAAGCATAGCCCAAGTGGATCTTTTATTTTATATTGTTTTTAATAATTGAATATAGAACTAAATTTTAAGGTTTTTTTTTGAAGTAGTGAAATGGAAAAATCATTGAAACAAAATTTAAATCTCTCCCAAATTTGAGCTATTTCAAAACTGAAATTTGAATCAAGATGAAGAAATATTTAAATATTAATAGTGAGATATAAAGCCTTTATTGATAAAAGCCTATTGATTATAAGTCACAAGAAGTCCTTCATGAGACATTTTAGGAGATAAAGTGATTTTTACCCTATGACATAAATAACTGTCTATTGTTAATTAACTAAGGTATGGTAATTGTAATAATTTTGCATTTTAATTAAAGAGAACATTTATGTACAATTTCACCTTATTAATTTTATTGATCAACACTCTCAACAAACATTATATTTTCTATTGATTATTATTTGACTAGCTACTTAAATGAACACACTTTTGGTACAAATACAATCTACCCATATGCTGGTTACATTCAGTCAAAATCTGAATATTACAGAAAGCATAACCTTTGAAGTACAGAAAAAGATTCTATGGTATTTAACATAAAACATTTAACACATATTGTTGTAAAGAATTGCTCTCTTTTTATGTTAAATGGTCATGAAAATAACTCTGGAAGCTAAATATTTTCAAATGGGACAGTAGAGATTGCATCAATTTCATCATGTCTTAAATATGATTTATTGTAGAAACTTACATCTGACAGTATACTGTAGCATCCCGTACACATTCTTTAGTTTTTATTTATCCTCTTAACTATTTACACAGAGACAAATTAAGCATAGAACTGAGGATAAAGAGTTGCTTCATTCAGCCTCCTTAATTAATTCCATCTTTGTCACAATTGCATTAGTTTATGATTCTTATCCTTTTATGACTACTATCAGCACTTTCATTTTTCAATTTTCCCCTAACTTATAAAAATAAAGGCAAATTCAATAAAATCGGCAATTAATTACATAAATCACAAACACTACCAAGTAGATAAAGATGATGACGCTGCATTAGTGAGCTTTGGGCTCTCAGAAAGCATTACCATGGGATAAAAGTCCAAATTTGTGTCCAACAAATAGTTTAGGAATTATATTACATAATGCATAAGTATATGTATTGAAGCAAACATGTAAAAGGCAAGCTTTAAAAGACAAATTCTATTATAAGCATGAAGGCATGTACATTTTTACAAATAGCAGAAAGTTAAAGTACATATTTGAATATTATGTGATTATCTATGAATTATTTAACTGTAGCTGAAGAAAATAAAATCTACCCATCATTTCAGCTAGTTTAACTCTCCTACTCCTCTCAATTTCAATAAATTACATCATCATTTTTTCATTACCTCAGCCAAAACTTTGAATTGATTCTAAGTCCCTTCTTTTTCTCATCGTCTGCATCAAATATGACAGTAGACCTCATAGCCTTTACACTCAAATGCACTCAGAAGCTGACCAGTTTCACTATTGCCTCTGTCCTGTTTCCTGTCCTAACAAGTGGTTTTTTTAAAATTAATTTTTACATAATTATTGTATTATTCAGCTAAATGGTCCCTTTCCTTTGTCTTTGATCCCAAACCACAATATTTTTAGTATACTTATTTATTCTGGTGATAAGCATTTTCTACTTTATTCACTAGCATTGCAGCCTGACACTTACGTAAGTGTCTATAATGTATGATGTTCTCATAGGCATTTATGAAATGAGGTGAAGAATGTAAATTTATTGGTTTTTTTTGTTTGTTTGTTTGTTTTTTTCTGGTTTTTCTCCGGTACCGGGAACCAAACTCACGACCTTGCGCTTGCCAGGCAGGCGCTTTTGCCGCTGAGCTAAATCCCCAGCCCCTGAGCTAAATCCCCAGCTCCTTTATTGTTATAATTTATCTGTTGTGTAACTGTTACTAAATAGTGATGGTCAGGTCCTACTGACACTGTGATATCACATGAGCCAGATCTGCCAGTTTCTCTACATACCAACATTCATGGCCACCAGTTTTAGTTCACATTCATTCCAGAAGGTATAGATCGCCTTCATTCCTAGGTACCTGCTTGCCTAGGGATTCTGACCATCTATGGCCTGGGATATCAGCAAGTCTCTCTTCCTCCCATTGAGTTACAAACACACATCCTTGGAGCTGAACCTGCTCTTCTCGCTGATGGGAAGAGGGAGGCTTTCCTCCCAAGCTTATGTTTGTTTGGGGTATCTCTTTAAATCCTAGAGTACTCTTACATTTTAGTAATACTTTCATCATATTTTAACATTTTTTGCTTTAAACTGCATCTAAAATAGAAAGTTTCAGAACTATAAATTATAGAGATGCTTAAAATATATAAATATGTGTAACATTAACCTAGTAAATAATAACACACCCATGATAAAAACTAAGAAAAACCTTGGTTATTGAAGAGAGATAGCATGGCTCTGGGTCAGGAAACTCAATAATATTTAAGAATACATTCCTTTTAAAATAATTTTTAGATTTAACTCTGAACAGAATTGCAATGCACTTTTTGATAGGTATGAAAATTTGATCTAAATTATAAATTTTCTCATGACATATTATTTAAAATATTTTCTTGTATTCTTTGTAATATGTGAATTATTTAGGGAGGTTTTCTTCATCATTCTAGATATTGGTTATGTTAGTTTTTGGGTTTGTTTCATAAGGTTCTAGGTTTTATTTATCAGTCTAGCTAGAATATTACAGATTGTATCTTTCAAATTTAGAGAAGATTTAATACTAATACTCTTCAAACTTTTTAATGAATTTTTTTAAATTTTTATTTTAAAGAAAAAGAAACAAAAAAGCAAATGAAATTCCAAAACAATATGATAGGAGGGTACCAATGGTTAATGTATTGTGTACAAGCTTTAAATTGATTACTCAGGGCCCGAGATAGCAGCATTTAATTGTCTAAACTATATTAACACAGACCTATCTTTTAAATGTGCTGAAATTAGTAGTATAACTATTTTAACTCTTTTGTGTTTGTTTTTTTTTTTACTTTTTGCTTTTGCTCTCATTTTCCATTCTTCCACACTGATTTCTCTTACCTTTTGAATTTTCTTCCTATTTTACATCTATTGTACATTTTGGATCTTATTTACCCTTTCATCTTCTCACATTAGGGAGACAACATGATGTTTACACATGTGCATCTGTTTTATTTCACTTATGAATACAGTCTCAGCTTGCATTCATTTACCCATAAGTCTCCAGTTTATCCCTCTTTATGGCTGAGTAGTAGAAGATTATATAAAAAGACCACATATTTTTTATCTGTTCTTCGGTTGATGGACATTTGGGTTGTTTCCAAGATCTAGCTATTACAAATTGCACTGCTATAAACATGGGTACACATATATGACTGTGGTATGTTGTTTTTAATACCCAAAAGGGGAATAGCTAGATTGAATGGGACCTCCAATCCTAATCTTTTGAGGAATCTCCACACTGATTTCCATAGTGGTTGTAACAGTCTACACTCCCACCGACAATGGAGAAGGGTTCCTTTTTCCCTACAACCCCACCAGCGTTTGTTATTGGTTGATTTGTTGATAATAGCCACTCTTTCCAGGATGAGATAAAATCTCAGTGTTGCTTTAATTTGCATCTCTCAAATAACCAGTGATATTGAACATTATTTATATATTTATTTACTCTTTCTTCATCTTGAAAGTGTGTATTCATCTTTGGACTGGGTCTTCAAATTTGGGAGGTCTAATTTTTTTAGTTTTTTTTTATGTTCTCAATAGTAAACCTGTATCTGAGGAACATCTGGCAAAAATCTCTTCCCTCATTGTGGTTCATCTCTTTACTCTGCTGGTGGTTTCTCCTGTGGTGCAAAAGCTTTTTTTAATAAGATGAGATCCTAACTGTTGATTCTTTGTGATAGTTCCTGTGCAACTGGGGTTTTTTTCATAAAGTCTTTGCCTATACTAATCTCTTCAAGAGCTTTACCTATTCTAGCTTCCAGTAGATTTAATGCTTCTGTCTTAATATTTAGATCTTTGATCCATTTCAAATTTAGTTTAATGCATGGTGAAAGATATGGGTATAAATTTAATCCTTGACATATGCAGAACCAGTTTTTCCAGTACTATTTATTTAAAAAGCTATCTTTCTTCCAATGTATTTGTTTGACCCCTTTGTCAAATATAAGGTGACTGAGTATATCTGGAGTTGTTTCTGCATCTTCTAGTCTGTTCCATTGACTTTCAGGTTTGTTTTTTTGCAAGTACCATGCTGTCATTATCACTATAGCTTCATAGTATAATTTCAAGTCAGGGATTGTAATACCCCCCCCAACCTTTGTTACCCAGAATTGCCTTTGCTATCCTAGGTCTCTTCTGGTTCCAAATAAATTTTAGGATTGTTTTCTCTAATCCTGTGAAATATGCTGTTGGAATTTTGACTGGAATTGCATTAAATCTGTATAACAGTTTTGGAAACATGGACATTTTCACTATATTGGTTCTTCTTACCCAAGAGCAAGGAATATTTTCCATTTTCTGATATCAACTTCAATCTTTTTCAGAGTATTGTATTTTTTAATGAACAGATCTTTTACATCCTTCATTAAATTGACTCATATGTATTTCATTTCTCTGAGTGTTATTATGAGAGATGCTATTTTCCAAATTTCTCTGTCAGTGAGTTTGTTATTCACATATAGGAAGGCTATTGTCTTTAATAAAATTTAAATAAAGCAATACTCCCTAACTCATCCTCAAAGGCAAGTCTTACTCTAATACAAAAACTAAAGAAAGACCCAACCAAAAAAGAGAACTACCGGCCAATCTCCCTAATGAACATAGAAGCAAAACTCCTCAGTAAGATAATAGGAAACATAAAGCAGCAAATCATCAAGAAAATTATACACCACAACCAAGTGAGATTCATTCCAGGAATGCAGGGATAGTTTAATATATGCAAATCAATCAATGTAATACACCATACTAACAGAGTAAAAAACAAAAATCACACGATCTTCTCAATAGATGCAAAAAACACTTTTGACAAAGTCCAACACTCGTTCATGATAAAAAATTCAACACTCAAATATCAGTAGCATTCCTGTACACAAATAATCAACTCACTGACAGAGAAATGAGGGAAAACACATCTTTCACAATAGCATCCAAAAAACCCAAAATACTTAAGAATCAATCTAATGAAGGAAGAAAAGGATTTACATATTGAAAATTATAGTACTCTGAAAAAAAGATCAAAGAGAATATCAGAAAATGAATATATATCCCTTGTTTATGAATAGGAAGAACCAACATAGTGAAAATGGCCATACTCACAAAATTGTTATACAAATTTCATGAAATCCTGATGAAAACATCACTGGTATACCCCACAGATCTAGAGAAAACATTCCTCAAATCAGCTGGAACCACAAGAAATAGCAAAGGCAATCTGAACAATAAAAGCAAAGCAGGAGAATTACAACCCCTGAATTGAAATTATGTTATAAATCTACCATGATAAAATCAGCATGGTATAGCCAAAACAAGCAAACAAACAAAAAACTAGTGGAGCAGATTAGAAGATGCAGGCACAATTACAGACACACTAGGCCAGCTTACCTTTGACAAAGGGTCCAAACGTTAACTGGAAGAAAGATAGCCTCTTTAATAAACTATGCTGGAAAAACTGACTCTCTACATGCCAAAGACTAAAACTATACCCATGTCTATCACCGTGCACTAAACTAAAGTTAAAACAGATCAACGATCTAACTATTAAAATAGAAACATTAAATCGTCTAGAAGAGTAAGTACATAGAAATCTCGAAGACATATGGGTAGGCAGAGAGTTCATGAACAAAGCCCAGGGTGCATGGGAAATACTTCAAAGAATGAATAACTTGGATTTCATCATATTAAAAAACTGTTGCCCAGTAAAATTAATCACCAACAGAGTGAAATGACTACCCACAGAGTGGGAAAACATTTTAGCCAGTTGTCCCTCAACAAAGGACTTATATCTAGAACATATAAAGAATTTTAAAAAACAGACCCTCCAAATTCAAAGATGCAATCCAAAAATGGGCATCTGAGATTAATACACACTTCACAGAGGAAAAAATACAAATGGCAAATACATATGTGAAAAAATGTTCACCATCACTGGTCATTCAAGAAATGCAAATTGAAACAATGTTGAGATTGCATCTCACCCCAGAAGGAATGGTTATCACCAAGAAATCAACCAATAACAAATGCTGGAAGGGCTGGGGGGAAAGAAGTCGTTCTCCATTGTTGGTGGGAGTACACTGTGGAAATCAGTGTGGACATTCCTCAAATATCATATTCATCAGTGAAATAAATCAGACTCACATGTGTATGCATCGGATTGTCTCCCTTATGTGAGAATTTGAAAGTAAATAAGGTCTAAAATTTCAAAAATACCATGAAAGGGGAAGAAATTGTTCTAAAGGAAAAGGAACTGATAGAGATGAAAGAGAAAATGACAACAAGGAAAAAGGAAAAAGTGCAAATCAGTGATATTGTTAGTGTTTCTTAGATTATTAAAAAGGAAGGTTTGTACTAGTATTGACTGAAGAAATTTTTACACCCCATTTGTATTCTGAACAACTGCTTTAAAGATAACAACATGTAATGTATTAACTATTATTATTCCATTATTTTGTTATGAAATTTTGTTCTATCTTTTTTCCATAAAATAAAAAATTGTCTTTCTACACAATCACTGTTTGGTCTTGTGTATTTTATTTATTATTTATGTGTTAAAATTTGTTTTCAAATATTCTGCTTTCACCATTGATCACTTCCTTATCTAGTACTTCTTTTTAAATATTTTGAAGATCATTTGTCTATTTTACTGTCCTTATGTCATAGTTTCAATTAATTTTATAGGACTCAAAAAAAGATATTTCTCTTGTAACTTAGCTCTTGTTTTTTTTTTTAGGTCTTTTAGCTACTCTAAGTATTTGCCTAGTCATATAAATTATTTAAATATTTTGTCAGTTACTTAAAACATCCTTTCACAATTTTCATCAAAATTGTATTTATTCCACAGATTCATTTGGTAGTTGTTTTTCTACCTAGAAATTTTCAATCTTCTGACCTATGAACAAAATAAATGTATCTCTTCACTGTGGGTGTTTTAATATTTCTCATCTTTGTTTTGTAGTTTTAAGTGAATTATTCTTTCCCTTTTATTGTTAGTTTTGTCTTTAAATATTTATTTCATTATATGAAGTGAGTTAATATATAATTTTGAAGGTAGATACAGTATAATGTATTTTTATTTTTCAATTTAAGTGTTTAATTATTTATTATTCACGTGGAGTTCCAGAATTGACTTCTGGGTTGATCTTGTTTTCTGGAACTTTACTTGTCACCTTATATTAGACTATAAATTTCACATAATCATATAATCAGCAAATTATTCCAGTTTTACCTCTTTCAGACCTGTATGCATTTTTTCCACCCCTTATATCAGTTTCAAGTACATCCAGTACAATGCTGAACCCACATTGACAGCAGATATTCCTTTTGTTTCTAAGCTTTAGTGAAAGGCATTCAGTGTGAGGGTAACTGGAAGATTTTCACCAGTGGCCCAACAGGTGGAGAGGGTGTCCTTACAATACAAGGAAAATGTCCTTGTATATGAGTTTCTATCAGAAACGTGCCTTGGATTTCATTTCATTTCATTTCATTTCTATGTTTACTAATATAATCACATTAAAATAGTTAATATGAAGTATAATGATTTTAGTATTACTTTTACTGTATAAATATATGTGGTACCATGTAGTAAACAATGTCTGATCATAATCGTGGTAGTCTACATTTTCATCTCGTTAAGCATTTTTTAAGAATTTTTGACTATAACATAATAATTATATAGTACTAATTATATATATGTTTATGGTGTGTAGTGTAATATTTCAATACATTTCTATAGTATATCTGATTTCTTCTAGTTATTAATGTGATACATAAGAAATTATCATTAATAATAGTCACCCTACTGTGCTATAAAATTCCAGAACTTATTACTTTTCCCTACGTTTCGGTATCTGTTATTCAAGCTGTCTTAATTCCTCTATTCTTAGTCTTTAGGTATCACTATTCTACATTCAAGTTGACTAATTTGGCCTTCATATATGAAAGACCATATGTGTATTTGTCTCTTTGCAACTAAATTATTTCACTTAGTATAATGTTCTCCAGTTTCATACACTCTGCTATTGATATCAGGTTTTTATCTGCTACTAATATCTGCTGTTTTTCTTTATCTATCCATCTGTTGATGGACACATAGTTTAGTTCTATACCTTAGCTACCATGAATAAGGATGCAGTACACATAGGAGGGCAGGTTTCTCATTGACATGCTGATTTATTTCCTTTGGAAATAGACCCAAGAGTGGGATAACTGAGTCATACAGTAGGTTGGTTTAGTTTTTTGAGGTATTTATGTATTTGTCACCTCAGTAGATGTACTAATTTACATTGCCACCAATAAAGTTCTCTTTTCTCCACCACTTCATCAACATTTGTTATTTTTGTCTTTCTGATAATTTGTAGTGCAATGAGTAAGTTTTTGTGGCTTTCATTTGCATTTCCATGATAACCCTTACAATTTTGACCAGTTTTGTATTAATTTGTTCACCATTTTAATAATCAGTATGTGTAAATTTCACACTAATTATCTGTAAAATGAGAAAATACAACCAATACATGTTTCAACTGAAAAAGTGAGTATCTGATCTTAAATCAGGAGTTTCAACTGAAAAAGTGAATGTCTGCTCGTAAATCTTTTTCTAGTTTTGATGTTTTAGATTTTGTAAGGAAAGTAAAAGTTAGGCTTATATTTCATACATTTATATATAAGTATTAATGCTTACAGAGATAACATATATTACATTTGTTTTCCCTTTTGATATAGATGTAAAATTGGAAAGAATTTTCCTTTTTAAACTATGCTAAGGTATATAATAATTGACCCATATATGTGTATAAACAAATGTTCTGCCACATGATATACACACTGTGAAAAGATTAAATCAAGCTAACTAAATACCCATTTCCTCACTAACTGTTTTAAGGTGAAAATATTTAAGTTCCACTCTCTTCCTGACATTCAGGTATGAAATACATCATTAACAAGTAGTTACTATGGAATGGAGTAAATTTCTAGAAGTTACTGATTATGGAAAACTACAAGATTATAACCTTTCATTAACTTCTACCCCTGCTTCTGGCAGCTACTATCATTTTTGTGCTTTTGTGAGCTTGAATTATTTTAAATTCCATATTCAAGTCAGATTATGACATATTTGCCTGCCTATGACTGACTCATTTCAGGTAGGATAATAACATATAGGGTTTTTTTTTTGTGTGTGTGTGTGAATGACAGAAGTTCCTTTTTCTAGGCTGAAGAAAATTCTATTATGAATGTAAACCATATTTTCCTTATCAATTTCCCAGTGAAGCATATTTAGGTTGAACTCATTTCTTGGCTATTGTGAATTTTTATTCAATAAACATTGGATATATAATATTTCTTTGACATACTAATTTCATCTCCTTAGAATATATACCCAAAGGTAAAATTGTTAGATCATTTCAGTTGACATCATATACAAAGACTCACAATGATTTTAAAATATAAACATCAAGCTTGAAACCGTGAAACTACTAGAAGAAAACTATAGGGAAAATTTTTCTTGATGATAATCTTTTGCAAATGATTTCTTGAATATGACTCTAGAAGCACAAGTAAAGAAAGCAAAAATAAACAAGTGAAATAACATCAAAATAAGTGTTTTTTCTATTGAGACCACCCTGGGCTACATAAGAAAGCTGAAGGTCACTCTCCGCTACATAGTGAGAACTTGCCTCAAAAGAACAAAATAAATAAATATATAAATGTTTCTTCATATCACAGAAAATAATCAACAAAATGAGAAGATAATTTTTCAAATGAGAAAAATATTTACAAGCAATATATCTGTTGAGTTGTTAATATTAAAAAATACATATGAAATTCACCAGGTATGATGGGGCATGCCTGTAATCCCAGCACTTGGGAGGCTGAGGAGGAAGATTGTTTCAAGTTTGAGACCAGTCTAGTCCACAAAGTCAGCTAAAGCCCAGCCTGAACTGCATAGCAAGACCCTGTCTCAAAAAGACAAAAAAAAAAGAAATTCAACTCAAAAACAAAGAAAATGTAATTACAAATGAGATAATGACCTAAAGAGACACATGTGAAAAGACATAGAAATGACTAGTGGATAAAATGCTCCAAAATACTAAAAATTAAGGAAATATAAATTATATATATATATATATGTATATATATATACTTATGATGTCTCATAAAAATGAGATACCACTGCACATGTGTTTAGAATGCCTCTTATCAAAAAGAAAAAAATAATTGTCGATCATGATGTCTTCATGACTTGTGAGGATGTGATTTAATACAGCCATTACAGAAAACATTATATATTTTCCTTCAAAAATTAAAACGCATGCTTGAATTTGATTATTCACATAGTAAATCCAAGGAAATGTACATTTTGCTAAACTCTGAGATTATTTTTTCTGTCTCCAGAAATATTCAGTTATAGACTGTAATAAACGAAAGAAGCAAAGAAATTTCTAATACAATTTCAATAATAGTGCAAATAGATTCTTGAAAATATAATATATTGAATCTGTGTTAATATAACATTACTATAATGTTCCCATTGCATAAATTTCCTCATGTTCTAATAAAACATGGCATGAAATAGAAATTTGAACAACTCATAGTTAATTATTTGACTTCCAGCATGACAGATGTGTTCCCCATGCATTTTAATGATGTTCTTTAGCTTTTTGTCCTCAAGTCACTGGCAAATAAAGGTGGTAATTGGCAAAGGCATTTGTCAAAACGAACAGCTGTTGAGGTTTTATTTCTCCCTCAGTTTGCTTTATTATAACTGTAAGTGGGATTTTGTGAACTCATCACATTTTGAGAGATTGTCTATTCTAAGAGCAGAAAAGCAAAAATGGAGTTGTAAATTCCAAAGGTTTTCAAAATCACTGATGCCATTCAAGAAAATCACAAGTAAGCTAGGGGTGTTCATTAAAGTATCAGCTAGTAGAATTTGAAGGGCCAACTTTCAACATTTCTTTTCAAAGTTAACGTGAATAATTTTATGTTATGTTAGTAAACATTGTTGTAAGTCCTTTAATATATATGTTATTATAAGAAATGTCAAATGAGATAGAAGAAAAAAAATCTTCTGACAATCAAAAACTCTTAAAAAATACAAATCCTATGCAGTGTTAAATTAATACATATTTTAAATTTCCTCTATATCTAGAACTTGTTCCTTACTTCCTTTTTCCCCCAGCTTACTTCCGCCCTTGTTGCTCTTTTCCCTTTTCCTTCTTTCCTTCCTTCCTTCCTTCTCTGTCTGTGTTTGTGCTTGTGTCTCTGTCTCTCTCTCTGTCTCTCTGTCTCTCTCTCTTTCTCTGTCTCCCCTTACCTATCCACCTAGTGGAAGTTCGTATAGCTGATGCTGCTGTAAATTGGAACTCACACTTTTCTGCATTGATGTGAAGATGCATAGGAATAATTCATGGTGAATAGCTGTTAATATGGAGTGCATCCCAGAAAATTTACTAATGTAGTTCATAAATCTCCTGGTAGAAGTAGTCATAGTCTTACACTTAAGTGTAGGTCTTGCCTTTGAAAATTTATGCTTCACAAATGTTACTACACTGAAATATGAGAAATTTCAAATATCACAGAAATTCCACAGGAACTTTGGCCAATATTTTAATGTAATTTGCTATTCTGTGTATAACAAACATCTTTCTCAATAGTTATGAATTGAACCATAGTATCAGACACTGGAGTTTACACTTCAGTTCCAATAAGTCTAGTTTGGGCAAGAAACACAACCAGTACAAGCTTTAGTTACCCTCATGGTAGAATTAAAGAAAAAACAGCTATTATCACTAATCATATGGATTAGTTTATAACTTTCCTTTTCTAAGTAAATACTAGTTGTATTAATCTGACATTGGTATTTCCAAATGCTCAGGATTAATGTGGCATATTTTCCTAATAAGTTTGTGATGGATGGATCAACAAAGCATTCTGAAATTATTATACGTATAAGTGTGAACAAGACAAATTACACAGTGGGAATCTTTAAAGGTTATACAAGTACTTCTATGAAGTCAATTAGAAATTTCTGAATACACAATTAAACCTTCACAATCATTTCTGGTGGGTTAGGGTAGGTTTCAAAAATGAGAAAATTGTAATTCTAACCTTAACAGAAGAAAGATGAGGCAATTAATCAAAGACATTTTACAATGAGGTGAGAGGAGCAAGGTAAATAAAGAATGCTGAAAGTACTTTATCTTTGATATAATCAGGCCCCTGATCATGAAATAAGCAGAATATAGACACCATCAAAATGAGGACTAAGAGCCAAACATGGTGGCACACATCTGTAATCTTAGCACTCAGGAGGCTGAAGCAGGAGGATTGTTGCAAGTTCAAGGCCAGCCTGGGCTACAAAGTGAGCTCAAGGCCAGACTGAACTGCATAGCGAAACCCTGTCTCAAAAAGACAAAAAAAAAAAAAAGAGCAAAATGAGGACTAAGTTTACTGTGTGTTCAGTTCTGAGTATGTTAGTATGAGTAAAAAAAAGTCAAGACTTTTCTCTTGATAATTTTCCATGAAATTTTCAATGTAAATAGCACAGTAACAATAAAAAATTAACCTGCAAATATAATCGTTGATTTTACAAGAAGTTTTATTATCTCCTGTTTATGCATCTATTGAGGCAGTTTATATACTCATTTAGGTACGACAGTTGCTCTGAAATGAGTGACACATGTCTTTCAAATTTTCCCAAGTTAGTCTATCCAGTTAAACTTTAAATTCTTTAAAACTGGCAGACATTTTAGAGAAAAGATGCCAGGATGAAATTTTTAAAAATGATGAACTTCAAAGTGAAGTAGAAGAGTGAGCCTTAAATCTGGCCTATTTTTATCTACTGAGACCACAAAGGAAATCTATAGGGAACAATAAGTTGTGGAATATCTAACTGTAGGTTTTTGTGGATATATTCTTTGAAACAACAAATTAGTAAATAGTTTTTTAACTTTCTCATCTCAAAGTAAGACAGATAGGAGACAGGATATTAGACACTGGTTACAGTATCTGAAGCACAGAGTGATCACAGGATAGATTTCTGTTTTAGAATCCCTGGTTAAATTGTAGGAATTGTCTTCCAGTTCTAGCCCTGCAAAGAAAAATAAGGCAAACCTAATTTTTCTTCCTTTATAATTTTTTTCAAGTCAAATATTTTTAGAAGTTTTTCTTTTTCATAAATTTTTTGGTCTTATTTTTTTTTTTCATAAAATTCCCTGTGCATTGATTTGTCTAGGATATTGTAATTTTTACAGGTTACTTAAGTAGCTACTGTTTTAAACTGGGAACAATGTCTGTTTCTTGTGTATTTTCTCATCACCGTAGCTTCTTTCTCTTTCTTTGGAATACCAAACTTACAGAGACTGGATACCAACACCTATTTTTTATACTTTTCAAAATCCTTGCAAATCAGAATCTGAATTGAATATTCTAAACATTTAATTCCATGATTTTGAGTATCAGTGAAATATTTTCTAATTCTAAGAAAGACATTTTTCTTTCCATGATGGCACAGGCATCCAAATTTTCAGCTCTGTCTGCACAGCTTTGGGTAAAGAATTGTTGTAGGCTGCATATAAAATATATAATTAGCTAATGTATATAAGCAGCAAAACCTCCTTTTTATATTTTTATTATATATATTTTCAAAAGGACAATATAAACAACACTAGTGGGATATTTGATTTCACATTCATGAAACTAATACTCCATTGTCTGCTTTCATGCAAATGTTTCCAAGTCTTTGTGCTTTCTCAATGTGTTTTCTAGAATTTGTGATCTAACTTTACTCTTCCTGTGTTTCATTCTTGAAAAGAGTTGCTTATAAGCATACACAACACCCGAAAACAATGACATATCCCTATAAGGCATGACAGTGAAGCTACAATTATTTTTCTCTGAGAAGATAGATCTATGTAAAATTATAGTAAAGGGAGAAAATCAAACATTTTTGAGTTAAGTATATGATTGCAACTCTAGGCATTCCACTTAAAAATTTACAGGTAATGTATTTATGTTGGCTGAAAATGGATTCACATATATGCACCAAAATTTGATGATCTTTCTTCAGAAACCTTGAAACCTGTTCTCCAATTTCCATATTAAAATGGAAAGCATGATTGTATCTTTGTTTTCTGCTTCCAGTACTGTTTTTACCTGGTATACTAAAATGCATAAAATTATTTATCATAACACGATCTTGCCATACTTTAAGTCTCATTTTGAATGCTGTTATGGTTAGATAGCACAAACACGTTGATTTTCACCTTGAAGACACATGTTTAATTCATTTAAATAAACAGTCAAATTCACCAAAAAATGCTGACTGTCTGAGCCATTTTTTCATCTCCAGTTCTAGCACGTTTCCTTTTTAATTTCATAAATGACTTGATTTCATTTCACAAATAATAAAATACTTTCAAGATTTTGCTCTGACTTAGCCACTCTATTTCAGATAAGTCCCCATCATCAGCATCTATTCTTCTTAGGAAGGTATGAAATTGGAATGACTCAGTCACTTGGACCTTATGAAATGCACAGGTTTGATGATGATTTACATGACATTATCCATTTTTTAAAACTTTCAAGCTAAATTTTCTTGATGTACAATGCAGTGATATTTCATTAACTTTGAGTCTTCAGTAGCAGTTGCATCATCTTCCACCAATCTTATAGGGCCCTCATCTTCTGCAAACCATAACCAGGATGTGCTCAGTAGCCATACAGTATGAACGGACACAGATTAAAAAAATGTTTAATGCAACTCCTACTGCATCATGCAAATTAAAAGATGTAGTTATATCTTTCAATGGCATGAAAGATCTCAATTTTTTTCAGTAACATTATACTTTTATCAGTATTTCTAATGAAATGACAAATTAAGGTATATCTGTGCTAATAGTATTTTCATTTCTGGCCAAAGCATAAAATTTGAAATTAGCAGATCTACTTTCCAAATCTCTTTTGATAGATTTTATTGCTTCTTCAATTCACCTCACTTCAATCTGGTGAGACAAACTGATTTTAGAAATATTTCTTTTTATTGAGACAAATTATATTGCTTTACTTTTCAGATATTGCTTAATAAATACATCATCAACAAAAATGTTTTAAAGTTTTACAGAGTCAGTTTCCTACCACATAACTACCTTTTGTAATAGAGGCCACTCAAAGACAACAATAGGCACTATACCAACTATTCTAATTGTCCTACTGACCTGTTTTAAAAGTTGGTTTCATTCTTATGTTTATCTTTTATTCTCTTCAAAATAAAAAGAAGAAAAAGTAAGAAACTTATCTTAAGTTGCATTATTTGTCTTCAGGAAGCTTTCCTAGATATGCACAAAATTTGATATGTTTTTGCATAAATGTACTTTATGTGTAATTTCTGAAAGCTTACATGACTTTTCCTACAAATTAAACATAATGTTTTATTATGGGTCTTAACAAAAACTTCTGATTTGCCCATTTTGCACTGAGCATTTTTCCTTCATCAACAATTTTATTTTGTAGCAGTTTCTTTTCTTTAGATATTATGGTGAAAGCATGATGAAATTAAAAATATGATAAATAAGCTACCATGTATTTTCCTAGTATTATCGATATTCTATATTTAATATGACAACATTTTGAATAAAACAACTACCTTAAACCTTTTTTACTTCCTATACCACAGTTTCTTAAAAAATATTTTATTTTATTAAATTATTTTCTAAAATAACACAACCAGCTCAGATTTAATAATTAAGAAAACTTTGATGTCTACTTAATACCAATAAATACCTGTCTTTGAAGGCTCACGTGTGTGAAGCTGGGCTGAAATATTATCATCTGTAATAGCCACCAAGTCACACAACTGCACTGATTACAGGCATGCTGACACGTGTGCGTCTGCACTGCACGGACTATGTGTGGCAGGTGAGGAGCGGAGTTAGCATGGCGCTGGACCCTTCCTTGCACCATGTTCCACTGTCATCTATACAGCCTGTGCTCAAGCACTGTGCAATGAAATCATGAAACATATCTCTAAAAATCACTAATAACATTAAAAGTTTACAATCTTATATGTTTACGCGTGGCCTGTCAGACATAACTGCATTATAATCAAACTTCTATGAGCAGTTGAACTTTGTTTTAATCCTTTCACTTTGTTATGTATCCTTACTGCCTAGAACCTTGTGTTTATGTAGTTCTTGAATTATTATGTGAATAAAAAGTTAATAAACAGTTTTTATCATAGACAGTTTCTAAACACACAGATGTTTTTAGTAGTGTAATGTTCTGTTCTACTCAGAAGAATTTTCTCAAAATCATAATGGGTATATTCCAGTTCCTCTGGACAGAATATCAATGTGAAGGAAGACATATACTAACAACTCTTTTCTATGACTCTTGATATGAAAATGTATTTGAATATTATTTATTTATTCTTTTTATTGTTTACACATTTTTGAGGACCTGTGAGGTTGCAGGTAGAAATGTTGTCAAAGAGAACACTGAGGCTCTATCAAACCAAAGTGAGTCAGACTGCGCTGCTTTTCCTTCATACTCTTATTTTCTGTTCATTCATTGTCAAAGAGTAGGAAAAGCTTGATAAATATTAATGAAGGGAAGAGTGATAAAAATAGAGTGTATAATTCTAGATGCATAAAAAATATATCTGTACATTATAGCTTTAGGAAACCTAATAAAATAACTGAGGCACATTTAGAAAAAAGAAAAGTAATTATTATTTTCTTCTACATATTTTGATTATATATTTAGAAAATAGAGGATAAGAAATAGATCTGAAAAATTATTAAGTATTATAAGTAAAGTCAGTAATTTGTTTTGATTATAAATAGCATTGAAAAATGTATATTAATTCCTTATATACTAGTAATAAATTTTGAGGAAAATTATAAAACATTACATTCAAATTTAGTAATGTGAAAATTTAAATAGTCCAATTATGAACTTTACCAAAATAAAAACATAAAATGCCCTGATACCTTAAAAAATGGAATGTAATCTGTTCTTGATAGAAAGATTAAATATTCAAAGATATCATTCCCCTGACTAATATCTTATTAGCTTACTTTTTTCAATTAAAGAATCTATTTATAAAGTGGTATGAAAATAAAAATGCCAAGTAATAAATGGAAGTTTCCCAACAAAGAGGATCAAAATGGTAACAAAGGAAATAGTGCTATTAGATATCAAAGTAAATCTCTAGTAAATAAAATAAGATACATGAGAAGACTAATAGAATAATGGAGCCGAAAAGCCAATCTAGAAAGAACACTTCCAAACAGAAGTTGATTTAATGTGTGAAAATCAGCAAGGAAAATGTGGATAGGTAGATGAATGATGGTGGAAAAATTATGAAGGCACTTGAATAAATCTAGTCTCTTACTACATATCTTGCCAAAATTTTTACTCTGTATGAAACTGATTTATACATCTAAAAGAAATTCCAGAAAAAGTGCTAATTGAACATATTTTATCCTTAGGTCTTTGGCCAGAATAAGCTAAATTATATAGAATGTATAAGCCATACAGGAAAGACTGAGAAATATTTGCTCACAGAAACAGGAGGAGGTGTAGCAGAGGAAAAAACCATCTCATAACCCTATTTTAAGAAAGTAGAATAAAAATGTATTTGCTATGCATTAAAACTAATATTTTATATCTAGG
>NW_004955405.1:13811865-13834496 GCF_000276665.1 Chinchilla lanigera
AGTTCAAGGCCAGCCTGGGCTACAAAGTGAGCTCAAGGCCAGACTGAACTGCATAGCGAAACCCTGTCTCAAAAAGACAAAAAAAAAAAAAGAGCAAAATGAGGACTAAGTTTACTGTGTGTTCAGTTCTGAGTATGTTAGTATGAGTAAAAAAAAGTCAAGACTTTTCTCTTGATAATTTTCCATGAAATTTTCAATGTAAATAGCACAGTAACAATAAAAAATTAACCTGCAAATATAATCGTTGATTTTACAAGAAGTTTTATTATCTCCTGTTTATGCATCTATTGAGGCAGTTTATATACTCATTTAGGTACGACAGTTGCTCTGAAATGAGTGACACATGTCTTTCAAATTTTCCCAAGTTAGTCTATCCAGTTAAACTTTAAATTCTTTAAAACTGGCAGACATTTTAGAGAAAAGATGCCAGGATGAAATTTTTAAAAATGATGAACTTCAAAGTGAAGTAGAAGAGTGAGCCTTAAATCTGGCCTATTTTTATCTACTGAGACCACAAAGGAAATCTATAGGGAACAATAAGTTGTGGAATATCTAACTGTAGGTTTTTGTGGATATATTCTTTGAAACAACAAATTAGTAAATAGTTTTTTAACTTTCTCATCTCAAAGTAAGACAGATAGGAGACAGGATATTAGACACTGGTTACAGTATCTGAAGCACAGAGTGATCACAGGATAGATTTCTGTTTTAGAATCCCTGGTTAAATTGTAGGAATTGTCTTCCAGTTCTAGCCCTGCAAAGAAAAATAAGGCAAACCTAATTTTTCTTCCTTTATAATTTTTTTCAAGTCAAATATTTTTAGAAGTTTTTCTTTTTCATAAATTTTTTGGTCTTATTTTTTTTTTTCATAAAATTCCCTGTGCATTGATTTGTCTAGGATATTGTAATTTTTACAGGTTACTTAAGTAGCTACTGTTTTAAACTGGGAACAATGTCTGTTTCTTGTGTATTTTCTCATCACCGTAGCTTCTTTCTCTTTCTTTGGAATACCAAACTTACAGAGACTGGATACCAACACCTATTTTTTATACTTTTCAAAATCCTTGCAAATCAGAATCTGAATTGAATATTCTAAACATTTAATTCCATGATTTTGAGTATCAGTGAAATATTTTCTAATTCTAAGAAAGACATTTTTCTTTCCATGATGGCACAGGCATCCAAATTTTCAGCTCTGTCTGCACAGCTTTGGGTAAAGAATTGTTGTAGGCTGCATATAAAATATATAATTAGCTAATGTATATAAGCAGCAAAACCTCCTTTTTATATTTTTATTATATATATTTTCAAAAGGACAATATAAACAACACTAGTGGGATATTTGATTTCACATTCATGAAACTAATACTCCATTGTCTGCTTTCATGCAAATGTTTCCAAGTCTTTGTGCTTTCTCAATGTGTTTTCTAGAATTTGTGATCTAACTTTACTCTTCCTGTGTTTCATTCTTGAAAAGAGTTGCTTATAAGCATACACAACACCCGAAAACAATGACATATCCCTATAAGGCATGACAGTGAAGCTACAATTATTTTTCTCTGAGAAGATAGATCTATGTAAAATTATAGTAAAGGGAGAAAATCAAACATTTTTGAGTTAAGTATATGATTGCAACTCTAGGCATTCCACTTAAAAATTTACAGGTAATGTATTTATGTTGGCTGAAAATGGATTCACATATATGCACCAAAATTTGATGATCTTTCTTCAGAAACCTTGAAACCTGTTCTCCAATTTCCATATTAAAATGGAAAGCATGATTGTATCTTTGTTTTCTGCTTCCAGTACTGTTTTTACCTGGTATACTAAAATGCATAAAATTATTTATCATAACACGATCTTGCCATACTTTAAGTCTCATTTTGAATGCTGTTATGGTTAGATAGCACAAACACGTTGATTTTCACCTTGAAGACACATGTTTAATTCATTTAAATAAACAGTCAAATTCACCAAAAAATGCTGACTGTCTGAGCCATTTTTTCATCTCCAGTTCTAGCACGTTTCCTTTTTAATTTCATAAATGACTTGATTTCATTTCACAAATAATAAAATACTTTCAAGATTTTGCTCTGACTTAGCCACTCTATTTCAGATAAGTCCCCATCATCAGCATCTATTCTTCTTAGGAAGGTATGAAATTGGAATGACTCAGTCACTTGGACCTTATGAAATGCACAGGTTTGATGATGATTTACATGACATTATCCATTTTTTAAAACTTTCAAGCTAAATTTTCTTGATGTACAATGCAGTGATATTTCATTAACTTTGAGTCTTCAGTAGCAGTTGCATCATCTTCCACCAATCTTATAGGGCCCTCATCTTCTGCAAACCATAACCAGGATGTGCTCAGTAGCCATACAGTATGAACGGACACAGATTAAAAAAATGTTTAATGCAACTCCTACTGCATCATGCAAATTAAAAGATGTAGTTATATCTTTCAATGGCATGAAAGATCTCAATTTTTTTCAGTAACATTATACTTTTATCAGTATTTCTAATGAAATGACAAATTAAGGTATATCTGTGCTAATAGTATTTTCATTTCTGGCCAAAGCATAAAATTTGAAATTAGCAGATCTACTTTCCAAATCTCTTTTGATAGATTTTATTGCTTCTTCAATTCACCTCACTTCAATCTGGTGAGACAAACTGATTTTAGAAATATTTCTTTTTATTGAGACAAATTATATTGCTTTACTTTTCAGATATTGCTTAATAAATACATCATCAACAAAAATGTTTTAAAGTTTTACAGAGTCAGTTTCCTACCACATAACTACCTTTTGTAATAGAGGCCACTCAAAGACAACAATAGGCACTATACCAACTATTCTAATTGTCCTACTGACCTGTTTTAAAAGTTGGTTTCATTCTTATGTTTATCTTTTATTCTCTTCAAAATAAAAAGAAGAAAAAGTAAGAAACTTATCTTAAGTTGCATTATTTGTCTTCAGGAAGCTTTCCTAGATATGCACAAAATTTGATATGTTTTTGCATAAATGTACTTTATGTGTAATTTCTGAAAGCTTACATGACTTTTCCTACAAATTAAACATAATGTTTTATTATGGGTCTTAACAAAAACTTCTGATTTGCCCATTTTGCACTGAGCATTTTTCCTTCATCAACAATTTTATTTTGTAGCAGTTTCTTTTCTTTAGATATTATGGTGAAAGCATGATGAAATTAAAAATATGATAAATAAGCTACCATGTATTTTCCTAGTATTATCGATATTCTATATTTAATATGACAACATTTTGAATAAAACAACTACCTTAAACCTTTTTTACTTCCTATACCACAGTTTCTTAAAAAATATTTTATTTTATTAAATTATTTTCTAAAATAACACAACCAGCTCAGATTTAATAATTAAGAAAACTTTGATGTCTACTTAATACCAATAAATACCTGTCTTTGAAGGCTCACGTGTGTGAAGCTGGGCTGAAATATTATCATCTGTAATAGCCACCAAGTCACACAACTGCACTGATTACAGGCATGCTGACACGTGTGCGTCTGCACTGCACGGACTATGTGTGGCAGGTGAGGAGCGGAGTTAGCATGGCGCTGGACCCTTCCTTGCACCATGTTCCACTGTCATCTATACAGCCTGTGCTCAAGCACTGTGCAATGAAATCATGAAACATATCTCTAAAAATCACTAATAACATTAAAAGTTTACAATCTTATATGTTTACGCGTGGCCTGTCAGACATAACTGCATTATAATCAAACTTCTATGAGCAGTTGAACTTTGTTTTAATCCTTTCACTTTGTTATGTATCCTTACTGCCTAGAACCTTGTGTTTATGTAGTTCTTGAATTATTATGTGAATAAAAAGTTAATAAACAGTTTTTATCATAGACAGTTTCTAAACACACAGATGTTTTTAGTAGTGTAATGTTCTGTTCTACTCAGAAGAATTTTCTCAAAATCATAATGGGTATATTCCAGTTCCTCTGGACAGAATATCAATGTGAAGGAAGACATATACTAACAACTCTTTTCTATGACTCTTGATATGAAAATGTATTTGAATATTATTTATTTATTCTTTTTATTGTTTACACATTTTTGAGGACCTGTGAGGTTGCAGGTAGAAATGTTGTCAAAGAGAACACTGAGGCTCTATCAAACCAAAGTGAGTCAGACTGCGCTGCTTTTCCTTCATACTCTTATTTTCTGTTCATTCATTGTCAAAGAGTAGGAAAAGCTTGATAAATATTAATGAAGGGAAGAGTGATAAAAATAGAGTGTATAATTCTAGATGCATAAAAAATATATCTGTACATTATAGCTTTAGGAAACCTAATAAAATAACTGAGGCACATTTAGAAAAAAGAAAAGTAATTATTATTTTCTTCTACATATTTTGATTATATATTTAGAAAATAGAGGATAAGAAATAGATCTGAAAAATTATTAAGTATTATAAGTAAAGTCAGTAATTTGTTTTGATTATAAATAGCATTGAAAAATGTATATTAATTCCTTATATACTAGTAATAAATTTTGAGGAAAATTATAAAACATTACATTCAAATTTAGTAATGTGAAAATTTAAATAGTCCAATTATGAACTTTACCAAAATAAAAACATAAAATGCCCTGATACCTTAAAAAATGGAATGTAATCTGTTCTTGATAGAAAGATTAAATATTCAAAGATATCATTCCCCTGACTAATATCTTATTAGCTTACTTTTTTCAATTAAAGAATCTATTTATAAAGTGGTATGAAAATAAAAATGCCAAGTAATAAATGGAAGTTTCCCAACAAAGAGGATCAAAATGGTAACAAAGGAAATAGTGCTATTAGATATCAAAGTAAATCTCTAGTAAATAAAATAAGATACATGAGAAGACTAATAGAATAATGGAGCCGAAAAGCCAATCTAGAAAGAACACTTCCAAACAGAAGTTGATTTAATGTGTGAAAATCAGCAAGGAAAATGTGGATAGGTAGATGAATGATGGTGGAAAAATTATGAAGGCACTTGAATAAATCTAGTCTCTTACTACATATCTTGCCAAAATTTTTACTCTGTATGAAACTGATTTATACATCTAAAAGAAATTCCAGAAAAAGTGCTAATTGAACATATTTTATCCTTAGGTCTTTGGCCAGAATAAGCTAAATTATATAGAATGTATAAGCCATACAGGAAAGACTGAGAAATATTTGCTCACAGAAACAGGAGGAGGTGTAGCAGAGGAAAAAACCATCTCATAACCCTATTTTAAGAAAGTAGAATAAAAATGTATTTGCTATGCATTAAAACTAATATTTTATATCTAGGTAAATACTTTCACTAGACAGTAAATTTAAAGTAATGTTTCATTGGAAAAATATTTAAATGAGATAGACCACTTTGGAAAAAATTAAAATATTCATTTGTGAAACTATGGTCATCATTACTTTATGTCAAAGTGCAAATTAAAACAAAATGAGGTCATGCTTCTCAAGTGTAACAACTCTGGTTTGACGAGGATGAAAAATTGTACATTTTTTATAGCAGTAAAAGTTAGTAAGCTTATGATTGCCACTTTAAGATATCTTCAATTTTTGATAAAACTAGAATCTATTGAATATTTTGAAGGCTTTGGAATATGACTATAGGAATCAGCAGAAGTAATCTATAAAAGAGAAAAAGCAATGAATTAAAAATTCAAAAATTTCTTAAAATAACATTTAACTAGTACATGTATCAACTGAGCACTTTTATTGTATGTTTAATTATAAGATAAGTATTTCATAGTGAAAGAGAAAAATTAAGAATGATCTTGAAAGATTGTAATATTTTTTCCTTTTTACTTCCATTGAAAGCATAGAAAATAGTCTTAAATTCAAAGCAGAAAACTGTAAGAAATCCCACTTTGTTAGTTACAGACAAAGAGAAGCAAATCATGTGGTTACAATACTGGCTAATTTTACACATTAACTGGTGTGAGCTAGAGGATGTCCAAATGGCTGGTAAAGTATCATTTATCATGTAATTTATGGAAGAATAGATGGAACTGATGGATATTACATTAAATGAAGTAAGTCAGACAAAGTCAGAAAAACATCACATTCCCTTGATTATATATAGAAGTAAAAATTTTGATTTCAAAGGACTAGAAAATGGAATAATGGTCACTTGATATACATCCCATTGTTTCTGTGGAGAAAGAATGCTGAAGAGGTTTTTGATACTGAAAGACATTTTGGAAGAATAAAAGTTTAATGTGTTTTTTCTGAATGGACTTTGTGATTTCTGGAACTGGCTATTTAACCCTATTAGAATATGAAAATAATCTTTTCAGATTTTGAAAATGTGGGTTTTCTTTTTTGCTGGGTAAAGTAAAAAATAATACTTCACAACATGAACAATTTAGAGAGATATGCAAAACATACACATTGAATACTCTTAATCAAAAACTTGTTAGAAACTAAATAACTCAGTATATTATACTTTCAAACATTTTTGGAAAACTAAGACTAAAATGACATTGATTAATTTAATATTGCTGCTCACATGGATGAAAGCAAAAGGTAAGGTCAGGAATTAAAATTACCAAGTTAAGAGCTTTAAAATGAATAAAGCTTGTAAGTGCCCTGAGCACGGTCTCATCATCTCGATCCACAGGTCTAAAATTGTTGAAATTCAAAAGCAAAATTTCTTTGTGCAAATAGTGGAATTGCAGTGCTAGTTAGACAGGATTGATATAAGGGAAAGAAGCTCCCAACCTGCTAGATATTTGGTATGAGTTTGTGTTCTCTAAAATAGAAGAATGAATTTTAGGAACAATGGCGGTTAAGAGCAGAATATATTTCTTGGGGGAAAGAAAGTTTCTGTCTGAAAGAGAGAGACAGAAGAGGACCCGAGTGGGTTGCCAAGGGCACTTTCTAGGGAGTTTTATAGAGTAAATCCATGAAGTGAGGCAGGTGCAAGGTAGAAACATGGGAAATTTTAAGGCAGGCATAAGGTGGGACAAAACTATGGTCAACCAATAAGATTACAAGCAGAACTTCTCAGGTAAAATTGATTAAAGTGCAATCAAATAGGGAAGCAAGTCACATAGCTAGCAGGCATGGATGCAGAATAGGGGCTTTTCGTGTAGTGGGTTGGGTTAGTGACTCTTCTGGGTTTTCTCAAAGTGATAGAAACCTATTTAGAATACCAATCCCTGACGTTTACCCTTAGGGAATTGTGTGAGTGCATTTTATTTACCTTTTATCTTCAGGTCTGACCCTCAGGGGAAGAGCTTGTCTCCCCCACATTTGCAAGGCATCTCCTCTTCTGCATCCCCTGTTCCTTTGAGGGTCTACCTCAATCTGCGTACCTATAATATTTTATCTAACTTAGTTGCCTCCAACAAGATGACTATGTTAAAGTGAGGTCATCGGTTAGTAAGGAATGGGGTCTCAGAAATTGAGATGATAATGTATGGGAAGACCCTAATAAGCTAGGGATATAGAGTCTTCAAATTCCAGTTCTTCTTTCCTATTGCAAGCAAATTCCTACTCTCAGCAAAATTAGTCTCTGCAACCCCAGTGAAACTGGCCACTGTTTCCAGTAGAAGTGGCCTCTCCACAGTCAGCCACAGAACTATAGATACTCCTAGTGTTTGTGCCCTCTTTTGCCACAGTAGTAGTGGACTTTCCCATAGTACTTTAGAGAACTAACCCTGCATTTCCTAAGAAAATTGTCATACCCTTCCCTGAGGCAATTGCCATACAAGATGTCGGATCCCCAACGATTCCACTCCATCCCTCTTTACTTCTAAAACTATAATTAGTTGCAAGTCCCAGCAATCCCTACAAGATATAAACCGGGAGGACATGCACTATACTCCACAAAAACTACTTTAGTTTTGTAATTTAAAAAAGTAGAAATCCAGGGCACATGTGTAAGAAGGGGTAATCAGGACATGGGAAAATACTCAAAGAAACATAGCCTAGTGCCTGTTTGAATTTATGGACATAAACTTTTTAACCAGAAATTTTATTTTGATTTTACAGCTTGGGGAATTGGAGGACTTTAAGAGTTTGTTTGTTGACTAAACCATGGATCAAAGATATGCTACCTAGAGAAACATGAAAGTGGCTAGTCTTCCTTGGTAAAATGTAGAAGAAAGGATTCAAAGCCTTAGGAAGATTAGAATGGTTGAATAGATTTGTCATTTAAAACCTAATGAAATATAAATAAAGTGCAAAATTAAAAAATAGATGACGGGAACTAGGGAGCTAGAAGCTTCTCAGTTGTAAGAGGATCAAGAGATGAAGAAAAGGGGTGGGAGAGGACAGGAGAATGTAAAATGAAGTGAAGATCTATATACATGTACCAGCAAGAAATATAAACGTTATATATGACAAAAATGTACTAAGAGAAATGAAAAAGAAAAATTACTGATTTAGTGATAAAAATGTTTAAAAAACATTCTGTATCTTATTCTATATCACTAACATTTTTAGTGACAAAAATGTTTAAAAAAAAAAAAACGAGAAAACCTAATCACGCATCCTGGGAAGGCCCAGAAAATAGACTTTCCTCCATTACTTTGACTCATAAATTTGAGAGAGGAGCCCCTAAGTCTTTGAGGAGCTCAATGATCTATTTTCCCACAGCGTAGCCCAGTTCTAAGAGTGGCAACCACAGCCCTTAATTTGAAAACCAAAACATAATGGGAACAACTGGGTCCCAAGATGGTGGGAGCCAGTGGGCAGCCCGCAACTGCCAAAGACAAAGTTATAACAGTGACATGAGCTTCAGCCGGCAGAGTCTGCCTCACAGAGAACTATGGTGTTAGCAAGTTAATCGTGCGGTTTCTTGGAGGGAAATGCATAGAAAGCCTACCAAATCATTATTTTGTATACTTAAGCAGTTAAGTTCCAAACCAGTGAAATATTATCTTGAAATATAAGAAGAGAAATTCATGGCCTCTTGATCAATTCTCAGACTTGAGCTGGGTTATAAATAAGAATCTCTTAAAAATAAGTAGAGGTAAACATAAGGAAAGACACTGACTGTTACCCCACTGAAATTCTATGCTGTTAATCTTTGTCATTTTCAGAGGAAACTACAGGGTTTTCACCAAAATGACTGTACCCTGAAAATGATATTACTAAATATTGACTATGAATTAACATTAATTCCAGTAGAAGTAAAAGATCAGAATGACTCATTAGGCAGAGCACAGGTTTAAAAAAATTAGGTGGTCAATGATGTTTCAACATAGGTCCATCTTACAGTCGGTCCAACCATGTACCCAAACCCATTTTTGGTCCTTTCTGTAGTTCCAAAAGGAATCATTAAAATAGGAGTACTTAGTATCTAACAGAATTCTGGCACTGATTCTCTGACTTGTGGAACGTGATTGATGTAATGGAAGAGGACAAGTGCATGTCATTAGACCACACCAACTCAGGGAAAGACTAAGTCAAAAACAACGCCAAAGTCTAGGAGGAGTTTTAGAAATGAGTGCCATCTTAAAGGACCTCAAAAATGTAGCAGTGACTATTCCCACCACATCCCTATTCGGCCCTCTTATTTGGCCTGTGAAGAAAACAGATGAAATTGTAAAATGATGTGGTTTATTGGTAAGCTTAACCAACTGGTAACTCCAACTGCAGCTGCTATACCAGATGTGTTTCCATTGCTTGAGCAAATTAACATATCCCCTGGTATCTGTTAAGCAGCTACTGATCTGGTAAATCCTTTTTACTCCATAATTTTCCTAAAATCCACCAAAAAAGGTTTTAGTTCAACTGGCCAGGGCATAAATGCGCTTTCCTTATGCTACCTCAGAGGTACATCAGTTTTTCAGCTCTGTGTTATAATTTAAATCATAAGAACTGGTCCATTATATCAACATTATGTTGACTAGATCTAATGAGGGAAAAGTAGCAACTACTCTAGATCTATGTGGAAAGCACCTTTGTGTCACATGAGAAACAATCAGGAAACATTCAAGAGCTTTCTACAGCACAGGGGTCCAGTGGTGTCAGGCATGTTGAAATATTTCTTCTAAAGTAGACAAGTCCTTGTAGCTACCCTTTGGTATGTTCAAGAAAAGAGTCACAGTGTTATTGAGTATATTTGGACTTTGGGAGCATATTCTCATTTTAAGTATATTTTCATGGTTTATTTAAAAATGACTTTAAAATGTTGCTGGGTTTTAGTGGGTGCTAGAATAAGAGAATGTTTGCAGCAAATCTAGGATTCTGCGCAGGTTGCTTTTCCACTTTGTCATTATGATTCAGTACATCCAACTGTGCTTGAAATGATGTTTCTTGAAGTGCCGCTGACTGACATGGATGCCATGAAGAACCTTTTTTGGGTCTCCATATGTGAACTGCCATACAAGTCTTTAGGATTTTGATGCAAGGCCCTGTAGATAGCTACCTTCCTTTTAATGGGCAGGTGTTGATTTGCTACTTGAATTTAGTAAAAATCAAGTGCTTGACTATATGTCAACAATCACTATGAGAGCTCAGCTACTAATCATGGACTACATGCTATCTGACCTACCAGTCATGAAGTTGAGCAGGCAGAGCAGCACTGCAACTTCAAATAAAAGTATTACAAATGTGATTGGACTGAGCAGTCCCTGAAGTCACAAGTAAATTACAATAAGTTGCTTAAATGTTTATGATCCTCATTTTTGCTAGTCTCTCTTCTCTCTCCCAGCCCCTTTACAGAGGATGAGAAGACTGAGATCTGCTTTTCAGTTGTGTCTTCATTGTATGCAGGCACTACTGGAAAGTGTAGAGCTAAAGCACTGAGCCCCTTTCTGGGACATCTGCAAGTGACTACAGCCAAGGGAAATTTTCCCAGTGGCAGGACTCTGCACATTGCATCTGGTTTGCACTTTGCATGGAAGGAAACATAAGCATATACCATTATGTACAGACTCAGATGCTCTACTCAGTAGGTTGGCTGGGTGGTTAGAGTCTTAGAAGAAACATGTATTAAAAGTTGGATAAGATGTAGATGGGTAAAGAACTTGAAGATATTCATGTTTCATGTGAATGCTCACCCAAGGGCGACCTCAACAGAAGCAGATATTGAGAGCGAAATAGATAAGCTGACCCTTTCTGTGGATGTCAGACAGCCTTATTCCCCAGCCACCCTTGTCATCAGCCAACGGTCTCCTGGACAAAGTAGTCATGATGAAAGAGATTGAACATTTTCATGGGGTCAGTAACATGGACTTTTAGCCATAAAAGCTAGCTTGGTTACATCTCTAAACGTCCAATCTAAGAGAAGCAGAAACCAACACTGAGTCTTCAATATGACTCACTTTCTAGGGTGATCAGCCAGGCACTTGGGGATAGTTTGATTATTCTGGGTCATTTCCATCATAGAAAGGCAGTACTTCATCCTTTTTGGGTAAATACTTACTTTGCATATGGATTTGCCTTCTCCATACACAGTGTTTCTCCTAAAACTAAACATGATGACTTAGGGAATGCTCTACCCACCATCATAGTCTCCACAGCATTGATTCTGATGAATTAACTAAGTTTGTAGGCAAAGGAGTGCAGCAGTGGGCCCATGTTTAAGGAATTTGTCTTAAATATGGTCCCCATATTCCTCAATGATAGAAAAGTCTTTTGAGGATTCATTTAGTTGCCATGGATGTGGCAATGACTTGCAGGGTTTGAATAGGATTTTCTAGAATGCTGAATATGTTATAAACAATGTCTCATATGTATGACTGTTTCCTTTATAGCTGTGATTCATGTATGCAGGAATCAAGGGGCAGAAATGGGAGTATCACCATTCATCATTACCCTATTCATTTACTAACAAAAATTTTTCTTGCTGTTTTTGTTTTTTGTTTATGTTCTACTGACTTACAAACCTACATTCCAGAGGGAGAAATGCTTCCAAAGGAGTCTCAGCAATGACTTCTTGAATGAAAAATGATGGCCCACACCAGCCTCTCATGCCTATGAGTCAAGAGGTCAAAAAGGAGGTAACATTATTAGCTGGGGTCATTCATCGAAGCACCAAGGCAAAAATGGGCTACTATCTCATGACAAAGGTAAAAGAGACTAGGGAATACAGGAAGCCCTTAGGGTTTAACTTATTGTTAATATGTCCTATGATTAAAATCAACAGAAGATTGCAATACTCAAAGCAGACAAGGCTACAAATGGCCCAAGAATAAGGGTTTGGAATATCACACCAGATCCAGAACAAAAGTCAGCTGAGGTTCTTGCTGAAGGCAAAGAGAAAAGAGAATGGTTAGTAGAAGGTAATTTTAAATAGCAACTATGACTATGTAGACAGCTGTAGAAGCTAGGACTTAATTGCCATGAATATTTCCTCTTAATTTTGTTATGGGTAAATTTTGTGTGTGTGTGTGTGTGTGTGTGTGGGTGGGTGTGGGTGTGTACAATTAGCCCTCTGTAACCATAAGTCTTGCACCTGTGAATATAAAATATTTCAAGAAAACAAAAAATCAAATATTTACTTGTCATGTACAGATTTCTCTTGTCATTATTCCCTAAGGAATAAAGTATATTAATTGCTTATGCAGCCCTTACATGGCTTTAAATACTTCAAATAATCTATAGGCTATTGAAATAATATGAAAGGATTGCTTAGGTTACATGCAAATTCTATGCCATTTTTATATAAGGTACTGCAGCATCCGTAAATCTTGCATAACATGCTCTTGGAACTGATCCTCTTTAAATACTTACTGAAAAACTGCATTAATCAAAATTCTGTCATATTTCCTTTTACTCCCATATTATATAACATAAAATGTATTATCTTTATGTCAGCATTTAAGTTTGATAATTTTTATATCCTATTATTTAAGTTAGGGTATATTAGAAAAATAGTTATTTTTAAAAGAAGGGATTAGTGTGTTTTTTATTGTATTCAGGATAGTTGTATAGGAAGAATTTTGACTATATTATTTTCTATAGTTAGATATGAAGTAGATTTAAGGATATGTACATATGTGTCAAGTTGACAGGAAGTGGACTTGTGATATTTATTTGTCGATTTGGGTAGGCAAAAGGATGCCAGCAACCTGGGAAAATATAATTTCTTAGTGTTTCCATGTATTAGTCACTGTCTTGTTGCTGTGACAAAATGTGTAACATATGTAATGTAAGGAGGAGAGGTTCATCTTAGCTCACAGTTTCATGGGCCTCCCCACATGGTTAGTTCACTACAAGCTAGCAACAACACAGTGGAATGGCTTTGTGGAAGAAAGCAGCTCAAGCCACAAAAATGAATCAGAAAGATAGAAAGAAGCCAAAGACCAGAATATACACTTCCATGACACACCCCTTCTTTCAACCAAAGCCTAACAATATTTCATCTATGAACCCTCAGTGTATTAATCCAACTTGAGTATAGCACCATCATGATCCAGGCACCTTCCCAAAGACCCAGATATTAGCACATGAGACTTATGAAGGACACTTTAGATCTAAACCACAAAAATCCTGAAGAACATTTCCAGAGGAGATGAGGATCTGTATCAGTAGACTGAGTAAATATGTGCTCCCTCACCAGTGTAAGTAGACATCATCTAATCCACTGAGGACATACATAGAACATAGGAATGGAGGAAGGGTGAATTATCTCTTTCTCTCTTCTTAAGGTTTGATTTTTCTTACTCCACTTTTGGACATTGGAGGTCCCCCTTTTGACCAGTTAGATACTGGGACTTATATCACTGACCACTCCAGTTCTCAGAATTTGAACTCGGATTGAATTATACCACTGGCATTCTTGGTTCTCCAATTAGAAATTTTGAGTTTTCTCTTGAATATAATGAAGTACTAGTAAAATACTTTTGGAAGCCCACTCTGAAAGTACCTGACTGATAGATTTGAAATGAAGGAAAGACAAATTAGTCAATGGGGCTGGGGATTTAGCTCAGCGGCAAAAAGCGCCTGCCTGGCAAGCGCAAGGTCGTGAGTTCAGTTCCCGGAACCGGAGAAAAACCAAAAAAAAAAAAAAAAAAATTAGTCAACGACAGAGAAAATAATGAAGACAAATGATATGGCAGTGATGATAGTGAATAAAGATAAGTTCAAATTTACAGGAGCTGGAGTGATTAGGTCTTTGTGAGTGACTGAATTATGGAGTGGAAAAGAGGAAGGGAACTTCTTAAAGACTTAAGAATATCACAAGTGATACAAGAATCATAAAGACAGGAAATTCAAATGAAGATCAGTGGCCTAGAAGTAAGCACAAAATGCTACATAACTATACTAGATATGATGATACTGAGGTTCTTGTGACAGATACCAGTGCAGGTGTTCCCTGAAATGAGAAATAAAATGAAATGTAATAGAGAAATAAAATCTAGGTTTATGAGAAGGACTTATGAGAAGCCTCCAACTCTCAGTAGAATCCAAAGTCATCAGTAGGAAATTCCCAAAGGAGAGTCTGCAGAGTGAGAGTGTAGGTGACTAAGGACAGAAACTTTGGTTTTAGTAAAACTTGAGTTATTATGGGGATGAAAAGGAGCTGGTGATAATAAAGGATAAAGAAAAACTGGTAATGTGTACTTCTTGGATGTAATTTGTGTTTTTGCCTCTTATTAATGACATTACTTTGAGGAATGTGTTAGTCAAGCTCTCATAACTGAGACAAAATACTGGACACCTGCAACTTAAAGGAAGAAACGCTGAATTTGGCTGAGGATTTCAGTGGATTAGGTCCATGGTCTCCCGACTCCAAGGAAAAAGTGGCATGGTGAAAAAGGGCACAGCTGCTCGGATTATGGTTGACAGAAAGTAGACTGAGAAGAGATGATCTGGGGGCTAGAACATAACTTTCCGAGTCATGATCCCAGTGACTCACGCATTCCAAGGCCCAACCTCTACACATGAGACTTTTGGGGAAGTCTTATAGATCCAAGCCATAATCAGGGGAAGTTAGCTCACCTTCTATGATAAAATACCCAGCAATGTTATTTAGAGAACTACAGGAGAAAATGCATTTGGAGTATTAATAGGATATTCTAAAAGTATAACTGTCTAATTGGTAACAATAATAATATAAATAGAAAGAAAAGTTTAGAGAGGCATGAGGAAAATGGAATCAAAGGAAACCACAAAAGAATACTTTTAAGAAATGTACTTTTCATATTACTTAGAGATGTGAATAATAGATTGCAGATAGAAAAAAATGAACATATTTCATTTAGCCTCTGTCTCTCAGGAACAACCTATCTTTCCACTCCAAAGAAAGGATTGCTGAGAAAACGGAGCAGCGTCTAATTACCATGATTATGGCAGTATTCGTGGGCATTCTTACATAGGCTAAAATTCTTTCTTCCCTTGTGCAGATATATACTTTTTTGTTTTATTCACAATGTGAATTTTTAATAGCTAAGTGGACATTTGTAACTTGTGGGCATTTTTCTAGAAAATGTTTAAGGACATTTGCCATAAATGTACATAACAAAATCATAATTAACACTTGAAGTAAAGATGTATAATTATTAACAAGTATATCAAGAGTAGATGAATTACATGAGATGAGATAAACTTTAATCAAATTAGTAATGCAAAGAATATTCTTACATTTCTAGAGACAGGTGGGAATATTATCTTAGCAGGTTTGCCACTGGTTATTATGATAGGAAATGCAATTGCTGTACAAGAAATTACTCAGATGTTTTAATTGTGAAATATAACAAGTGACATATTCAAAATGATAATTGACAATTGATACAGTACAAAACTAAATACATTAGCTCACCTTAGTGCATGTTAAATTTCATTACAAGATGAATAATTGCAAACATCACATACAAAAGAATGGCAAATACTAAGATGAATTAATTTTAAGACAAATTATGGTAATGATTATAATTTAAATGTCTATGGGAGTCCTTTTTCTGCAGAGAGATTAATGTTCATTTTAACACGAATCAGCTAAAACCTATGATTTCTAGTATTTGGTAGTACTGCATATGGGTTTATAAATAAATGATATGCATACATTGCCAACAAATTTGTGCACTGTACAATTTAATAACTTAATAAACCACCTTTTGAACTTTTATCATTCATAAGAAAAATATTTTGAAAGAAAAGAGTTAAAATTTAATTTTCGGCTCTGGATATACCTCAATGACATAAGCGCCTGCCTGGCAAGCACAAGGTCATGAGTTTGTTTTTTTTTGTTTTTTTTTTTTTTTCTCCGGTACCGGGAACCAAACTCACGACCTTGCGCATGCCAGGCAGGCGCTTTTGCCACTGAGCTAAATCCCCAGCCCCGTGGGTCATGAGTTTGATCTCTGGTACCACAAAAGGAAAAAAAAAATTAATTTTAGATCTATTTCTTCATACTTTACAAGACAGAATATTAAGAATACTGAGAATCATGGATTCCACTTCTAGTAGTTGATTCTACAGAAATAATTTAAATGGATTTAACTTTGTTAAAAGATATTTGCCACAGAATTATGTGAAAGCAAGTAGGCAGACATTGATTTGTTTAATTTGAAGCTTTCTCAATTTACAGTTGATTTTCCTGAGTACCCATGATGGGAAAAAATAAAAGGTTAAGGACATTTCTGTGTGAACTATACATTAGAATGTTTTGAAATATTAAAATGATTATTTGTAAAAAGATTTAAATAATAAGTAGAAGTGCTAACATTAAAATGTTAAAAATAATACAAATATGTTTTTAAGCACTCACATGTTGGAGAGGTAGCGGGGCAGTGTCGCTGGTATACCTCAGTGGCACAGCACCTGCTTGGCAAGCCTGAGGTCATAAGTTCTATTTCCCATACCAAAGCAAAAAGAAGTAGGAGGGTATTTACTAAGTGTTTATAATGTCCAATGAGACTTCTAAATACTAACTTATTTAATATTTATGACAACCCATGGCTGAAGATAGTCACGATTTTTCTTCACCATATCCCTATTACTTGCTAATATTATCACTGTCATTTTAAAATGAAGGATTTGCTATAGATATTTTCTTGTTCTCTGCCATACTACTATTAAATATAAGGTCAAGATGTATAGGCAGACAACCTGCCATAGAAGCTGTGCTGTGAAGCACTAAATTACATTAGAAATACATAACAATAGCAATAACAAAAAAAAAAAAAGAGAGAAAAAAATATCCTTGCCCTGCAGTGTTACCAGCATTTAATCCTCTCACCTTCTCAATGGCCTTAGTAGTCTGGCCTTCCCTCCAAACCCACAGCAACTCTCCAGCATTTCCGGCTTCAAGATCTCAGATTTCTCAGTCATGTACATTTTTAGGCTAGAAAATGACACTCAGTTTATTGCCAAAAAAACAAAACACAAAAACAAAATTGCTGATTGTTCCCACAGCGCAGTGTCACCAGTCTTTGAGTCTGGAGGTGAGTTGAGACCAGGGTTTGCACACAGCACTCTGCACTCATGGAGGTTTTCATCCATCCCTATAGATTTCAGTTTTTCCTAGATTCTTCACCTTAATGTCCATCTTCCCTTACGAACTGACCGATTTTCTGACTTCCAATAGCAGCTCTAGTCCTGGCAAACATAATGAGTTTCCACATGTTTTTAAGGTCAAATCCCTAAAATAAACTATATATTTACCCTCACGGTCTTATTTCTGTGGTCAAACCTTGGCTGATATATATCCTTCCCCAAATGAATTTTTTTCTACCGTGACTATAAAACATATTCAAGTAGCACTTATCTCGAGCATTTAGTACCAGAATTCACTGTTTGAAATAATTTCTTCTCATGTTTTTAGCCACACTCAGGATTTTCAATTAACAGCTCAGTTTATTGTCCCTGTGCTGGCTCCTCTTTCTACTAATTAAAGTTGATCGAGTGTTTTCAGTCCAAATTCCCTTTCCGTCTATTTTACATGTAGATGGATTCATTTACATATGTTCATAACCCCCATTGTAGCATCTACCAGTTACCTTGAAGTCTGGACTAGTGTGACCAGTCTATTTGTATTTGTACCTTCAGGTTGTGTTTCATTATCAAATACAATGTGTGCAAAATAGAACCATTGACTCCCCTCCTTGTGATATGTCCAAGTTTCAGATCTAGATCAAGTGTTTTCTCTCTCAACCAATCGTACCCACCACTGCGTGCTTTGAACCACTGACCTGCACGTATTTTGGGGCACATTTTTTGTTGTTGTTTTTTATAGCTTTAGTTGCATTCCATTAAAAATGAGGTGCTTACAGTTGAAAACAGATTAGTTGCCTGAAACAAGAAATCTATAATAATATCACTCTACCTTAACAACTTTCTGGACACCATTATAACTCAATTTTAACAAATAAAAGAGGAAGCAAATGAATGTTTATAATTAACCAAGCATTAAATGGTACCTTTGATTCATATCTACACATGTATTTATCATCTGAATATTTTTTTTTATTTTAAAGAGAAAAATCAGTAACAAAATAGCAACAAGGACAAAAACAAAACAACACAAAAACAATGCAAGATTTCAAAACAAAAGGATAGGAATTAACAATGGTTGTTACATTACATATTTATAAATGCTTCATCAATAAACCTGAAAGTTGAAGTTTACAAACTTTAAGTTTATTTAGTTCGATTAAGTTTCACTAAGGCTTCCTGCCTTAAATCTATTGCTTACCTAGATGTGAGATCTGGCAAATCATTTCTCTATTCAAGATTAATTGTCCCATATATAAAACTGAGAAAATGATATTTCTCTAGGTAGCTCACTGATTGATTGATTATAAGAGTTAGGCAAATGTATATAATGATTTTTAAATAATAGAAACTAGAGTATGGCTTGTTATAATATTGCAAAATAAAAGTTATGGCCTTATTTCCATTGTAAATTTTGTCGCTTACTATTGTCCTTTTATTAGTACTTCTTATTTTTTTATGTTCAAAGCCTGAAATCATTTCTTTCATATTATAAAGTAGCCCAAAATGGTCTGGAGCCCCTGCCCTGCCACTCATTTTTAGATTAATGAAGGAATAAAAAACTTAAAGATAGTAACAATTTTGACCACTTGTATTTAGTGGATGAAGTTCTTGGTTTTCTTATCCTAAGAAGAAAAATGCAACTGAGATCACAGAGCGCAGCCTTCGAACATGTACAATACAAGGTGATGATATCCTGGGAAGGCATGTGTGCACTATGGGTGCTTACTGGAAACACCACCTCAGGGGAAGACCCAGCTCTGAATGAATGACCACTAGAGCCAGCTTCTATAAGTTTGCTTTCCTACTTAGCGTGGGTATGTTCCCAATCATAGCGCAGCCTTTCTTCCCTCCTGGAAGAGTTTATCAGCATAAAATCTTGTTCTGCATCTGCTAATATGCTTGTACCTGCATTAGAACTGTCAATGGAATTAATCCCTTAGTGCCTTCTGTGTTTATGGATTTCTACACATTGCCACAGTATCACTGTAGGAGGCAATTGAAAGTATTACATTGGTCTTTGTTGGAGGTACTAATTTCAATATGATATTCTTTTTAGTTTATTATTCAAAGCGTACTTGTGGTCAGGGAGGCCACAGAGGTAAGGTAAAATGTTATTATAGTTCTTGTCATGCACTTGCATGTATGCTCGTGTCTATTACATCTGAAAGAGAGTTAATAATCACTTATCTGATCAATCTTGCATGGCTCTATTTGTTTTCCTGAGAAAACACTTTGAAGATATAAATTTGTAATACAACAACCATTGTTAATTTCCTACCACTTTGTCTGTAATTCAGTATTGCTTGTATTGTTCTTACGCTATTTTGTAAATGGATGTCTGCTTGTTAATGTTTTCCTTTTCTATATTTAAAATAGATTTTAAAAATGTAAAAATAAATAAATAAATAAATCTACTCTGCATATCTCTACACTTAAACCAACATATGTATGTGTTTTAATCATGCTCATCATGACAGTTAGCATTGATTAACCTCTCATTGGCACATACTGCTGTGGTAGCTACTGAACAATCAGAAGTGAAGATAAGTAGCTTATCCCCAAGATGCTGTAGGCTCTGGCATGTATCTCTCTGGCTATATATGTCAAAGAACCATGGAGAGTTAGAATAAAACATCAAATCATGAATAAAGTGTAAGTTATCTCCAGACTACAGCAGTCAAAGACACATGCATGTCAGTACACTTTATAGTCAGAGATCTAGTCATATCATAATTTAGGTAAAGATCAAGGTGAGTAACTGTGGGAGCCCGATGTCCTGACCAGGTGATGATTTACTAACTTAATTATTTTAGAATCTTCCAAGGAAAATGAAGGAGTTTGCTCTTTAATAGATGTTCCTCTCAGATATGCCACTAGGTATTTGCTGATGTACACAAATAATTATACCTTATTCCATTGAAAACCATGCCAGAATATATGTAAGAGGGTTCAAGTAAATGCCTTTTGATTCCCTTTGCTTAATTAGAAAATTCACATGAAATGCATTTTGTTTTTCTGTCTCTCAGCTCTGGGAAGTAGGAAGCCAAGCTTTCTGGACTAAAGAAAACAAGACTTTCTCTAAGATATTTAATGTCAGAAGCATATAATAATATAAAAATTGGAAAAACTTTGACACTTCCCTTAAGCCTCAATATGAATTTTAGGAACAAAAAATGAACGAGATAAAAATGATTGAATAACTTTCTTCTAAATATAAAAGTAAATATGATGGTAAGCTTTTACAAATAAAAATAAATGTAAACATCTGCAAGACTTATTATTGAATATTGCAATTTATATACCTAATATTGCTGCTTTCTATATCAAAATAAGGAGTATTTTAGTGCACTGAACAAACATCTTTATCATGCAAATTAGCAAACAGGAAGACTGAAAGATTTGAAGTGTCTCAACAAAAATTAGTTTTCTCCCCAAATGATATTAATAACTTTCTATAAACTTTATTTCATGCACTAATTTTATTTCATTTTTTATAGCAAACGATGCTATAATTCTTTTCTCTGTCTTTTGGCAGATGTTTTCATAAAAGTAGAGATTTTATTTTAAGTAAGTTATTATAAAAACAAAACAATGAAAATAAAGATAATTAGGCCCATATTCAATTAAGTAAACTTTTCATTGTGCAGATAACAGCTATACAGTATCCCACTGGAAAGTTATTTTAAACACAAGGTGAGCTTACCTATACCTTTTCATTATCAATTCAGCAATGTTAAAGGGAGGATTCTTTCAAAATGCCAGCTCATTTAAAATAAGAGACTTCTCTTGCAAAATCCTTTTTTATGCTTCAATTTTATCAGGAATCTAGAGATGTAGGAATTGGACTAAACAGAAAATTAAACTGATTTATTCATGTAAAATATTTCGTTAATTGCTCTGATTCTAGTTAGCATCAGGATAACTGAGAAATATTGATGGGCAGAGTGACTTTATCGACAATTGTGGCTTAGTTTTTTACTTCTTTTATCATTTTGAGCTATCTCCATAAATGCATCCCTTTTGGTTACCATAGGAACCATATCCACTGCGATTTCTTGAAGTGCTACAACAGCTAGTGCATAAGATGTCTATGCGGAAATATATGAATGTAATTACATCTTAATTATTACATATGATATTTCACATTGTGTATTAGATGTTAATATCCTCTGTGCCTGAATGAAGAATTAGATTTTTGACCCTCCTCCACACACAATACTGATGATATTGAAATCAAATTGCTAAGATTTGTGGGAAAGAAAACTAATAAAGGGAATAAAGCCTTTTAATTTTATTCTTGAAGGAACTGATAAGTGAAGCTTTTTAAAAAGCATCTTACATGGACTGCTTCACATATATCCGTTGTTTGAGGAAAACATACCTGGTGATTTTTACTTCTATAGGTTTATGCTCCATTTTAGAACCCACTTTCAATATGTGCTATATCATCCTGAAGGGTATATCATGTGCTTTAAAAATAACATGGAACTACTTAGTCTACAAATATTTTGTCTATAATGTAATGTGACTCAATATTTAAATTAAATTTTAATGGTCACTCTTTTTCTAATAAATGTACTAATTCCATACACTGAAATGTTATGCTCTCTCTGAAAAGGAAGATATTAAATGATAATTAAGGGCTGGGGATTTAGCTCAGCAGCACAGCGCCCACCTGGCAAGCTTGAGGTCGTGGGTTTGATTCCCAGTACTGGAGAAAAAAATGATAATTAACTTTCTAGCCTTAAAAATTTATATTTATTAGAATAGTAAATTCACAATTACGTCAGTATCTAGTCAAATTGTGTAAATTAATACAAAGTATTAAATCATCTATTTTCAGGATCAGGAAGTAATTTTTATTTCTTATAAAACTGTGTAACTTTTACAACATTTAATTCATGTAATAAAAGCTAATTATTCATAGATTTAAATTGTAAAATTTTGCAAGAATATGAGGAACAGTACATGTTAAATTTCTTATGGCCAAGCATTCTACAGATTATTCCAAAAGGATGTAAGAATCAGACTCTATAAATTCTCCATTATTCACCTACTGAATACAAAGAAATATATTTTTCAAAAATATAAAAACTGAGGCTGAGGATTTAGCTCAGCGGCACAGCACCTGCCTGGCAAGAGCAACATCTTGAGTTCGATTCCCGGTACCGGAATAAACAACAACTATAT
>NW_004955405.1:13834596-13846778 GCF_000276665.1 Chinchilla lanigera
TACTATTAAAATGCATTACCCTATTTAATCAATGAAAATTCTACATAGTCTTTCAAACGCAGTTTCCTCTATTTACAGAATCATAATCTCCTTGTTTTCCGACTCTGCTTTTCCACAGGAACAGGCAGTAGGGAAATAGTTCTGCTTTCTATTTCTCACAACCCTCCTCCTGCTATGTCCTTCCATTTATACTATTGTTTATGATTTTAAAAGTCAATCCATGCTTTTGTTTAACTATGGAGCCTCAGGTCCCCCTATGAGACTGTGCTACTCCACAGTCATTGCCATAATCTTCTTGCCCCCAGAAAAAGCTACCTGTAATGGCAATAAAGAGAGAAAAAGCTGAAGTCCTACACCCTCTTCTTTCCCGATTACTAGGCAGGTAGTAAGGTGGGAGTCAGGCTGCCAACTAAAGCTCCTTTTCCCATTTTACTTCTCACAGAATTAGAAGTTGTATGTCAAGTAATTAGCAACAGTACAGGCTCCATCTTTCTTAATTCTAAACTCAAGCAGTTTGAACTTTAATATCATTTTTTGGTTTGACTCACCCATACACTCTCAGAATTCAAATTTCCTGGTCAAGTTCATGCTGTGCTTCTCAAAAGTTATATATTTCAAGATTAGCAAGACTTTTTCAAGTGCACTAACCTAGAAACATCTGAATGTAGGGTAGGCTCATTTTTTTCCCCCTTATCTTCTAATTTCCAGTTTATCTTATTTCTTCTTCTAAGCCCTAATTATAATTTTCTTTATTATTGCAGAAACTTTTACCCTTGTAGAAGAGATGGACCTATAATTCTGTTGAGGACATAGAAAACACTCTTAACACCTCCACGTATCAAATCAAGAAACAATTCACATAAATTTACAAAGTAAAAAAGATGAAACAAAGTTCTCCTCATCTCCATAAAGTCAGGTCATAATTTCCTGCATCTCCTTCTTGAGAGACTCTCTAGAAAATTTTTGAGTTATGAGATTACAGCTTAAGGATCAGAAAACTCTCAATTTTGAATAGTAAAATCCACACATTGGTCCTGTTTTCAGATCTATTAAATTTTTATGGCCAGGCATGGTGGCACACCCCTGTAATCTTAGCACTCAGGAGGCTTAGGTAGGAGGATCGTCGCAAGTTTGAGGCCAGCCTGGGCTACAAAGTGAGTTCAAGGCCAGCCTGAACAGCATACCAAGACCCTGTCTAAAAAAAAAAAAAAAAAAAAAAAAAACCACAATTTATGGACATTGAAGGGAAAACTTGCATTTCTTTTTCCGTTATTAAAGAGTTTTTTTTTTCCCATTTTACATTCAAAGTTATTAACAAAAGACCTTGGAACTCACATGCAAATTTTTCTTTTTTCCATTTTCTTCAGTGTGCCAAATATCTGCATCTATCTACATCTATATTATATAATGCATTAGCTGAATTGCTACTCCTCAGATTATTAAAATAATATTAGTAAAAGTCATACTGGAAATCTTAAAATCTGGACTGTTAGGTCAACTTGTAGAGCACAGAAAAACAGTCAGTCAAGTAGCCTGTGACAAATTGCCAGCATTGAGGATAATTTCTTTCTATTCTTTTTCTTTTCTTCTTTTGGTACTGGGAATTGAACTCATGACCTCAGGCTTGCTAGGCAAGTGCTTATCTATTCTTTCTCTTAACAAGTTTTAGCTCTTCATATTTTTAAGATCCTTAAATAGTTTTAGTTTCTGAGCCTGTAGGCCAATAAAAATTACAAATAATAGGGCAGCTGTCAAGTTTATTCACAATTGTAAAATGAAATATTCAAAGCAAGTTTTGACTACTAAATATGTAATAAGCAGTGCATGCATTTTTAGTACTATAGTATTTTAACATTAGTGAGTCTCACTAACAAACCAATGGAAACTGAGGGACATCACTTTATAAAGTTACATTGTATGTGGCTACATGAATTTTTGAAAAACCTTTACAAACTACTGAATTTTAAAGTACATTTTAAACACATGGAGCTAAGGGATCATTAAAAAGTAATAGTCAAAATGAGATTGTTTAATTAATGAAGGTCCTGAAATATACATGATGTGATTTGAACTTAAGGTAGGGGACACATTCTTTGTACTTGTTTCAGCCTTTTCCCACTATTTCTTAAATAATTGCCCTATTTCTTATTCACATGTCCAAAGTAAAGCATTCCAACTCATGACAGTCATATTAATTAAAAGTTACCAGATATTTCCATGTGCAAAATGCTTTGTAATGTTCACGTATTTTCATGAGTTATTTTTGTTACACAAAGTTCAGAACAATTTTTTCATTTTTTTTATTTTAAAGAGAATAAAATAACAAAATAACAACAAAGATGAATGCAAAACAACAAAAAGAAAATAAAAACAATACAGGAGTTCAAAACAAGATGATAGGAATTGACAATATTTGTTACACTTCATATTGTCATCCTCAATGAAGTTGCTCAGATTACCAGATGTAAGAATGCAAGATTGATCAAATAATGAAAGAGAATAAAAATAATAAAAAAATTAGATATGATACAGAGCTTCAGTAAACAAGATGGTAGGAATTCAATAATGGTTGTTAAGTTGCATATTGTTGTCTTCAAATTGAGGAAGAAATAAATCATTATTTCTATTTTTTCATGGGCAAAATTGGGAAAATCTACATCATCAAGGGGAGGAGAGAATAATAAAATTCCTTCTTTTCTCTTTTTGGTCATTACTGATTTGTTGTCTACTGGTAAAACATTGATTGACTTTGTATGTAACACATGGCATTACAGTAAATGAAACTATATTAAACAATGATGTATTAATGACCTACACAAGACCAATAAAATCAAAGATAAGTGAATAATAATTTTTGTACAATTTATTTTTAGCACGCATTAACTGTTGTCAATTATCTTTATGTTGCAATTGTAATGAATGATGTGGAATTCTTAAGAAAAGGGAAGATATTAGAAAAAGATCAATGCAAAACAAAGGTTTAGCCACCAAGATTTAACAGGATTTGTTTTTCTTCCCTGTGTGATATGCTTTAGAAACACAGATTATTTTTTGTAAGCTCTGAAAACAAAGCTTTGCATGTATTATCAAATTGCCATTTCTCCCCCTCTATCTTTGTTCACGAACCTCGAACATTATTGAATTTATTTAGCTCTTTGGCTGAATTATTTTTCACTAGGAACTGGGGATTTTTAATCCTCTTATGCCAAATTATTTTCTCTCTCAACTATGCACTAATGCACTCATGATTTCTTGTTGATAGTACAACATGTTCCTTAATCGACACTTTCGCTAATACAGTAAGGCTTGTCTGGTTTCCTTGCTTGTACTATCCCCCAGGTATGAATTATGAGGACCATCAATGTGTGACACAGAGTGGAAAATTAGACTGGCTTGCATTACCTCATTTTAAATTCTTAGCATTTCTCCCTGCTGTGAAAAAAATTCACTTTATATCGATTACAATGTTCACTAATGGCCTGTTTGTGTCAGATTAAAGATATTAAGAGTATCAGATCTTTCTAAATCTATTACAGATTTATGTTCATTCACTGTGTACATCAGACATAAGCCTAAATTTTTATTTTATACAAAGCATAGAAAATATAATGGCTAACAAACCAAGAGCTAACTACTAGTAAATAGAAGTCTTTTTAAATTATTGGGGATATGATAGCCTGATTTTTAAAAATTTTATGTAAATATTTTTCTGTATGGTTTTGCTATGGGATGATAGATTGGCATTTTATCATGTATTAAGTCATGGAATTTATATTCACCTATTTGTACTTGAATTTGGATGTAGAAAACTTGAAGCTGAATTTAAAGAGACAGTAATAAGTGAAAGGAAAATCATGTATTAAATGATAAATTCAGTTTTCATTTTTGGTTGTTTAACTATTTAATGTGTAAGGTAAAAAGAAGTAGATTTTAATAATTAACTAGTCCCTTGCACTCATCATATTTCCTTGCAGTGAGACACAACACTCAGCACCCACAATTTCAAGGAGAGGTTCTTTTTAGGTCATGGTATCAGCAGATCCAGTCCATGGCTAATTGGCTCCATGGAAGAATCCTTTCAGTGGAAGTCCATGATTTTTCTACCCTTATCTGAGCAGAACAGGGAACTATTGTGAGAAAGAAGGTAAGGAGTGTCCAGACATAGGCTATGCCTTCATGTCCAGTCCAGTTCTATCTAGTTGAATGCTCCATTAACGCCTTGGGCAGACCCTTAAGATAATCAACTTGACATTCTTCCCCAGCTGCCACATTTCCCAAATACATATTAGACTTCTTAAAAGATTATGAAAACAAACCCATGAATTACCATTTTAATTCTTTTAGAATTATGTCATGTCTTAATTTTTAATATTTCAAACGCTATTGCTGTTAGCTTCTTCCCACAACTGTTTATATTATTCAACATTTTCTCCAAGAAAGCTTCACATTTTAATGATATCAAACTCATTTTTCTAAGCAGAGATTGAAAGTTAATATTCTGACACTTCTTTTATCTATGGGATTTCTTTTTAAATAAAATGTATATTATATTCTTAAAATAAATCAAGACCTACCTAATGAATCTTGCATTTCTTAATCATCCTTTAAGCTTGCTAACTACTATGTTTCCCAGAATGGCTGGCATTCAGTGTTCATTACTGAGTTTAAATGTAGTTCTTGACTGCATGATGTCTACATTAGCACGGATAAATTTCTCAAATATGTCATTTCCTTTGTTAAATAACATAACAAAATCATGATTTCTGTCTTAACTTGGGTTGCTATGATAAATTTCCATAAGCTGGGAGGCTTAAACCACAAAGATTTATTTCTTGAAATTCTAGTGGCTAGAAAATGAAAGATCTGGTCATAGCCTGGTGAGGACCTTCTTCCTGGTGTGCAGATGTCTTCCATCTCATTGAACCCTCCCATCTCAGAAAGTAGAATAAGAAAAGAAAAGTCTCCTACTTTTTTCTTTTCCTTAGTAAGGGCACTAGTCCTACCACTAGGCTCCATTCTTGTCATCTAACTGCCTCCCAAAAGCCTCATCTCTAAATATAATGGCACAGGGGTTAGAATTTCAAGATAGAAATTTTGAGGGAGGTAAATACTCAAGGTATAACTTTTTTCTTGTTAGTCCCTGAAATTAATAGTCTCATATCCCAAATACAAGTATTTGATCTCAGCAAACCTAAAAGTTTTAAATTATTCCATCCTCAATTCTAAAATCTGATGTTTGATTTAACTTCTACCTAAATCAGTTATGGAGGAGACTTGAGATGTGATCCTTGTTGAGGCAAAATTCTTTTCTAGCAGGATTATAAAACAGTTTGTGTATTTCAAAACTATAATGGAGGGAAAGGAGCACAATTAACATTTCCTTTCGGAAAAGCGTAAATAGGAAGAAAAGGAAAGAAATAGAAAAAAGAGCATTAACAGTTCCAAAACAAGTTCAAAATCTAGACACACAAAATCTGTAAGACTTAAAGGCTCAAGAGCAAATCTCTTTGGATTATCATTCTGTTTTTCAGACCCTCTGGGGGACATTGTCACCTCCACAGTTTGGAGGAATATTGTCCATGCTGGGGCTTCAACTCATAAAACATTTAGTCCACAGCAACTTGAGTTTGAAAGTTCTGCATTATTAATACATTAGTGGAAAACTTAAAGATATCTTTGTATCTAGTTAGGTGAGTAGCTCATTCTGATACTGGAGAATTGAAGAAAAAAAGCCAAGTGAATAAGGTTATATGCATATGCATGGTATGTGTGTGTGTGTGTAAAGAAAAAATATACAGCATATAGAAGATAACACTGTTGAAATTTTAGCACATAGAAACAATAATACTGAAAAGTTGTGTATAGTACCCTAATTTTAGTGTCTTACACCAACAGAGTTTTAATCATTTTTGTTAAGTAATTAATTCATTTATGTTATGGTTTGTGTCTGGGTACCCCCCCAAAGCATCGTGTGGCCATGGGGCAGGCTTTTAGAGTTTGATTATGGTGTGAGAGCTACACCCGCCCTGGGGTGGATAGTTTGCATATATAAGGGAGAGCAAGAGGCTGCTTGCAGCCATTCCTCCCTTTTGTGCTTGCTTTTGCTGTGTTCTGCCGCCATGAGCTGTAGCCCTCTGCCATGTGCCACTCTGCCTTGTAACCTGCCAAGTATGGACTGAAAACTCCACAAACTGTAAGCAAAATAAACCTTTCCTTCCTTAATTTTGGGCATCAAGTACTTTGTCCCAGCAACGAGAGAAAAGTAACCAAGACAATTCGCTAAGATTGAATCCGGGGCCTTCACAGTGAGCTATATCCTCAACTCTTCTTTATTTTCTATATTTAGACAGCTTCTCCCTAAATCACTAATTTACTCATGCTGGGCTTGACCCTGAGATCCTTAGCTCACTTCCCAGCACACTGGGATTGTGGGAGTGTGCCACCATACCTGGTTCATATTTTTTTAATCAAATTAAAAAAATAGTAAGTAGTATAAAATTTTTTGGCAGCAAATGTGTATAATAGTGAGCTTATAGTGTGCAGTGTTTGACTGTTAGGAAAGAATCCTCTATAGTTGTCCACTATTTAGAAATCCACTAAATTTTATACTAAGTAGTAAATTGAAAATACTTTGAAAATATATTGATTTTCTCACTCTTAAAGCTTTAGCAGAATCTAATATAAAAATATATTCTCAATAAAACTGAATTTTATGGAAAATTTAATATTAAAAATGCCTCTTCATAGGAAGTTACATAAGAAGAAAGGTAGAATAGCACTTAAAAATACTTAAACTTTTTGAGTACCTAAAGGACAACATTTCCCTGGAATGGCTAGGGCCATAGAACATTCTAGAAATGGTTCCTGGCTGCTCAGCATGCTGAGTTCGATGACTGCATTACTATAGTGAATACTGTTATGAAACCAACAGGAAGTAGGTCACAGCATGCCAATTTCTGAGCCATCTTGTTTGCAGGGTTTTTTGAGAAAGAAAACTTTTATTGTTCCTGTTAAGAATAGGCTCACTTTATTTAGTTCAAACTTTCAAACAGGGGCCCAAAGCAATTCAGCTACTTTTTAGGCCACACAGCAATGAGTAAAAGAAGGAAAGACAGGCCTTTCAGTTAAAAAAAAAAAAAAAAAAAAAAAAAAAAACAGAAAAGAAAAGAAAAGAAAAAAAAAAAAAGAAAAATTTATATGCCATATAATGAAAGTTAGCTACTGCTGCAATGGCTCTTCTCTGTCACTTACCAGTTTATAATTCTTTTTCTTATGTTGGTAAGAATAGAAGCTGGTGCACAAAAGGAGAGTCTGGGTCACTTGCTGCAGTGCTCATGCCAGGCACTCAGCCTGTTATCTGACTCTCAGAAGATTCAGAGCACCCTGCAAAAGTTCTAAATGTGTGCTGATTACCTGTCTCACATTTCTCTTTCATCTCCTAAGGGTAGTGCAAAGCCTAGGCAGAGATAGCAAGAAACATACATTTTCCCAGTATATGTGTAATCAACTACTTAAATATATGAACTCTTTTTTTTCTCTCTCTCTCTCTCTCTCTCTGTGTATATATATATATTATAGATAATATAGATGCATTTGTGATATGTAATAATTGCAGTAATTTTAGAGAATTGGTACATATACATCTGACATTTGAAACATTCTTACTTACTTTTCTCCTTTCTCCTCTCCCTCATTCCCAATCTTCCCTTTTCCATAAATCTACCATCAAGTTTCTTACCTCTCTTTTATTTTGCTCTTTAAATGACTTCTATTTTGGGCTTCTCATATAAGAGAAATCATATCATATTAAAGTGTTTGTGGACTTGTTTAGTTCACTTAGCATGGTGGTGTCAAGATTATCCATTTGCATACAAATGACTCAGACATAAACTCTTATAATAATGAAACTTTAATGATGATACTTATAAAAATATATGCATATGTGTAACTTGATTACATTGTCATCCTATTTTAACGTATGATCGTAAATGGTAATAAAATAAATCTATGTATAGTATTTTAGTGGTCATATTTCCCTGGATTTCATTTAGCTATATTTTCCTGAACTCTGTTTCACTATATTTCCACCTAGATCCACATGATTTTAGCACTTCTAAACTTCCAGTTTCACCTCTGATATGGAAATAACTTTGAGGTTATTATTTTCATCCTTACAAGATGGAGAAGCTAAACTAACAAAATGAAATACTTTTCTTGGCCCCATCAGAGAGTTGAAGTCACATGACAAACCCTACTGAAATTTGGAAAGGCAGTAAATGCAGAGAATCACAGCAAACCAGTTTACTCAGAGTGGAGCGATGAACTAGTGGTAATATTCCAATGTAACTGTGACTTTTGCTGGAGGTGGAGTATGGTATAGCAAAAATGTAGCAACTTCCTGAGCTGTCGCTTCAGGAGTGCCGCTACACTTTGTGGACTTTTACCTCAGGAATCCCACTGTTTTTCTCTCAATAAAGGGACAATAAAGGTCCCAGTGGCTGAGGCAGGGAAGAAGAAAAGCATGATTGAGAAGTGAGTCTGGAACTTTCTCCATAACAAAGGGACTCATCCCCAAAGGAAAAGATATTTTAACAGAGCCTGATATGACCTGGGGAAAGAACATTTATTCCCCTGTGGTCCCATCCAACCTTCCTGTCTTGGCTCAGTGGAGAAAAAAGAAAGGTTAAGAAACATTTGTTGAGACACAAATCACTGAAAGACTAAGAATTTATAGTAAGATTGCAGAATACTCCCCTTCCCAGCAGCTTTCTTCCACAATGGGAGTAAATAACAGTGGAGGCTCAAAGTATTGATAAAGAAGGACTTGACTTAAGAAGTTCTTAGGAAAATCCAAAGAAAAGAGGAGAGATTAAAAACATGGAGGCTAATATTAGCTCAAATGAGACTCTCAAAACTGGAAACTGTGGTAAATGTTAAAATAGTCCAACTCTTAAGTTTCACAGGAAAATTCAAAATATGCATCTAGTAGAGTTGAGGAGGGCAATATACCTTTCAGTAACTGATACGATTCAGTATGAAAAAAAATTCAGAGTGTAAAAAAACCAGTAAACTTTATTGAAGTAGGCAGTAAAATTAATCAACTAGATCTAGTTAACATTCACAGGACACTTTATCCAACAATAGCAAAATGCACATTTTTTAAAGCTCATATTTAATATCAATCAGAATAAATATGCTTGAGAAGAGAGGCCACGGGCATCAGGAGGGTGACAAGGAGACCTACCAGGGATGAGGGCATGCTCCCGCACAGTTTTTCTGGACATGCCTGTCCTTTATGATGGTGCAAATAGTAATACACTCTGAACACTCAAAAAACTCTCTTCTTGAAGAAACTAGTGCTTGTGTAACAGTATGAAAAATCAGATTCTGGAGGACTGTGCTTAATAAACTAATTCTTCCAGCCGGCAATGATCTCTTTAGACTCATTACCTCGCATTCATAGTAAAATTGGATCACCTCCCACCCCGAGGCTCTTCAGTGGTCCCTACCAAAAGACACCCTCTCCAGAAAAATGCAGTGTCTATATACAGTCAGTTGGAGCTCTAGGAAACACCAAAGTCATCACTGAAGAATACATTAAATGGTTCCTGGTATACCGTGAAGTGTTTATCTAAGGTGTGACAGCAAAACTCATAGAACTGATTTCTGTTTCTGGAACCAGGTATTCGTTTAAAGTCAGTGATCACTTACAAAATGCACAAATTCATGCTGGGCATCTCTTGAATTTCTTAAAAAAGAAGAACCCTGAAGAGGCAAACCCTCAAAACAATAGAGCGTGGTCCCTCAATAAGAGCAGCGACTTTATGGTCAGGACCTGGGTATATGTATGACGGCTTGGGAGTGTCTTTAAGATGAGTGATTTAGGGTGTGTATTTCTACTGTCTGCCAGGTTATCCATTGGGCAGGTTATACTAGATTTCAAACCATGTACATGTGTTTGGAGTGGAGACATGCTATCCACTATACTGCTTCTTCCTTGAGGATGAAGGTCTGTGGGAAAATGTGCAATTTATTGGTGAAAAGTACAGGGATAAAGCTCAATTATAGCTTTGTTGAGTTTAAAATGCTTAGGACTTTTTTTTTTGTAGGGAAGAACTGGGCTTCCTGGGAGCAAAAAAGGCTTGAGTAACTTTTGTTTGCTGACCCTACATTTTTTTGGAAGTATAGTTTAAGAAATCTGATTGTCTTTGTCACCTCTCTATCCATCATTTTCCCCTCTCCTACCTCAGCTGTGAAATGCAAAGTGAGGAAAATAGGCATAATGGAATGTCAAAGTTAAGGAGTATTCAGAACTGTAGAAAAAGTACCTAGAGGGCAATCTATCTCAAATGCAGGCAGGCAGTGAAAAATGCCAAAAAGTGAACTGGCCAAGAGACTTCACTAAACCAGACATGGTTATGACAAAAGTCCAAGCTGAGTTTAAAACCGAGAAAGAAGTCCATGAACAGAGACATGATTGAGACTGCATGGTAGGGATTGAATATATGTTCTCCTTCAAATTCATGTGTGGAAATCCAAAACCCAAATTTAAGTTATTAGGAGATGGAACCTTCAGGAAGTGATAGATTATGAAAACTGGGTTCTTATCCCTGCAATTAGTGCACTTATAAAAATGAGATTCCTCTCTTCTTTTCTGCCATGTGAAAACACAGTAAAAAATGGCCATCAATGAACTAGGAAGTAGATCCTTCCCAGACACCAAACATACTGATTCCTTAATTTTGGACTTTGTAACTACCACAACTATTAGAAAAAATCATTTGTTACTTCAGCTTTCCACTGCTGTGATAGACTATGGCATGGCAAAGCTGGCTGGGGAAGTAGACCTGACCTGTTAACTATAAATATCCCAGAACACATGCACACAACAGTTCCCAAAGCCCTGCATGTGGGGTTCATGCAGAAACTTGAGCCAGTTTTCAATAATTGGCCTAGGCCTGATGTCAGTCTGAGGCATGGGATACCAGCAACACCTCTAAGAATCCATAGGTACAAGTTCTTTCAGGTATTCTCAAGATTTGGACAACATAGAAGGATGCAGACACCATAGAAGCTTGCTATAGTGACTTTCTTCACGGATTTCTCCAGGGTATCCTTTCATATTGCCGTTTGCCCTTTTACTCAGCCCAGACTTGCTCTACTGAGCCAATTTCTCCCTCTTTTCTCACATACACTTTTTCAAATAAGCTCTGTCCCTGATCTTTGCTTGTTTCATCCAATTTTTTGCTCAAAAGAAGAACCTGGAATCTAATTCTGGAGGGAAAGGTGAGCAACTCAGAACCAAGTAACATTTAACTAAAGAGTCAATTTTAGAAGAAGCTACCAGATAACCTTTTGGCATAACCAGTCAGGAGAGTATCTCAGGTACTAGGGATCAAGGTAAGTTCCCTCCTGGGCACAATTTTTGTTTCTCTTCATGAGGTTGTTTCTTTTCTTTTTTTTTTTTTTCTCCTCTTCTTCTTTCTCTCACTCTCTCCCCATACGCTGATATTTGGAGAACTCTTCTAAAAGCACCAGCAAGGTTTCTTGGTCCAACCATTGGGGTGGAGGAAGGGAATATAGGCTTTTGTTTCTCTTTGTAGTCACTTGCATTCCCTCTGGGAGGTCTGTCTTGTTGTTCCTGTGGTGTTTTTGTTCTATATTTTGCTACATTAGCCTGATCTCTGCACACTTTAGCTTGTAAATGGCTTTTTCTCCATTTGTGTTTTGGCCAGAGGTGCCATCTTGTCACTTTGCCATATGGCCAGCAGCCATACTAGATTGCCATTTGGCCAGCCTCCTTTTTTTCTTGTTATATGACAATACGTAACTTTTACATGGATGTGTGTTGTGGCTGTTACCATCTTTATTTTTAATTTCTTTTTTGTTTTTCACCCATTTTTTAAAATAACTGAGTCAGGTTTGGTGGTGCACACCTGTAATCCTAGTACTCGGTAGGCTAGGCAGGAGGATCACTGTGAGTTCAAGGCTATGTAGTAAGACCCTGTCTCAACAAGAAAGAAGTGGGGGGGAGAAAAGCAAGAAAGAAAGAGAGGAAAGAAACAGAGAGGAAAGAAAATAAGAGAGGAAAGAAAGAAAGAAAGAAAGAAAGAAAGAAAGAAAGAAAGAAAGAAAGAAAGAAAGAAAGAAAGAAAGAAAAGAAAGAGGAAAGAAAGAAAGAA
>NW_004955405.1:13846878-13873595 GCF_000276665.1 Chinchilla lanigera
AAAGAAGAAAGAAAGAAAGAAAGAAAGAAAGAAAGAAAGAAAGAAAGAAAGAAAGAAAGAAAGAAAGAAAGAAAAGAACTGGCCTTCTAAGCTAAGCCTCTGATTTTAAACAGCATATGTACTTATGGAAAACCAGAGAAAATAATGCTTTTCTTTTTTCCCCATAGTAAGGAAAAATTCTTTACTATCCCTTGGATAACTCATTCAGCCTTTGTTGGTTGTAATGGTTGACACACTGTGTCAATTTGAGACATTTCAAGGCTTACCCAAGCCACTCAGCAGGGGGCCAAGGTCCTCATTTTGTGAACATCCTGAGCCTGTGCAAAAAGAGGGCACTAAGATGGTGTGGGTATAAAGGACTCACCCTAGGATGGGTAGACTGCATATAATATAAGGGATGAAACAGGTTTGTCCTCCCCTTTTGCTCTTGTTGCTTTTGCTGTCTTCTGCTGGCTTAAACTGTTGCCCCTCACCATTCCACCCTGCCTTGGAGCCAGCTGATTATGGACTAAAACTTCCAAAAACTGTGAGCTAAATAAACATTTCCTTCCTTAATTTGGGGTGTTTGGCATTTTGTCTCAGCAATGAAAGAAAAGTAATCAAGACAGAATGAACTCTTCTTTTCTCCCCATAGGAAGGAAAAATTCTTTACTATTCTTGAAGAACTCATTCAACCTTTGCTGGTGTAAAACTTATGAAAGGCAAAGGTACAACAAGATGACCACTGGCTGTGATCCTCTGCAATTTCAGGTACATATGGCTGGGCAGGTACAGACCCACGGGCAACACCAGAGGTCTGCTCTCATCCAGGCAAGGTAAGACTATTTACTATACTAGGGGGAGAAATGGAAATACAAGAAATTAAAATTTGTCCATTTAAAAATGCCAAGGATTTTTGGTCAAAAGAGAGTGCCTCGGCCACTCCAAGAGCCTTCCTGAGCTCAAGGAAACCTGGCTTTTGCATAACCTAGCTTTTGTGTTTTCCTGTTTAAATGCAGATAAGTTAAAAACCAATGCCTGATGCCTGAATGGAACAATATTTAACATTTACATATGTTGTAGTCAGGATTTACAAGGTAAAAGATTTAATACAGGACATATAATTTATAAGAATATTTCATAGTATTCACTTAAAGAGACAAATGCCAAAGAGTGGGGGAAATCTGTCCGTGTCAGTGGAAGGAAGGATCCGTACTAGAGCCAAGAAGCAACTTTAAAGGAAGGATCGGAGTTCACAGGTCACAGCTAAGTTAGGTAGAAATTAATAGCCAGTCAGACAGGGACAGGGCTTTGAGAAAGCTGGTTCAGAAGATGAGAACACATCAAAACTTTGGCTGGAGGTGCATCTGAAAAAGGCAAGTCCTCAAAATTAAAATCACAATGCCCAGGCTTGCATAACTCCCTAAAGGATGAATGGAATTTTGAGATTATACTATAATTGGCTCCAGCCAGTTCATTAAATCCAGATATGCATCAGATACCCAGAAGGGTGACCAGAACTAGACCCATGCATTCCCCAAAGTTACTGTTCTACAGATCATAAATAAACCAGGGTTAATGAGGTCAATCATTTGCTACGTGCCCCGCTTCCTTATTGGATCCATATTATCTAGGTAGCTGCACTTGTAATTTTATAGCATGACTGATGTTGCACCCATATTGAAACTTTGCTTTATAAATTACCCCTGACAAACAGTCTTGGTGGCAACCTGCTCAGGACACTTCCAGTCTCTCAGAACCTGCTTTGTCCTTTGGAATTCATTCTTCAATTTCAGAGCACACAAACTGGGAACAAATGACATCTTGCACCTTGAGAATTATATTTCTCCTATACCAATGGCCCACAGTAATTCAGGGTTTCAGTAACTAAAGGATATGCACTTCAGCTAAGGTGCTTCCCCTGAATTTCTAGGTGAAATTGGCAGGAATGATTGACAGAGGGCTGCCCTATCTTAAGGACTCTGGACACACATGCTTGTCCTACATTCTCTCTGATCTGAATTAATGTATGACATCTTTATGAACCCATAATGAGGTATGAGTAGGGTGAAGGTGAAGGTGAGTGAAAGCTAGGCTAGAAGATTCAGCACATAGGGTCTTCTGTCTAGAGCGTCAGAGGTCTTCTGAGTTACTGTTACATGATTTTCTACCTCTCTTAGGAAAGTTAAAGAAGGAATGGCCCTATAGTGCTGTGTAAAATTAAAATGGATGGAAGTTCTATTGTGTCTAACTGTACTAACTGGAGAGGGTCCAAGAAGGTCCCCAAAGAGGAAATTTGGAACCTTGACTCACCTCATGCATGGCAAATTACAGATTCCATCCATCACAGGACATCCATCACAGGAAAAAAATATTGAAAATGTATCAGTAAGGGGTAGAAAAGGACTTATTAGGAAGAACTCTCAAAGTATGTACTCAAAGAAATAGAGCGATGGTTCTCAAGAGAGAGGGACATTATAGTCTGCAGCTGGGTATATATCTATATAATAGGGGACTTTGGAGGGGAGTCTGCTGAACCTGTGAATCTATGGAAAGAGGAGAGAAAAGGCAGTGTTCCTCTTCTGCAGAAGAAAGGAGTGATGGTGCACTCATGGGTAACAGGCATGGCAAGTGATGGGGAAAAAAGCCCATTTTGTAAGTAAAAAGGAATAGCTGAAGCCCATTGAAAGCACAAAGAAAAGACAAAAGTCCATTTACCAGTAAAGAGGGACAACTTATTTTAGCTTTAATTTTTTTGACTGACTTTGTGATTTGAGCCTGCAGTTTTTATTACAAATGCAATTTTAAAATTACAATTTTTTTGTCTCCCCTTTAACCTATCTTTATTTCTTTTACATCAAAGCCAGTTTCCAAGTCAATATTATTCCTGCGTAAATAGAAACTTAGATAGTACCAAAATAACGCTATTTATTATTACCTTTCAAAATTTAGTAGTCACTTATGCTTTGGTGGGAGGCTGTTACTATGGATTTCTAAGGCAATTGTAGTTAATAGGTGGTGGAATGGAATCATCCAGAGGTTTCTGCCACATCTGGTAAATCATGATGCCAATCTTGTGGACCTTGTCTGTTGCTGTGAGCTGGACACAACTCTAGTGATCCCGCTGTATCTATGGATTCTATATTTGTGGGTTCAAACAACCACAGTTCAATAAACACTTGGAAAAAATACTTGTGCCTGTGCTGAACAGGTGTAGATGTTTTATTTTTGTCATCATTTCCTAAACAGTATATAGCATAACACTATAACAATATTTACATAGCATTTAAATTTTATCATTTGCTGTAAGTCATCTGGAAAAGTATATAGGGAAACTTGAGCATCCATGGATTTTGGTAACACAAAGGGTTGGGGACCAGTCATTCCCAGATATTAATAGATGACTGTGGTACCTGAATTTCATCACATCATCATGGAAGGCTTCCAAGGCAAGCATATATGTGAATATTTCTTGAATTTTTTATTTATGATTATATCTATAATTTTATAATTTCTGGAGTATGAATATTTAATTATATCAAGTCAATTACTAATATGTTAATGGAATTCAAACAATTAACAGAAATAAATATGAAATACCTCCAATAATCATATTTATGTAATAGCCTATAAAGTTTTGGTTCCTAAATACAAATTTAGGACACTTTCTCAAAGCAAAAAGATGGTCAGCAAACTGCGCATTTTCAGACCACGGCCTACATGGCTTCATGAACAGTCTTGTGGCATCAACAAAACCAGTTATATTTCCTATGTCCTTTTGCCTTTGCTTTTGTTTTCGAGTTTCGTTTCATTTTGCTTAAACAGCTTTCTGTTGCGCATAATTTTCTCCCTTTGTTCTCCCAAATAAATATTTTTAAAATAACATGCATAAAGAGAAATCTAGTAAAAGTAGATTTAAAATATTTAACTTAACCCAGTAAAATGCTGACTTTTTATGGAAGAAATTAAATGGAGTGTCATACCAACAACTTTACCTGTAACGTTAGACTCTTTCACTAATATAAAAATTATAAGACATTGATCATTTAAACCATGTTTTCCTGCTGATCATTAGCTCTGTACAGTCCCTTTTCAAAACTTTAGATCACAAATGGTATGATCCAGTGGCTATGCATAAAAATAATCTGGCAGCACTTTCAACTTTCAGCACCGTGAGAGCATTTGTTCTAGTAAAAGCGTGTGAAATACAGACCCAAATGCACTGTGCCTCCTTACGTCTGTGACATTCAGACCAAGCCTTCAAAAAGAATACTTATTTTCAAATGTTCTTTCTGCGGGACTTTCCTACTCATAAAAGAATCTTTCATTTATTAAATAGAAGTTCACTGACTGAGGAAATTAAACCAAGACTTCTAACTATGTATCATTACCATTGACAGCAGATGAGGTTCAATCACACAATTTAGAATTCCACAGACAGCATGAATTTCAAGCACCTCTGAAATGCTCCACTGATCAGGAAATAGGAAAATACTTTTTGTGGATTTTGGTGAAACATGAAAGAGTTACTTCTACTCAACTCACTGAAGAAGCAAAGAGTACATATAAACTACTAACACATTTACTTAAGAGTGTCTATCATTAATGAGATGAATTTGTTTTAAGGAAATTCTAGTTTATACAGTTTGAAAGAAAGAATTGTCATTGTATTCTGCTAAATAGACTACTTGCGACTATGGGAACCATCAGATTTTAAAAGATATACACATGTGAGTTATGTAAGTATTCTTGGAATTATACACTACGGCAAAATAATAACAGTTCTAGTATGGTATAATTGAGAAAAAAAGAACTGAAAAGATTTATAACAACTTTGTCTTAAATAAGTACAGGTGAAAATTAATCACAAGAAAGTGAGATAAAATGTCATGAAAGTAAATCTCCAATGCAAAAGTAGGTAAATATTACAGTGAAGACAGTTCTGTTCTCTGTTAGAGTTCAGACCTGTCCAGTAATGAATGCATCTCTATAGGTGGCAATGAAGACTTGCATTTTACTTTCTTCTCACAGATTTATTTTGAGAAAGAAAGACTCTCACCAGAACACCACTTGACCAACTCTGGGTATGTCAGCAAAGAATTTCATGGCATCCTTTTGATTGAATAGAAAATCGAATCAAATATACTTTCAGAACATGTACTTTCAGAAAAATAAACTCTTTAGGGACCAAAAGATAGGGGGATAAGGAGAAGGAAAAGGAATTTAAAATGTGTTAGTACATGAACCAACTCTAAACAGTGAAGGTAATCATTATGTACTACAAATATGTACTAATAAAAATTTTAAAACTAAAAGTAGGGAAAAAAGAAACTAAACTGTTTGTGAGTAGAGGCACATCAGTATTTTCCAATAATTAGAAATACTAAAATGGAAAATTGCTGGAAAGTGATAGAAGTTTCTTTACTTGATAGGATACTGTGCTACCTGCTCCTAGGAATCCCTTTGTAATGTGTTGTTATTCTTTAGTATAATTTTTTAAAGTAGGGTTCAAGAGAGCTGGCATTCCTATTGCCTCTGACTATATTTGTTCATGGAAAATTATTTGGTCTTTCTAGTTTTTATGCTTTGCATAACAGGATAACATTACATAATATTTATTGTTCCTTTAATTAAAATATTCTATGTACAGGGAGAAAATGAATACTATTGCACTATTACAAGTCAGCAAGATAAAAGATGAAATTATTTAAATCAAATATGAATAAAATATCACACGTACCAAAGTTCCATGGCAAGGTGGAGTTGAGATTGGATTTGAAAAATGGCTAAGATTTCAGTATAAATATCTATTTCATGGTAAAAGGAAAGTGGAGACAGGCAGCTTATTGAGAGTATATTTGGAAATAGTAGAACAAAACCTCTAAGGGGGTATTCTGGCCAAATGGAAGATATATAGTGAAGCTACATGATACAGCAGCAGTCAGCAAACTAGAATCAGTGGACCAATTCTGGCCTGATTTTGTAAATAAAACTTTATTGGATCCCAGCATACCATTTGTTCCCATTGTATCTATAGCTGCTTTTCTGCTACAGTAAGAGTTTAGTATTTGTGACAGAGACCACATAGCCTGCAAAATTTTAACATATTTGCTCTCTAGACCTAAAAGAGAAGTTGGCTGACTCCTGCTATAAGGAACCATTCTGTGGCCTTAGAAAAAAAATAAAAAGATCCCACCTGTGAGAAAACTCCAAGTGATATTTTTCTGCAGCAGTGATTTCCTTGTCCTTTATTATTTTGGAGAGGATTCATATGAAAGTTCTTATGGTATAAAAGACAATAAAGATTCAGTGAAAAGCAGGAAAATCCAAGTGATTCACAGCACCTAAATTTCTGTCTTGGTATAAGAAGGTTGATTTATCATTTATTTAAATGACAGTAATTATGATACCTGAGATAGATGACATTGTGTGCAACTTTGAGTGTTACTGTATCTTTAGTATTGAATAATAAATCTTGATATAGCTTTAAGGATTAGGAGAACTGTTAGCTATGTAAGTACCTTCGCTGTCCCTGGTAGACGGATGATATATTAGAAAGTCTTCATTCTTCTCCAATACCTCATTTATCCTTTATTCATCTACTCATTTATTTCTTTTTTGGCCAGAAAGTAATTTCACTTCAAAAAGTTATATTGCTTGAAACTGTGGTAGAAGACGTAACTCACCAAAATGTCAATTCCAATTTTCCCTTGAATTGTGGCTTTTTCCTTTCTCACATAACAGAAATCTGGATGAGTTCTATCATAAGTCAGGTTAACGTAACATCTAAGTATTAATTTTATGTGACTGGTAAAAACTTGCTATTCATAAAATATACTTAGTTTTAGAAGCTATCAGGCTGTAAAATAATGATTCTATAACTAGATGAATGTAGATTTCAAAATTCTGTTTTAGAACTTGTTATTTAGAACTGAGATGAAAATTTTCAAACCATTTGAACTTTCATTAAAATTGCTGGGGAGTCAGGAGTAAAACCTTCTCATGTACATTCTGAGAACAAAGAGAGAAAGCCCTGGAGATTTGAAGGCACTACTTACTACCACCCCCATTGTTACCTGCTTGAGAAGTTTCAAGTTTTCTCATTATTTATGCATGGGATGTGAAATAAGTCAGAAGGGAGCTTAATCCTGGGTTCTTTTTTGACAACTGGTGGTTTTTCCATCTCTCTGTTTTAGATTTCATATATCTAAATTGACAGTAATAATCGCTTCTAAATAGTTGTTGAAAGTTTATGAAAATATTGTAAGAACTCCTAATCTACGCAACTGTCTTTTTTATGTTGATGTCATAAAACTGGATCATTCCTTGATGCACAATAATCTGCCAAGAATAAAGTTTGTATATTTAAACAAAATGCTAAGTGAATATTAGACAGCTATTAAGCAAAATTTTACCATGGCCAAATTTATCCATAATTACAGTTTATTCTTTCTTGAAATAACACACTTACATGTTATTCTATTAGGATAAATACCATATGTTAGTATGATTGGTAGTCTTATCACTAAATACCATGTTAGCATCAGTGATATTATTATCACTAATAATGCTATGGCTGTAAAGAAGAGATTTTATTAAGTATGTCAAAGCCCTGCTATTTACACATTCTCCTTCAGGTTTTTGAATCCTGGAAAAGTAGTACTAACCAGTGTAGTCAATACTGCGCGTTCCAGAATCAATGTGGTAGTGGTGTAATTGCCACTGCTTGAAGGTGGCTAAGAATGATTAAACAGCTGCTGCATTCTCAGTAGTCCCCACCCACACTGGAATTTCAAAACACATTGTAGAGACAAAGCAAACAGCTGACTACACTACCAGTACATCTGTAACAATTCTAAAGGCATCACATCCACATTTCTGAAATGGTGGAAAGTTTAAGTCCCAAAGAGATCGTAAGTATCACAAGGCAAAAATGCTATTCGACATCTGACTCAGGTATCTTTCTTATTCTTTTGTCTGAAGATATTGCATATAAAAATAAAATATTTGCAACATTACACCCATATTTCTTAATTACTTACTCATTATTTAGACACAATATCTGACACCCACAATTTAAAACAGGAAAGGTTTATTTTAGTTCAAAGTTTGAACAGGTTTTAGCCTGCAGTCGGCTGGCTCCAAGGCAGGGCAGCCTGGAAGACAGCAGTAGAATCGAAGCAAAAGGAGGGATATATATTGTTCACTAACCCACCTTCTCCCACCAGGGTTCACCTCCCAAGATCACATCGAGCTTTAAACCCACCAGTTGACTAATCCAGTATCACACATCGATGATCCAGTCACCTCTCCAGAGCCCAACCTATGAATACAATAGGCTTTTGTGGGGACATTGAAATACAAACCACATCATCATACAAAACACACACACACACACACACACACACACACACACACACACATGAATTTCTGCTTCAGTGGTATGATCAATTCTGTTTTTAGGACAAAAGGCTCAGTTCCAGAAGCTGTAAAACTGACCTATATTAAGGATGGAAAAGAGAGTACTTTCTTTCCTTTTTTCCTCCTTTCCTTCTTTCTTTCTTGTTTTCTATCTTTATTCTTTATACTTTTAAAACAAAAGGGAAGGGTGTGCAATTATAAGCAATGGCCTTGAGATGGATCACAATCTGGTCTTTAAAGAAATGCCTGAGCAGTTTAACAGACTTTTAAGGTACTTGTTCTGAGATGGCAAAATGCAATTCAGTGTGAGAAACTTAAAGGATCATACCATGCTTGGTTAACTCTGAAAGTTCATCCAATTTACAGCTCAGTTATAAGTAAGGCAGTAAAAATTACCTTATAAAAGCATCAAGTTTAAAGGGTTTGTATGTTGTATATTAAAAACAGTTTCCCATCTTACTCCTTAAAATCTGTCACATAAATACAGAAGAAAGAATGTGGGCATCGAGGGAATGTTCATCACCTGTAAATGACCTTGATGTTCACATTTGTCTTCTGTTGTTCTGAGGTATGGCACCTCAACCAGTATAAACATATATCTTCTTGTTCATGAACTAAAGGTGTTTTATAAGTTTAAAATACCACGTGAGGGGCTGGGGATTTAGCTCAGCGGCAAAGCACCTGCCTGCAAGCACAAGGTCGTGAGTTCGGTTCTTGGTACCGGAGAAAAACCAAAAACCAAAATAAAATAAAATAAAATAAAATAAAATAAAATAAAATAAAATAAAATACCATGTGAAGCGCTTAATAACTATACACATTGCAAGGACCTTGTAGAGAAAGAATTATAAATAAATACTATCACAAGAAAGTCAATCAAAATGAGTTAACTTTTAAAACTGGCAAATACTGACAAAATCCAAAAATATTTTACTAAAGGAATGAAAATTTAACCTTTGTAGTTTATTATTAATGTAGTAGTTTCAAAGTTATAAGCAAATATTTTATAGATTTCAAAAAATCAACAAATTTTTCATCATAGTTTGGTATAATATACATCTAAAGTTGCCACAGGGCAACGTTTTTATATCTCAGTATTAGATTATCATACCATGCGCAGGATCAGCCAATTAATTTATAGGGTATATTTAGATTAAAAACTAAAACTAATAAATTTGGAGTTTTATTACCAATAAGGCAAGGCACATAGAAAAAGCCATTTGGTACTGCAGCAGAGTGGGAAAATAGAACTATGTGGTCTTTCTATACATTCTTATATTTGAAGAATCATAGTTTTATTTTATTTTTAATTTTTATTATATGTCAGAAGTAGGCTCTTGTTATGTTATCCAAGCTGGCTTTGAATTCCAGGACTCAAGTGATCATCGGCCTCAGCCACAGCAGTGGCGGAAGAGAGCGACCCACGGTGCACACCACATGGATAATCAGGATTTTAATCATGTGCTGGCAACTATTGGAAAGATAAGCACGTGTGGATTAATCAGTCAGTATAAAGGAGGTACAATTGCCTTAGACATTTGTGTATTTTTCTTCATTCTCCTTTTATTTGTACAGTGCTTTTCCATACTTAATAAAGAATCATCGCCCATTTGCAGAGTTGCATGCGTCTATTTGGGCTACACATTCCTACCTGTAGGAATCTCAGGCTAAAACCTTACATTCTTTGCTCTTATCACTATAACAAGGTTGACCATTAGGGCTTTCTTAATAATAGACTTTCATGATTAGGTCTCATTCTTCCCTTGCTCATTTGTTAAAATCAAAATATTTAAGTGAAGAAATGATCATATATGAATAAGATGTAGTCAAAAAATACTTGTTGATATATCCTAAACACCTTAATAAAAGGATTCTTTTATTAGGATCTATTGAAGTAATTGTCTTACTCTGTTCTTGTAATTTCACATAAAGAAAATGGCTCCATGGTTCTCATCAACATATTTTTCAATATACAAGCATTTAGCTTAAGATTTTAAGTTATCTTACCTCATCTCTGGTACATATTAGTTAGCTGTTTTCATTCTGGGTAAAAGCATCTACAAGACACGTCTGAAATGTCTGCAAATTGGGTCTACAGCCATACAACCCTGAACATGGCTGATCTCATCTAAAATGTCTGCAAATTAGTACACAAGTAAAAACTGGACTAATTTAGTATTTCTTAAAAAAATATATACAAGAAAACAAAAGCTTTCAATTAGAAAACCACAGATTTTAGTAAAATTTTAAAAAGCGAAATTACAGAAACTTTAAATCATTAAACAGCAATATTAGTATTTCATCAAATACAAGACAATGCAAGTAGCATAATCAGTGGCAAATATTGCAATTACAACTGTTTTATTTTTTCTGTGACATGGAACTGAAGTCGCTTCAGATAGGTTTCTATCATTAATTTTATTTTTTATTTTTGTTTTTATTTATTTACTTTTTTGGTGCTAGGAATTGAACTCAGGACCTTGCACTTGCCAGGCATGCTCTTCTGCCACTGAGCTATATCTCTAGCCTTCATTAATTTTAACATGAAGGCAATTTTAGCAATTGAAGATTGTCATAAAGAAATAATTATATATTATATTTGTAAACTTCAGAACATTGAATCTTTTTGAAAAGAATGTAGACAATTCCATGGAAAGAAAAGTTCCTAGTTAATGGTTTAATATAAGTGAAATTTTGCAGTCTTTTCCAATTTCAACTGAATGTTACATTGTGCTATTTTTCTGTTCATTGTGTTAAATTCTGTCACAATTGCTTTCCTACTCTCTCTTTTAAAATAAATTTACATAAGTGTCCTTTAAAACTAGACCTAAATGAATATAAGATAAACATTTTATGACACTTAAATGTATGATGGGTGATAAAATACACAAGAATTTATTCTATAATTCTAAATCTTGCATATTAGCAAGAAGTAGTGTTAGGAAATTTCAAACTTTTCTAGGATTTTGCTGTGACTATAGGAGAAAAAAAGAAAGATGAATTCCAGTTGATCTTTAGAAGTCAATAATCTGCTCTGCAGTAGTCAACTACCTAAGAATCACAGAACACAAGAATAAACTGACCATATATAACTATTAGGAAATTTTGATGAGACATTTTGTGACTTTCCAAGATAATACAATTAAGAATAAAATAAATTTTTTTTTTTTTTTTTTTTGGTTTTTCTCCGGTACCGGGAACCGAACTCACGGCCTTGCGCTTGCCAGGCAGGCGCTTTTGCCGCTGAGCTAAATCCCCAGCCCCAAGAATAAAATAAATTGATTCTCCCAAAATCATGTTGAATGCTATACCACCAACCTTACCTTCCACTCAGATGTTGAACTTCTTCAAATTCTGACACCTGTGCCTTCATAAAAGAATATTTTTAGTACTTAAGCTCATGGCAGAAATGAAAAGAATGATGCAGATATTCTAAAACACCCAATAAATGGCAAGCTACTTTCCTTTGGTTTTGCTAAACAGTTAATTGCTGTATTTTTCTAAAATACAAGCTTCTTATATTAAGCCTTATTTTAATTACTCTTGGAATGAGTTTATATTATAAAACAAAATTTAAATATTGATAGAATTAAGGTTGATAAAGATTGTTAATTCTCAGGCTCCTCTCCTCCAGCAAATCTTTGTAAAAATTTAGTCACAGAGTTTTTCAAGAGTTTGTGTGGAAAGAATATTTGAAAAGTATTTGGGGTGTCAAAGCATTGGGACATCTCCTCATTAAGTAATCCACCTTTCTTCCTGTCTGGATTGTTGAAGGTTCCAGACACATGGGTGCTTACTGAACATAATTGGACAATGAGAGTTTACCTAAAGTTACTGTTATTGCTTTAAAATTGTTTAATATCTTTATCATTCATAGTGTCCTTATCATCTTCATGACAAGTGTTAAAAGAAGGATCATGGAAGATCAAACATTGCTAGCAGACAATACCATTTCCAATGATGTTTAGTTTCCAGGTTGGTCAGTTTCCTAGAGAATACTGCAGGTTTATACCTTCTTAGATTTTCAAGTTAAGGAGGGGTAGTTAGGTATGCATAACCCAGCCCCTCCCAAGCAAAGTCAATAATAAACTCATGAGAGATTGGCCTGTATCGCTTTTGCTGACTCAGCAACTGGAAATTTTACCAGATGATCCAGTTATAAGACAATGGAGCATGAAAATTCCTGGTTCAGGAACTAGCACCAAAGTACATCAACCCATGTATTATTTGATGACCCAGTCAGCACTGAGTGTGTTATTTGTGCAGGTATGCAGGGTTTTGAGCTTAGAAGCTCCTGGTGTATGATTTAATGCGCTGCTGTTCCCATCTTGAAGTTGCTGATATTTTTGAACAAAAGGTCGCACGTTGTCATTTTGCAATAGGCCCTGCAAATTAGCTAGCCAGTAATGACCATGGCAAAATCTTGTTAGTTCCAATTAGGAGAGAATTTTAAATGGCTGACCATAAAACACATTCAAGTAAAAGTGAAAAAAAATTTATGTAAGAATATTATTTTGCTATTAAGTTTATTATATGCTGAATTTCCAGAGGCAATGCAAACAGAAAAATGATCCAACCACACCACAGAAAGATTTCATCTGAAATTCTGCAAAAGCAGCAATAACAGCTTTCTCTCCCCAAACACACAGGATTCCTGGGACTGGACAACAGAAACTCATATAGAGGCTGCACATACACACACACACACACACACACACACACACACACACATACATATAAAAGAAAAAAAAAGAAAAATCTTCTGATTTTGCTTCTCAGAGAAGTCACAAGACCTCTTGCCTTACCATTATTAACTCAGTTTCCAAATCTTGTATGAGAGCCTGCTCACTGTATGTTTGTCACTCGTGAAAACTTAACTATTGAAATATGATAAATGAGGTTTTACTTTTTTACTCCTTCATTGAAGAGATGATGATTGAGCCAATCTTCATTAGTTTACAGAAACAAAGATTGCCTAAATAATTTTGAGATTCAAAGCTAGAAAGTCCAAGACCTTAGCTTAAATCAATTAGGGTGCCTTATAGTTACTGTTTTAAGCATGTCTTCCAATGATTTAATTTTTCCAGTATCACCAAAACCAATTGATATCTATAGGTTATTTGAAGTTTTTAAAAATTTCTTTCCATATAAAGTCTCTGGGAAAGGATCTATGAAATAATCAAAATCGCAACTCCATGAAGATGATACCTTGCTGAACTACTCCTGCCCTCCAAACGAACTGTGACTTGCAGGATATATCCAAAGTCCCAGCATGGTATTTGGCTCTTTATCTTTGGGTGCTCCATCCTCTTAATCTTTTTATCCTCACATTTTTCATTCTCCACTTCTACTCTACACTTCGTCCATAAAGAACTCTTTTTCAAGCCTACAGGCTTCTACTCTACATGCTATTCCTTTGCATGCATGCAATAGTCTCCAATCTGTCTTCCAAATTTTGTCTGCTGTTACTTGACTACTTCCCATTCACAAGGCAAACACCTGGTTTACACAGTTCTGAGAAATTCGTCTCACTGTCTTCCTCCTTGATTTAATATTGTCATAATGTACTCTCTGATCCCTTTGCATTCTTTACTTCTCTGCTATTTACTGTCTTCTAGTAGCTTGTACAGTTGTCTTGATTCCCACGTGAACATTGCGCAGACGAAGATGTGACTGACTTGCATACTGGGGCATTTTGGACCATAAGAAATTCCTAAGAGATAAAATGCTTTTCACAAATTTATGGCAGATGACACAGCATGAACAGATGAGGAAATAGATAAGCACACAAACAAATAATTTAATGAAGGAAGTGTTTCTCTGGCTTCTACTGAAGTTTTCTATTGTCACTTGGTTCCATTTTTCATATGGTATGTTATGCAGCTGTGGAGATACAGGTATTATTATTGGACATTCTGTGGGTTTATTAACTCAACAAATATTTCACAGGCAATAACTAGATGCCAGGCCTAGTGGCTTTGTATCTTCACATACCTACATTCCATACTCAGTTTCATCATTTGTCATCTATAATAGGACAGTAATGATGTTCACCCCACTAAATTAAAATGTTAATTGCAAAAACACAGATAAATTTACAAAATTATTAGATTTTCTTTCCAGTTAATGTGATTAAATAATTGGCTTTTCTCTCTAGATATTATTCATGTTACTGACAATAGTATAAGCTTTACTGTTAAATAAGTAGAACATGTTCAAACTGATAAAAAATATACAAAAATATTTTAATGTAATTAAATAACTATCATTTTTTTAATCCATGATATCCAACACAGAGGTTTAAGTTCCTGTCTCAAAAAGACCAAGAAAAAAAAAGACCTTGAAATAGGCCTTGAAATAGGAAAGATAGATAGAAGATAGATAGATAAATAGATAGATAGATAGATAGATAGATAGATGTGTGTGTGAGAGAGACAGAGAGAGAGAGACAGAGAGAGAGAGAGAAACAGAGAGAGAGAGAGAGACATTACTGTATTTATCCAAGGTATTTCAGAAGGAAAAGTTCGACCCAGCTTAGAATTGGAATTTTTCTCTTTTCTTTCTGACACCAGAAGAACTAAATATAGAAAAATCAGAAAAGGAGGGAATGAACAGAAAAAGAAAGGGTGTGTGTGTGAAGATCTGTCATGACAAATTCAAGTGAGCCCAATTACAATATGTATTTTACATCTCTCCAAAAATTATACCTTGGACTTCAAAGAGATGTTATTGTGAATTAAATTTATCTGAATGACTGTCAAAATGTTCTTTATTAGCACAAGCTGAATTTCAATGAATACTTTGTTATAAATTCTTAAACACATTTTGAACTTAAAGTGTGAAACTTACAGAGAAAACTACCATTAATTCTTCATCATTTGATATTTTTAAAATATCTTATGATTCATTTACATCATCAATTGGAATACAAATATATTATTTTGATTTCATACACATTGCAACTTTCTAATAAACAAATGCAAAAACAAAAACATCTTTTCCGTGTTTTTTAGGATTTAAAATATATTTTGCTTATCTAGTCTCTCTCCTTTGGTTCACTAAATATTTCTCTGACTTCTCCACCCTTTCCTGTTACAGAGATATATCTCTTATGCCGGAGTCTGTCACATTCACCTTGTCACTTTACTTATTTTGCACACTTGACTAAAATATATCTCACCTAATGGTTTATATGAATGAGAAGATTATATTTTTATCTCACAACAATTGTAATCCCAGCCCCTAACACATTAATTTGGACATCAGAAGTTTTTTATATATAGCTTAGAATGGATAAATAATTTTAAATCTCCAGGCAAGTTTATAAGCCAAGTTTGTATATATAGAGTCAAGTTAAACACATAAAATATCATTATTATATAACATATAATTACATAAATCTAAAACAGCAAAAAGAATTGTGACAAAGGACATAACCATTCATTTTGCTTCCTATGTCATGATACTCTACAATTCTTCCCACTATAAATTCACATGCCTTTTGTTGTTTTCATTTTGTAACTGAGAGATACTTGGTACAGAGTTTAAGTAAATGGTTAACCTCCTCACTCCTAGGAAGTGGTGTCATTGGGCTGTATAACCAGGTCTAATCATGTTCAAAGCCCACTGTCTATCACTCCGTGATTGAACTACAGTACTTATATCTGTACAACTTCTGATTCCCTGTTAGACTTTCTTTACATTTGCCTTTAGTCTATCTAGTCAAAGAATGAGTTATGTGCAAATCTTGAGTTTAATCTTAGACTCACAGCTTCTTAATTACGTTTTCTCCTTTTTCCCCGTAAGTGCAGTCACAATTTAAAAGCTTCTGCAATTGTTGATTACTGCACTTATAATATGCCAGATGTTATCTCATTTAAATTGTGCCCACACACTGCAGGTGCAAAATGGAGGGGAAAATTGGACAAATTTGGACATAAGTAATTCTGTTTTTTCATATCATCTATATGCTTGGTCCAATATAAATTATTTTCAACTTTTTTCTATTTGCCTAGTAGACTTTTGAAATGTTACTTGAAAAGTTCTGAAACTTGAGAACGTCATATTACATTTTTAGACTTAAAAACCTTCACTGCTCCTGTAGACGTTTCATTTTATGAGGCTGCAGTGTGAATAAATAACAGTGTACACTACTGTTTGCATAAATAAAATGTAGGTATGTTATTCATGATTTCCAGAGAATAGGAAACTGTATGAGATGTGGCCATAGAACATCAAAAACCTAATAGCAACAGGTCTCTGATAATCACACAAATACTCATCATTTATTTTAAGTGTTGTGTCCCTTCATATTCCTCTTAAATCTTTTTAAAATATATTCCCTAGTCTTTCTTCAATGCTATCACATACAAAAATATAACACTTGCAATAAAACGTGTAACTTTGGCTGGCATCTCCAGTGGCATCTCTACTGGTTGCTCTGTCTGAACTAGTGAGGAGAAAAAAACAAAAAACTCTGAAACATCTGTAAAAGCACTTATTTTAGGATACAGCTTGGTCATGATTTCACAGCACATGAGCAACTACCATTCTTTAAATCCAAGATACAGCATATTAATTAGGGTTATCTAGAGAAACAGAATTGATAGAATATCTATTCTCTCTACCTAAATTATAAAACATGCTTCATTAAACTTATTTACAGGATCAGAGTTTAGATAATGCAGTCCATAGCAGCCATCTGCATGGTAAAGTGTGAAAGGATCCAGGAGCTTTTCCGTCTCAAACTGAGGCTGAAAACTTGGAAATACCCTAATTGCTGTGATAGTATGAGTCCCCATTGCAGGCTGAGCAAGCTGGAGGCTGATGTTCACAGGTGATTGCGGCAGCAAAAGACACACCTGATCCAGCTGAACAGAGCTTGTAAGCTCAGGCTGACTTCCTCCTCTTCCCTGTCCAGGTAGTTCAGGACACAGGAATATTGGCCAGTGCCACCACGGTCAGGGAAGATCTTCCTCCTTCAGTTGGCTGCTCCACATGACCGGTGTCTCTGGATATGCCCCATAGACATACTCAAGATGATGCTTTACTACTTTCCTAGTTGTCACTCAATCCAATCAAGCTCACAGTCGAAACTGACCATCACACAGTTGTGTGACATCCTATTACTTTAATTGCCAATAGAAAAAAAATAATGAGCACAGCAAATTAAAAGGTTTGTCAAATGTTTTTATTATATACTTTGAGAAGATCTCTTTTCCATTTATCATGGAAATCTAAACTTTTACTTTTTCCACTTATCATTCTATATACACGTGAAAATTGTGATAAATATTTGGGTTAAGGTATTCATCAAACAGTTTCCATTTCATCTGGCTCATCCTAATCCTCAAATTGCCTATTTCACTGTTTTACCTCAGAATACCTTCCTTTTGACATCAGAAGCATCATACATAAAATAATATAGAATTCCTTTAAAGAGTCTTCTACACTTGTCTCCAACCTATTTTCCCTGCCAACTATTTTCATTCTATGGATTTAATTTTGCTATTTTTGAAGTTTCTAGATGATCTTATTGAATCTCTTTGGACAAAAATTAGAAATTGTATATTTTCTCAGGTGGTTCTTAAATGTCCTGCTGATTTTCAAAGGGAAAGAATATGCCTGATCAATACATAATACAACAACCATTGTTAATTTCCTACAACTTTGTCTGTAATCCAGTATTGCTTGTAGTATTCTTATGCTATTTTATAAATGGATGTCTGTTTGTTAATATGTTTTACTTCCTTTATTTTTAAAATAAATTTTAAAAACATGGTAGAACATGCCACCCTCAAGTTGCCACTTTTGTGTAAAGACTATAAAAGCCCAACAAAACTTAATAATCCAGTAGGTAGAAGAAGTACACTCTGACTCTCTCCTTTCTGCTTTCTGAAAGGTGATGAAACCCCTTTATGGAAAACAAGACCCCCCCCCCATTTCAAAGGAAAGTTACTTCCTTGTTGTTAAGAGAGGAAGAAAAAAAATAAACTCTAAAAAAAAGAAATAAAAAAAAATAAGAGAAGAATACAAGAATCTGAGACAGAAAGTTTTTTTATCTTCCCCACAGCTATGTTTCCACAATCGAACCTCATAAAAACATTTAGGTTTTTGCTACTTCCATGAGTCCTTATTTCTTTACAAGATCTCATGCATGTCCTAAAACTTACATTAAATATATTTTTATGCTTTTCTCCTGTTAGTTCATCTTTTAGTTTTTAAATTTGCAGTCCCAGCCCAAAACTCTGAGAGATTATTTATAAAATTTTGCCTCTGCCATCTCATCACAAGTATTAAAAGTCCCATGTCCTGCCTACCCCAGAAATAACTTCTATTTGTTGAACTGTGACAGATCTTAAGATATTAACAATTTTAAAAATCATAAAATATAAATATATATATGTATACACATGCATAAATAAAACTGCTTCTTAAATACACAGAAGCCAGATAATCAAATAGGAACCTAACATTGGCTAGTGTTATACTATGTCTGGCAAAATGGTTTAATTGGATATCTTTGGCCGTGTTTCTCTTGCAAGATTTATTGGCCTCCAAATTACCATACAAAACATTTCTTCTCTGGAAATGGTAGGCTTCACCATTGTCTTCTTAGCTTTTTATCCCTAAATCTCTCCAGATGGAGGAGATATATCTATCACCTCAGCATGCTTTGCCATATTATACCTTAATTTATGCATCTAAATAAATGGAGAAATACATGCTAAGTACTGCTTTGTGACAGAAGGAAAAGCATAACTAAGGTTTATGGTTACTTATCTATTATCAACCAAACGTTTTTGTTTTTGTTGATAGTTTGTTTTTTTTTTTTATGGTACTGGGGGAATGAACCCAGGACCTTCCCTCTGAGCTACCTCTCCAGCAGTTTTTTTTTTTTTTTTTTTAACAGTGTCTCACTATGTCTCAGTGTTTCACTGAGTATTTCAAACAATGCTCAGACTGGGTTTGAATTTGTGACCCTCTGTTTCAACTTCCCAAAGTGCTAGGCTCACAGGTGTGCAACGCCACACCCAGGTTATATATATCTATTCTTTAAAAAGTTAAATGTCAAGATCTATTTAGGATTTTAAACTGAATTTTAAAACTTATGTAACTATCGGGGACCGCTGCAGAGAGTCCTCAATATCCTGCAAGGTGTTATGGTGCACAGTGAAAAGAAAGAGCAGGAGATAAAGAGCCATGCAATGAGGATCAGGGATGGCCAGTGTTCACGGGGAACAAACGGCCAACAGGCAGCCAGAACCTCGCTATTTATTGATCACATCTGAACTGAGGAAAATGGTGAGAGGATTGTGGTCTGATGTGCTAGATAAGTCGCTAGGAAGTCAAGGCTTGTAAAAGAGGAGATAAAGCATTCTTGCAGAAGGAACAGAACGCTGGATTCAGGTTTTAACGAGTAACCTGTTTGGTAGTCAACTGTGGGAAAGAATTTTCTCTGGAGTCACACAGGCCTCAGCAGAATTTGTCTCATATCTTAGCCTAATAGTTTCACAATCTGCCTCGCTGGACTCAACTGTGGCTGTAGGCAGCGGGGTAGGGTGAGCCCGTGCTGCATCTGAGCACTGTCATGAGGCACATACACTGGTCTGGCCTGACTCTTTTATTAAAACTGAAAGTCAGCTTAGGGAAATCACCTCTAGACAGCCTGCACTGCTTATAGCTAAACAAAATCACAGCTGGGCTTGGGAGAGAATCAACATGGTGTTTCTCCACATGTAACAAAAGATTTGATTATTAAATGTAAATAAGATGTGCTAGAGTGCTTTTGTTTCGTTTTGTTTTGTTTCAGTATTAGGTATCACACCTAGGGTTTCACAAATGCTAGGCAAGTGCTTCACCACTGAGCTACACCTCAAAACTTTTTAAAATTTTCATTTGGAGACAGAATCCCACTATTTTGAGCAGGCTGGCATTAATCTTTCATCCTGTTGCTTCAGACTACTAAATAGTTGAGATTGCAGGCATGTGCCAACATACCCAGCTTTATTCTTTTAAATTCTGTATATATTAAGTAACATGTAGTTTTTTCCCTTTTATTTCTGGTGATATTTTATCATCATTAGTGCTACCCTTTTTATTGTATGTTACCCCCATGTTTATGCTGATTAAAATGCAAATCATACCTGCTGTTTTATTTTAGTTTTTAGTTGACTTGAAATGATTGCATGCTTCTGAAAAGTCCCAGTTGGTGAAGTCCCTTCAGGATCTGACTGATCACATTTCTTGCTCATAGTTGGGATTTAAAAGTTAGATGGGAAAAAGCAGTAAAGATAAAGGCAAAAAATCATATATTGCAATTTTTAGTGTTATCTTAGGAAACTAAAGTGGTGTGTAGGAAATAACAGCCACTATAACACAGGTTGCAAAAAAGCGAAGTATTCAAGATTGTGATCAGCACATTCAAGTATAATGCTAAGTATGGCCATGATATGAAAAATCTCACTTTTAGGGGCTAATTTCTCTGCCTTAGAATATACACAGGCATGGAGTTATCTGAACTAGAATCTGTTATAAGTGTAAAGGGAAAAGAATACATCCTCTGGTGTTTTATATATCAGTCTAAATCTACAGAAACACTCATATCATCTGAAATAGATGTCAGCCGATTTTAAGTTATGTAAAGAAGCTCACTTTATCTGATCTTGAAGAGAGGAGATTTAAGTTTCCATAATTCTTGGTATTCTAAAAGATGTGCTTGTCTCTGGAATAAGAGGTGGAATGGAATTATTATCTAAGGTAGGATCCTGCCTGTAAAATTAGCAGTTCCAATTCTCTTGCATTTAGTGTAGAATCTATGGCATAGTTTTCTAGCATAAAGACAGAAGATACTGTTGTACCTATCTTGATATTTAAAATTTTAGTTGTTATTGTAGTTGTGAAAGATCAAGAAGATTGGGTTCAAAGAAAATTGTGATAGGATTCTGCAAAGTGGCACTTTTTAGATTCAATAATGCTAGGTCATCTCTTGTCACTATTCTTTTTTTCTAAAAGTTAAGTGTTGAAACAACTCTAGTTAGAAGAGAATTTCATTACTTACAGTTTTATTGCTTATAAGTAATAGTACCATAAGAATATACAAATTAGCTCAGCAAATAGAAAGCTACAATTATTTTATGGCTCATTGGAAGATAGACTTATCAAGGAAGATCCCTAGGGATCAGAACGTACTCTGGTATTATTTAACATATTCGTTAAGCAGTCAGTGGAAAATGTAAATGAGAACACATACAAATCTGTAATAAAAAATATTAGAAGTGAGAGATAATAAATCAACTTGATCAAAAGTACAGACGGATATGGACAGCTGGGGAAATTAGTCAGATGAGAAATAGATGAGATTTAATAAAAAGAATAGTGAGATAATGAATGTGAAGAAAAATAATAATACACAGCATAGAAATATAAACTAATAAGAAGATGCATATGAAGTAATTATGGAAAGACTATTTTAGTGTATTTGCTAGCAAACTAAAAAGAAAAAAATGCCCTCAAATTCTTGTACTATGACAATGAAAGATAATTGTGTTATATTACCCCTGAGTTGAACAACTGGAAAGAAAAGAAAAATTATAATGCCACTTAGCTAGGCAATAACATTTTGTCTATAAGCTTAATGTGTGTTTTATAAAGTTAGACAATTTCAGGACAAAGTAACAGTTGTAATAAAAGCGGGCAACTTATACTAACAGGGAGACAGTCATTTCAATAATTTTGCTTTAAAAACATTGTATTATCAAATATATACTCTCTTGTAGATTAATCTCAAGCCTGCCTGCATCAAACTTTTCTACCTAATTACACTCTTGTGATTATAGTTCATATAACAACAGTAAAATCCCCATAGAACAGGTAATATAAGCGGCAACAGACATTTATTTCTCACAGTTCTTAAGCCCAAGAGAAGGGTGCCAGCGTGGTTAAATTGTGATGCTAAGGGCACCCTTTTCCTGTAAACCTCTACTTTCTCAGTGTATATTCACATGCCAGAAAAGGGAGGCGGGAGAGAGGGAGAAGGGAGGTGGGAGCAGGGAGAGAACATATGTGCATATCCACACAGGCTCTGGTGCTCTAATCTCCAGGAAAATAATCTCAGTGGGATCCATTCGCATCACTCCCATTGTCCCACTGCAGAACTAATTACCAGCCAAGGGCTTCAGCATCAACACTAGAAGCTTAAGCCTTCCACTCCTTGTGAGTGGACACAAGGTTTCAGACCATAATATCCCAGCATCATTCATTGTTCTCTTCTTTCCTTTCTTTCTTTATTTCTAGAAACTATTGTCCTGAGTTTCTTTCATGTTCTTTTAGATTTTTTGTTTTGTGTTACTATTCTTTCTGTCCTAGATAGAGTAGCTGTTCAACATCATCACCAATGGTAATGAATTTAAAAACCTCCAGGAAGTCAGATTTACTTCATGTCTTATTTTATATGCTTTCAGATAGAGCGTTGGGCACTTGCTTCCTCTGTCATTTCTTCAGAAAGGAGAAAGCACTTCAGTATTCATTGTAGCTTCTTCACTTTTATAAACGATGTTTCTTTCTGCACTGCTTTCTGCAGTATTCCCAGCTGTAGTTACTAATTCTTAAAGACTCTTCCGGGTGATTCTCTGAATCAGTAATTGTGACCTTGAGGCTGTACTGATGGATCACTTCTTATGTGTTCTGATTCCATGACTATGTTGAAAAGTACCTCCTCTTTGTTCTGAGAGATTCATTCATCCCAAGGATCTTTGCTTCTCTTCCCCAGGGGAGCCACTTCATGGATGTGCACTCTCTGGGCATGGAGGACAAGAAACATATGCCCAGTAATACGCTTATGATATTTCACATAGGAAAAGAATGAACAAGGTCAGGTAAAGCATATAAATCAAGGGGCAACCTCAGTCAAATAATTTCCAGATATGGACTGTATGGTTTACACATTATTTTTGATAAATCATATAGTTAGACATTGTATTTAATTCTTTTTTTGGTACTGGGAATCAAGCTCAGGACCTTGTGCTTGCCAGGCAGGCCCTGTTCCATTGAACTATATCCTCAGCCCTGTATTTAAATTTTTGCCTGAGAATAGAACCAGTTTTAGGGGCTTATGTACACTTTTGACTAAATATATATTTATACTAATAAATCTCGGTTTGAGGACTAATCAGGATTATCTCAGTGAGAAATACTATCCTATAAAACAGCCCATATGTATTATCCCAGCTTATAAAGGAGGTAGGTAAGGCTCAAGGATTCCCAAATTGTGAGTAGGAGAGGTAAGGTTAGAATACGTACCTATTACAATTCAAAGAAGCCCAAGATCTTAAAAAATTATCTCTACATAATAGAAAAGTATTCCAGACAGCAAAAATATTCATCTCTAAGTGTATTCATGAAGCAAAAGGCATGGAGGTAAATGTGACTCTTGCCAGCCCTCATAGTCCACACTGATCAGCTATGAAACAAAACCCTGGCACCTAGACTTTTGACAGTGCGGGAGACTCTTCTGCTCCTGGGGTTCACAGGCATACACTGAAGACCTTGATAAAGTTATTTGGGAAAGTCAGTACATTGCTGACTCTGCCCTGGAAGCACACATTCAGGAAGACATGCAATAAATTATGGATTGTTGAAAGGTTCAGTGTAATACAATGAAATGACAATCATCCTGAAAACCAAGGTCTTGCTGGGCAGATCCTGTTCTGGGCAGCAACTCTCCTGACCCACAAGGTTCAGAGCTGTCATTATGCTATGTTACCATCATAGCTCACCCCACGTCTTCAACATGCTGTGTTACATTTATACACCAGCTCCCTACTGAAGAAGGGGCGAACATCGCCAATAATAAAAGAGCAGATAGCACTAGATAATATGAAAGGAAAGTAACTTCATGAACCCATGTGCAACTGGATAAACCCATGAGAAAATAAAAACGAAAAAGAACCAAGAGGAAGAGCAAGTTAATCTTCAATTTTGAGTTCAAATATATATCATAATAATTTTCTAATGGCCCTCCTGGTGAGACTATAGGCACTAACATTAGTAAAACAATGTTTATTAATTTATTATGTGACGCTAATTTAATCATGTGATAACGCTTCTGCTTTACCCTGTGGTTTGTGGTTCTATTAGGCTTCTCTTCTTGTAATTATTAGTACCAGTTATTATAAAATAGATACACCATATTAACTAATATACTTCATAATGCACTTTACTTGTGGGGATGAGAAGCCTAATTCAGACTAATTTAAGCAAAACTGCAGTACTTTGTATGACAGAGAAGTCTCAGAGTAGAAACCATATCATGAGTACTATGGTATGTGTGTTCTAACGAGATACTCAAGAATATTTCCCTGAAGGCAACTCTTCACCATTAATTTGGTTTTGTCATCAGTGACTTTATTTTTAGGCATCCACCTTCAACCATAATTACTGGGAAGTGACAACTAGTGATACTAAGATGACACTGGATCAATTTAAACATCTTTTTGAGACAAAAAAATATTTTTCCATACAGCTCTGATAAAATTAATATTAAAGATTTCAATGGGGCAGTGCATTTAATGAAAAGACTACATTGCCCTGAGAGGGTCATATTAGTCATAGGTATGGTTAATGCTTAAACTCGAGCCTGTCTACCTCAAAGTATATGGATTAACATTGAGGAAACAGTCACTACTCTAAAAATTCAAGGTGATTTTACCAGATAAATGGTTTATAGGTAGGCAAAACAGTAAGTCCTCTGTATAAACGGTAACCACAGGAAGAAACAAATATTAACACCAACTTTAAGAATAATAAGGTATGTATGTAGAACCCCTTGAATTGCCTCTTTGTTCAATTTTAGACAGAATTTATTGGCAAGCACTTTGCTAATGTTGTCTTCAATTAACAAAATGGAGTTCAAATTATCAAGATCCTGGACTAAAATGCATCAATTGGCATTACAGCCATGCTTACCAAACCAGCTCTCTAATGAAGCCAGTATATTTTCCAGCCAAATGAAGACTAGACCACAGAAACAGAGCCTGTAGAAAAGTGAAAGAGTAGCTGATTACTCAGAATAAACAGAAATAGCAGCATGCAGCTGGCAGGGAGGAATCAGAGATGCACGGATACAATTTTGAGAAAAAAAATGTCTCCATAGAATTATCTTACTATGACTAATATAGAAGAGGTAGAGCTTCAAGTGAAAAGGCATTGCAGAAAAGTAGAAATTGCACAACTGAAACAGAAGGGCAGTTTCCAATAACCATCTGCCTCAGAACATGTACTGGTCTTTTCAGCCTCATCCTCCACTATCAGATGTTAAAGCAGGGTAATTTTGTATAACTTGCAGGTGTAAGAAGGGATGAAAAGAAAGAATTGAGATGTTATGTACATTTACCAATTCTCCACAAGGAATGTAATCATTATGCAACACAAACATGTGCTAATAAAAACTAAAAACTGAAAAAACACAAAACTATTGGTAGCTCAAGGAGTAATCTATGCGGAAAAGTACTTTGTGGATTTATGCAATGTGGTGTCTCTCAAAAACAACCAACTAAATCACCAAGACTAGCAAAATTTCATGTTCAAACCTCAACAATCAAAGTAGAGTTCTTATAATTAAGTCCAACTTAAACTTTAAAATACAAGCACAAAATTTAGACTGCTTGAAGCCAGAAAAATTGAAAATCTGCATACTTTTAGTCGTATAAATTCTATTTGCAAGTTCTTGTATTTGTTTGTTGTATATGGTATTTTCTCATTGCAGTTTACCTAAGTAGTATATGGACATGTGTATGTGTCTACCTGTATTTGTGTAGAATACTGTCTTGGCTGGTGAAGGTGCAATTCAGAGATTTAGAAGCATGGTACCAAAGAATAATTTTACAATCTAGCTTAAATCTATTAAGAGAAAAAAGACTAAGCACATGCACTGTCATTTAGCAGGTTCAGCTACCTTACTTGTGAATCCAGCATAATCTTTTAAAAATGGTCAGAAGCAAAATACTGTCACAGACTGTAAATGGTTGCTCATATTAATTTAGCTAAGTACTTGTAATCTGTCCAAGTACTACTTAATAGAATATAACTGCAAAATAGTATGATTCTTCCAGAGTTTGGAGGACTGCCATGTGTCTAAGTCAGATTTAGCAATCAGGAGTGTAAAAGAGGAAATCATTAAACCATAGATTCTTTTCAAATACATGCAAATTTAGTCTTTTCCAAATTGAGAAATATTTGAAATCATTACAAAACTATACTTCTCCTCATATTTCTTTGTCTTAGTTAGCTATAAAGCATAGTAAGAAAAAAAGAAAAAA
>NW_004955405.1:13873695-13887858 GCF_000276665.1 Chinchilla lanigera
GTTTTTGTTGATAGTTTGTTTTTTTTTTTTATGGCCCTCACCCCACCCAAGCCCCCAAAGAAGACTGGATTTTTTTTTTTTTTTTAAACAGTGTCTCGCCATGTCTCAGTGTTTCACTGAGTATTTCAAACAATGCTCAGACTGGGTTTGAATTTGTGACCCTCTGTTTCAACTTCCCAAAGTGCTAGGCTCACAGGTGTGCAACGCCACACCCAGGTTATATATATCTATTCTTTAAAAAGTTAAATGTCAAGATCTATTTAGGATTTTAAACTGAATTTTAAAACTTATGTAACTATCGGGGACCGCTGCAGAGAGTCCTCAATATCCTGCAAGGTGTTATGGTGCACAGTGAAAAGAAAGAGCAGGAGATAAAGAGCCATGCAATGAGGATCAGGGATGGCCAGTGTTCACGGGGAACAAACGGCCAACAGGCAGCCAGAACCTCGCTATTTATTGATCACATCTGAACTGAGGAAAATGGTGAGAGGATTGTGGTCTGATGTGCTAGATAAGTCGCTAGGAAGTCAAGGCTTGTAAAAGAGGAGATAAAGCATTCTTGCAGAAGGAACAGAACGCTGGATTCAGGTTTTAACGAGTAACCTGTTTGGTAGTCAACTGTGGGAAAGAATTTTCTCTGGAGTCACACAGGCCTCAGCAGAATTTGTCTCATATCTTAGCCTAATAGTTTCACAATCTGCCTCGCTGGACTCAACTGTGGCTGTAGGCAGCGGGGTAGGGTGAGCCCGTGCTGCATCTGAGCACTGTCATGAGGCACATACACTGGTCTGGCCTGACTCTTTTATTAAAACTGAAAGTCAGCTTAGGGAAATCACCTCTAGACAGCCTGCACTGCTTATAGCTAAACAAAATCACAGCTGGGCTTGGGAGAGAATCAACATGGTGTTTCTCCACATGTAACAAAAGATTTGATTATTAAATGTAAATAAGATGTGCTAGAGTGCTTTTGTTTCGTTTTGTTTTGTTTCAGTATTAGGTATCACACCTAGGGTTTCACAAATGCTAGGCAAGTGCTTCACCACTGAGCTACACCTCAAAACTTTTTAAAATTTTCATTTGGAGACAGAATCCCACTATTTTGAGCAGGCTGGCATTAATCTTTCATCCTGTTGCTTCAGACTACTAAATAGTTGAGATTGCAGGCATGTGCCAACATACCCAGCTTTATTCTTTTAAATTCTGTATATATTAAGTAACATGTAGTTTTTTCCCTTTTATTTCTGGTGATATTTTATCATCATTAGTGCTACCCTTTTTATTGTATGTTACCCCCATGTTTATGCTGATTAAAATGCAAATCATACCTGCTGTTTTATTTTAGTTTTTAGTTGACTTGAAATGATTGCATGCTTCTGAAAAGTCCCAGTTGGTGAAGTCCCTTCAGGATCTGACTGATCACATTTCTTGCTCATAGTTGGGATTTAAAAGTTAGATGGGAAAAAGCAGTAAAGATAAAGGCAAAAAATCATATATTGCAATTTTTAGTGTTATCTTAGGAAACTAAAGTGGTGTGTAGGAAATAACAGCCACTATAACACAGGTTGCAAAAAAGCGAAGTATTCAAGATTGTGATCAGCACATTCAAGTATAATGCTAAGTATGGCCATGATATGAAAAATCTCACTTTTAGGGGCTAATTTCTCTGCCTTAGAATATACACAGGCATGGAGTTATCTGAACTAGAATCTGTTATAAGTGTAAAGGGAAAAGAATACATCCTCTGGTGTTTTATATATCAGTCTAAATCTACAGAAACACTCATATCATCTGAAATAGATGTCAGCCGATTTTAAGTTATGTAAAGAAGCTCACTTTATCTGATCTTGAAGAGAGGAGATTTAAGTTTCCATAATTCTTGGTATTCTAAAAGATGTGCTTGTCTCTGGAATAAGAGGTGGAATGGAATTATTATCTAAGGTAGGATCCTGCCTGTAAAATTAGCAGTTCCAATTCTCTTGCATTTAGTGTAGAATCTATGGCATAGTTTTCTAGCATAAAGACAGAAGATACTGTTGTACCTATCTTGATATTTAAAATTTTAGTTGTTATTGTAGTTGTGAAAGATCAAGAAGATTGGGTTCAAAGAAAATTGTGATAGGATTCTGCAAAGTGGCACTTTTTAGATTCAATAATGCTAGGTCATCTCTTGTCACTATTCTTTTTTTCTAAAAGTTAAGTGTTGAAACAACTCTAGTTAGAAGAGAATTTCATTACTTACAGTTTTATTGCTTATAAGTAATAGTACCATAAGAATATACAAATTAGCTCAGCAAATAGAAAGCTACAATTATTTTATGGCTCATTGGAAGATAGACTTATCAAGGAAGATCCCTAGGGATCAGAACGTACTCTGGTATTATTTAACATATTCGTTAAGCAGTCAGTGGAAAATGTAAATGAGAACACATACAAATCTGTAATAAAAAATATTAGAAGTGAGAGATAATAAATCAACTTGATCAAAAGTACAGACGGATATGGACAGCTGGGGAAATTAGTCAGATGAGAAATAGATGAGATTTAATAAAAAGAATAGTGAGATAATGAATGTGAAGAAAAATAATAATACACAGCATAGAAATATAAACTAATAAGAAGATGCATATGAAGTAATTATGGAAAGACTATTTTAGTGTATTTGCTAGCAAACTAAAAAGAAAAAAATGCCCTCAAATTCTTGTACTATGACAATGAAAGATAATTGTGTTATATTACCCCTGAGTTGAACAACTGGAAAGAAAAGAAAAATTATAATGCCACTTAGCTAGGCAATAACATTTTGTCTATAAGCTTAATGTGTGTTTTATAAAGTTAGACAATTTCAGGACAAAGTAACAGTTGTAATAAAAGCGGGCAACTTATACTAACAGGGAGACAGTCATTTCAATAATTTTGCTTTAAAAACATTGTATTATCAAATATATACTCTCTTGTAGATTAATCTCAAGCCTGCCTGCATCAAACTTTTCTACCTAATTACACTCTTGTGATTATAGTTCATATAACAACAGTAAAATCCCCATAGAACAGGTAATATAAGCGGCAACAGACATTTATTTCTCACAGTTCTTAAGCCCAAGAGAAGGGTGCCAGCGTGGTTAAATTGTGATGCTAAGGGCACCCTTTTCCTGTAAACCTCTACTTTCTCAGTGTATATTCACATGCCAGAAAAGGGAGGCGGGAGAGAGGGAGAAGGGAGGTGGGAGCAGGGAGAGAACATATGTGCATATCCACACAGGCTCTGGTGCTCTAATCTCCAGGAAAATAATCTCAGTGGGATCCATTCGCATCACTCCCATTGTCCCACTGCAGAACTAATTACCAGCCAAGGGCTTCAGCATCAACACTAGAAGCTTAAGCCTTCCACTCCTTGTGAGTGGACACAAGGTTTCAGACCATAATATCCCAGCATCATTCATTGTTCTCTTCTTTCCTTTCTTTCTTTATTTCTAGAAACTATTGTCCTGAGTTTCTTTCATGTTCTTTTAGATTTTTTGTTTTGTGTTACTATTCTTTCTGTCCTAGATAGAGTAGCTGTTCAACATCATCACCAATGGTAATGAATTTAAAAACCTCCAGGAAGTCAGATTTACTTCATGTCTTATTTTATATGCTTTCAGATAGAGCGTTGGGCACTTGCTTCCTCTGTCATTTCTTCAGAAAGGAGAAAGCACTTCAGTATTCATTGTAGCTTCTTCACTTTTATAAACGATGTTTCTTTCTGCACTGCTTTCTGCAGTATTCCCAGCTGTAGTTACTAATTCTTAAAGACTCTTCCGGGTGATTCTCTGAATCAGTAATTGTGACCTTGAGGCTGTACTGATGGATCACTTCTTATGTGTTCTGATTCCATGACTATGTTGAAAAGTACCTCCTCTTTGTTCTGAGAGATTCATTCATCCCAAGGATCTTTGCTTCTCTTCCCCAGGGGAGCCACTTCATGGATGTGCACTCTCTGGGCATGGAGGACAAGAAACATATGCCCAGTAATACGCTTATGATATTTCACATAGGAAAAGAATGAACAAGGTCAGGTAAAGCATATAAATCAAGGGGCAACCTCAGTCAAATAATTTCCAGATATGGACTGTATGGTTTACACATTATTTTTGATAAATCATATAGTTAGACATTGTATTTAATTCTTTTTTTGGTACTGGGAATCAAGCTCAGGACCTTGTGCTTGCCAGGCAGGCCCTGTTCCATTGAACTATATCCTCAGCCCTGTATTTAAATTTTTGCCTGAGAATAGAACCAGTTTTAGGGGCTTATGTACACTTTTGACTAAATATATATTTATACTAATAAATCTCGGTTTGAGGACTAATCAGGATTATCTCAGTGAGAAATACTATCCTATAAAACAGCCCATATGTATTATCCCAGCTTATAAAGGAGGTAGGTAAGGCTCAAGGATTCCCAAATTGTGAGTAGGAGAGGTAAGGTTAGAATACGTACCTATTACAATTCAAAGAAGCCCAAGATCTTAAAAAATTATCTCTACATAATAGAAAAGTATTCCAGACAGCAAAAATATTCATCTCTAAGTGTATTCATGAAGCAAAAGGCATGGAGGTAAATGTGACTCTTGCCAGCCCTCATAGTCCACACTGATCAGCTATGAAACAAAACCCTGGCACCTAGACTTTTGACAGTGCGGGAGACTCTTCTGCTCCTGGGGTTCACAGGCATACACTGAAGACCTTGATAAAGTTATTTGGGAAAGTCAGTACATTGCTGACTCTGCCCTGGAAGCACACATTCAGGAAGACATGCAATAAATTATGGATTGTTGAAAGGTTCAGTGTAATACAATGAAATGACAATCATCCTGAAAACCAAGGTCTTGCTGGGCAGATCCTGTTCTGGGCAGCAACTCTCCTGACCCACAAGGTTCAGAGCTGTCATTATGCTATGTTACCATCATAGCTCACCCCACGTCTTCAACATGCTGTGTTACATTTATACACCAGCTCCCTACTGAAGAAGGGGCGAACATCGCCAATAATAAAAGAGCAGATAGCACTAGATAATATGAAAGGAAAGTAACTTCATGAACCCATGTGCAACTGGATAAACCCATGAGAAAATAAAAACGAAAAAGAACCAAGAGGAAGAGCAAGTTAATCTTCAATTTTGAGTTCAAATATATATCATAATAATTTTCTAATGGCCCTCCTGGTGAGACTATAGGCACTAACATTAGTAAAACAATGTTTATTAATTTATTATGTGACGCTAATTTAATCATGTGATAACGCTTCTGCTTTACCCTGTGGTTTGTGGTTCTATTAGGCTTCTCTTCTTGTAATTATTAGTACCAGTTATTATAAAATAGATACACCATATTAACTAATATACTTCATAATGCACTTTACTTGTGGGGATGAGAAGCCTAATTCAGACTAATTTAAGCAAAACTGCAGTACTTTGTATGACAGAGAAGTCTCAGAGTAGAAACCATATCATGAGTACTATGGTATGTGTGTTCTAACGAGATACTCAAGAATATTTCCCTGAAGGCAACTCTTCACCATTAATTTGGTTTTGTCATCAGTGACTTTATTTTTAGGCATCCACCTTCAACCATAATTACTGGGAAGTGACAACTAGTGATACTAAGATGACACTGGATCAATTTAAACATCTTTTTGAGACAAAAAAATATTTTTCCATACAGCTCTGATAAAATTAATATTAAAGATTTCAATGGGGCAGTGCATTTAATGAAAAGACTACATTGCCCTGAGAGGGTCATATTAGTCATAGGTATGGTTAATGCTTAAACTCGAGCCTGTCTACCTCAAAGTATATGGATTAACATTGAGGAAACAGTCACTACTCTAAAAATTCAAGGTGATTTTACCAGATAAATGGTTTATAGGTAGGCAAAACAGTAAGTCCTCTGTATAAACGGTAACCACAGGAAGAAACAAATATTAACACCAACTTTAAGAATAATAAGGTATGTATGTAGAACCCCTTGAATTGCCTCTTTGTTCAATTTTAGACAGAATTTATTGGCAAGCACTTTGCTAATGTTGTCTTCAATTAACAAAATGGAGTTCAAATTATCAAGATCCTGGACTAAAATGCATCAATTGGCATTACAGCCATGCTTACCAAACCAGCTCTCTAATGAAGCCAGTATATTTTCCAGCCAAATGAAGACTAGACCACAGAAACAGAGCCTGTAGAAAAGTGAAAGAGTAGCTGATTACTCAGAATAAACAGAAATAGCAGCATGCAGCTGGCAGGGAGGAATCAGAGATGCACGGATACAATTTTGAGAAAAAAAATGTCTCCATAGAATTATCTTACTATGACTAATATAGAAGAGGTAGAGCTTCAAGTGAAAAGGCATTGCAGAAAAGTAGAAATTGCACAACTGAAACAGAAGGGCAGTTTCCAATAACCATCTGCCTCAGAACATGTACTGGTCTTTTCAGCCTCATCCTCCACTATCAGATGTTAAAGCAGGGTAATTTTGTATAACTTGCAGGTGTAAGAAGGGATGAAAAGAAAGAATTGAGATGTTATGTACATTTACCAATTCTCCACAAGGAATGTAATCATTATGCAACACAAACATGTGCTAATAAAAACTAAAAACTGAAAAAACACAAAACTATTGGTAGCTCAAGGAGTAATCTATGCGGAAAAGTACTTTGTGGATTTATGCAATGTGGTGTCTCTCAAAAACAACCAACTAAATCACCAAGACTAGCAAAATTTCATGTTCAAACCTCAACAATCAAAGTAGAGTTCTTATAATTAAGTCCAACTTAAACTTTAAAATACAAGCACAAAATTTAGACTGCTTGAAGCCAGAAAAATTGAAAATCTGCATACTTTTAGTCGTATAAATTCTATTTGCAAGTTCTTGTATTTGTTTGTTGTATATGGTATTTTCTCATTGCAGTTTACCTAAGTAGTATATGGACATGTGTATGTGTCTACCTGTATTTGTGTAGAATACTGTCTTGGCTGGTGAAGGTGCAATTCAGAGATTTAGAAGCATGGTACCAAAGAATAATTTTACAATCTAGCTTAAATCTATTAAGAGAAAAAAGACTAAGCACATGCACTGTCATTTAGCAGGTTCAGCTACCTTACTTGTGAATCCAGCATAATCTTTTAAAAATGGTCAGAAGCAAAATACTGTCACAGACTGTAAATGGTTGCTCATATTAATTTAGCTAAGTACTTGTAATCTGTCCAAGTACTACTTAATAGAATATAACTGCAAAATAGTATGATTCTTCCAGAGTTTGGAGGACTGCCATGTGTCTAAGTCAGATTTAGCAATCAGGAGTGTAAAAGAGGAAATCATTAAACCATAGATTCTTTTCAAATACATGCAAATTTAGTCTTTTCCAAATTGAGAAATATTTGAAATCATTACAAAACTATACTTCTCCTCATATTTCTTTGTCTTAGTTAGCTATAAAGCATAGTAAGAAAAAAAGAAAAAAATATTGATCTGAATGGCAAAAATCTTGGATTTTTAAGAATTGTTTTGTTAAGAGTAAGATTTTTCTAGAATCTCCAAAATTAGTTTGAATCCTAAGAGCCAACTTTTTAAAGAATGAAAAATAAGGCTTATGTTATAAAATAAAGAAAGAAGGCAGCATGATGATCTTCCTTTTGCAATCCAACAGAAGATAAACATTCATTTGGGGCACAAGTCCATGAAACAACATCCCCAATAATCACCTGAAGAACTGTTAGAAATCCAAATTTTCAAGTTTCACTTAGGATATACCAAGTCAGAAATATGGAGGTGTGACTCCACATGTCATGACTCAAGAAACTCTATAGGTTTATGTGATAAATGGCAATACATGATAAACACTACCTTAGATTTTAGAAGATTTGATAGCAATGGTTTAAAAATAGTTATTTGAAAAAGAGTCACTATACTTGCACATCTGGAAGACACAACCCTAAGGCACCCAGAGTGCTGAATGCAAACACCCCGAGAAGAGTCTTTGGGGATTGTCTTTTTCCCTTTCAAGCGTGGAGCACAGGATGAAAAGAAATCTTTGCCTGTGTTCTCTATGGCATGTAAATGAAGCTGGCAGCAGCTTCACAATTCTGGGTAGTACAGAAAAAGTAGAAGAGGGTTTTTGAGTACCTGCAAATAGGAACAGAAATATTGAAAGGTTGTAAAGCTCAGAGGAGAAAGAGCGAGTCTGAGGGTCTTTGTGATCAGAGACTGGCAGAATGTGTGCATAGTTGAGCACCAAGTACAGACAGCCCTCCTTTCCCTTACGGCAAGATAATCCATAGCGTTCTACATCTGCTTCGAAATGTAGATCACCTGGGAAGAAGGGTCTGGAGAGAGGAGATTCTCATAGTGACTGGGTTACTTTAAACTAGTAATATTTCCAAAATGAAGTCTTATGAGTTTTCCTCTTTTATAAAAGTAATGGAAGCTATATATTTGATCCCAGTCTATATTATTCTTTTCAGATGTGGCACCATCAAATTATGTGTTGTTTTGTTTTTTTGTTTTTTTGTTTTTGTTTTGTTTTTGTTTTTCTCCGGTACCGGGAACCGAACTCACGACCTTGCGCTTGCCAGGCAGGCGCTTTTGCCGCTGAGCTAAATCCTCAGCCCCACCATCAAATTATGTGAAAGATTTTAATAACAAAAAGGTTCTCATGATTATAATGTTTTTAACTTGAAACATACATCACTTAGGCAGCTTGCCACAACTGTGAGACATATTTAAAAGGGGGAAATTTCTTCTCTTTCAAAGTTTAAGAATTTTCCATACGATGTCTCTTGGTCCTGTTGCTTTGGGCATGTGGCAGCACAGTACATCATAGCAGGACTGCATGCCAGAGAGGGACTGTTCACTTCGTTGCTTCCAGGAAACAAAAAGACTAAGCTAGGAAAGGCCGGCATCCCAATATTCCCTTCCAGGGCTTGCTCCCGATCACCCACCAGGCCCCACTCCTAGAGGTTCAACAGCCTCTTAATAACATCACTGGCTGGGGATCTATTGTTTATCACATGGGCTTCGGGGGATATTTCATATGTAAACTACAAAAATGTAGCCACACATTAATTTTAGCAATGCCACTAACTGACATTCAAGTAGTGAAAATAGTGTTTCAAGCATTATACTATGTGTTCTGCACTCTTTATGTTGCATAGATAAGAAAGCTATGCAGCAGGGCTTAGAGTAGCAGAAGACAGAAACAAATAACTGTAAGTACCAGAGATCGCACCAGAGCAAAATGCAAGCCCAAAGGTTTGATGTTAAACCCAAGATCCTAAACCCTAGATAATGTCAAGGTTTCAACCATCAATACACAGAGAATGTAAGTAGTATGGGTTAAATACTAAACGAAGTATCTGGTCCACTTTATACATAGTAGGAAGTAAATTATGTTTGCTAATTAGATAAATACCAATCAACTTATATTACCACCCTCTGACTTAGAGGACCTTTACATAAACACCTCATCTAAATAACATCACCTTTTATCCTGTATGTCTCCTTAACACAATTTACACGCTCCCTTAACCGTTATTTATTACCACATGGCATGTAGTCACAGGCAAATTCACTCGTTATTTCTTTCTCACTCTTGTGTAATTTTCCTGAGAGCTTGGTTTGACTCTTTATTATCCTTAGTGCCTGGCTTCTAATGATGATTCACTAAAAATCTCTTCAATGAAATACTTCTAAGTAAGCAATATTCTTACAATTTGCAGGGATGTAAATATTTTAAAATGAATATTCACCTTTACCTAATCCATTTCTTATCTGCTACACAGACATTGAATGCTAACAAAACATTGAACAGTATTATCTGGAGATATTTTTAAATGTTTGCCAAAGTACTAATATATGTAGATTTTAACTCAGTTGAATAGTTACTCTACCCTGTGTGTTTTTTTACATTTTCAAGGATGAATTAATAAATCACTTTAGTGTAAATTTGCAGAGTGACAGCTGCTTGAATTTCTAGAGAAGAGCAAGAAATACAAGATGGAGAAGATGAACAAAGAGATCAAGTTAAAAGGAGCGTGGGGGCCTATGTCAAAACATCACCTTGTCTTTCAAAGATTAATGTTACTCTCTTTTCAGACAGGTAACCCTATCAGGCACTGAGTGACTATCAAATCACCTAGTGGCCCCTATACTAGCTGCCTATCATGGTTAACCCAGCACAGCACAGCAAGTTGCCAGGCAGGGAGCCAACTGTAACAGAAATACAACTTTGAACAACAGTACAAAATGAAGGGTTTTAGGATTGCAATCTCACAATCCAGTAATTTCCAGGACCCTTTTATCTCAGCAAGCTGGGAAGAATTTTCGTTCTAATTTGTTTTCACCTAGGAAAAATATCTTGTTGGCACCAGGAGTTCTCAAAAGTGTCTACTAAATCCTTGTCGGCTTTGGCGCATTTTCAGTGATGTGCTGTACAGTATATTAGAAGTTAGGCTACAAGAAACCACCCTGTGACCACTGAAATCTCTTTGTTAATGACCCAACTACAATGTAAAGACCCAGTGATCCCCTTGGGGTAATTTAATTTTTCAGTCCTAAGAGTGAATGCAGCAGCCACTTGAGTCTCCATCTCACTCACTCAGCTTACAGAAAACAGCAATTTTAGTGGACCTCCTTCCCTCCCTCCTTTCCTTCCTTCCTTCCTTCCTTCCTTCCTTCCTTCCTTCCTTCCTTCCTTCCTTCCTTCCTTCCTTTTTCCTTTTACCCTTTCATCATTCATGTTGTTGTTGTTGCCATTTTGTTGTCCATTGCTAATCAGGCAGGTGATTTCATTCATGTGTTAATTGTTTTCTTTCATCATACCTTTTGGGGGCTTTTTATGAGCTTTGTCTTATTTTTTGGATACCATCAAATAAGCCAGAAAATGGAGAGAATGGGAAAAAAATACAATATTTTGTCAGCTCTGTTTATCTTAGCATCAGAAATACTAACAATTAATAGAATGACTTTTGAATCTCTAAACAGATTTAAAGTGAGTGGTAAGACTTGTGCTTACCCTAAAATGTACTTGTTTACTTGCATTCTCATATTGCGTATATGCAGGATTCCATTTTCACTGCAGGAAGGAAATTTTCATTACTTGATTCATGAATATAGAGAACTACAAAAAGAAATGAACATCAGAGAAAGCAATGGGAAACTCGTGGCTATTTCCACAACAGGACACGAAGCAGACCAGAGATTTAGAGAAACATAGACAAAGGTGAAAGATTTGCCACTTCCTCAGTGTCTTGTCATATTGGGGAAAAAAATAAAACTTTTTTTTTCAAAATAAGGGTATTCTCATTTTGTGTTAATAGCTATGCTACACTAGTCGAATTGAATTCCTCAAGCCCTTGCTCTCCCTGTTGGTACTCTGTGCCCTGCAGGGTGTAGAAAAGGAATTTATATGATGTGGAGCTTCAAGGAGGAGTTTTGAAAAACAATCAGGATCTGTGACAAAAAGAAAGAAAGGTGGAATATCTGAAATTGTGACAATGGAATATTTTAAATATGGCTCCTGTATAGACAAGATAGCATGCCTATATCTTGTACTCTGATTAACTACTACAAAGACAACAAGATTCGATGTATCAACTATTGTAACTGTCCTACTAACTTGTTTTTTTTTTTTTTTTTTTCCTACTAACTTGTTTTAAAACCCAGTTCCAGTGTTGGTTTATCTTTTTTCTTTTTAAAATAAAAAATAATAAATACATAAATGAAACATAGTTTCAAATTAGGAAAAATATTTCCTCTAAAGAAAAGAAATGAAGCTATCCTAAATACTACATTCTCACTTCCCTGTGACCATTTAAAAATCTTCAATTCTGACTTATGATTAAGAAAAAAACTACATCTTTTCAAATCGTTTATATAATAAAAATAAGAGTGACAAGGGGATACAATCAATTTACATTATATCCAAAGTAACTCAGTTTTGATGAATGATTTTATGCAAATGAACAGATAGTCTAGTATTTCATATAATGTAATCAATGGGTTAGAGTGTTGCTTTGTTAATGAACCTGCCTGGCCAGATTATTCCAGTGTAAAGAAGCTTTTTATGATAACCCAAAGTAGAGAAAGCATCATTCCTGGATCTAAGGAAGGACTAAATCCCCCAATACAGTATCAGATGACCGTTAGAAAGATAAAAGCGCATTATTAGTCAGCACACCTATGTGATTATCCCCACATAGTAAAGTCTTATTTTTATGCAAAAATGAGTTGCATTTTAGCAAAGCACCGTTGCATGGAAAATGTATTAAAAGAGCTCCTTGATACATGCTTAATATTTTGGATTGCTGAGGAGTTTGGAGCACATTATTCTGCATGCAGATGTGCTACAGATCATTAAAGATCAAGAGCTTTCAGATTGTAAAGTCAACAGGCTGATACAAAAACTAAAAGAGAAAAGGAACCTTTTATTCACAATAGGAGCTTTGAGGAGCAGAAATAAAAATGGTATTCTAAGCATCACTACACCCAGCCCAACATTTTGATTAGCACTTTGAGTCACAAAAAGCAATAATGGACTCTATAGGTTAAAATTAGTGTTTATGAAATGATTTATAATGTTTTTTGAGACCATGATGTTGTATAAGAATGCTGAGGTCAGCATCTGAGACAATTGGAAAATAGGTACTGAAAATAAGTAAAAAGTGTGTAGTTGCTGACTGAACAATCTGCTCTCTGCAAAAGAATGGAAAATTGTGGCATTTATTGAAAATACTACTCACCAGATTTTGACAGATATTTTTGAAAAGAATGTATCAAGTGTAACAAGGTAATATTTTAATTTTAAAGATATTCTGTATATTTTTATTTTAGGTGATGTGACTCACATTTTGAAATGCCTGAGATAAGCATTTATGATCTAAACATCACAAACTTTGAATAATCAAACTTATTGTAGGTTTAATACACTGTTAATCACATTTAATAAGGATCACAAAATGTTTTGCATATACTTATGTTCTCTTCAGTAGTAAGAGGAATACCCATGACTAGAAAGCTGTACACTTCCAATTAAAGGATGCAATAAAAGACAACTGGAAGAGATGTAGTATGAATTTACATACTTTATTAAAAGTTTGAGCAAGGGTCTAGGATATCAGGGTATGGCTGCTTCCCATGTGCCAGATCTCTTAACATTAAGCTCAGCTTTGCTATTCCTTCCAGACCTAAATTCTTTCATACCAACAAGAATGTAATTCTTAGGTCAGCAACCAGTTATCATTGTTACCAGTCAGGCTCCAGCCATGGAGGCCGGATAAAGTAAGCATCAACAGGTCTGCAGCTGGGGTCTGTCTTCTCTGGTCTCTGTGCTAATGTGCCTGCTTAAGTTTCTTGACTTCTCCAGTCCAGGCCGTCAGACCGAACCCCTGCTTTATTTTCTAGTCAGTCTTCCCACTCTCACAGTTCCAAAGATTGCAATTAATCCCCTAATGTCTACCACCCTTCTCCTTCATGTAGCTTTTTTAGCTTACCTATGCCGGTCTCTCAATAGTGACAGCTCCTTAATTGTTCATTGCCATGCTCCACTGGCCTGTCAGTGATTTTCTGATGTTCCTCTTGGAAAGTCCCTGACACCAACCACTAGGCAGCTCCTGTCTTTTGTCATATATTCTCTGGATACCATATCTTGGCTGATAAACTAAATTTCATTTAGTGGGAAAGAAATCAGAGATTCTGTCTTAAAATGGTATTTGGACAACAGTTAAAAGGGTGGTTTATCCAACTGTGGAAAATTTAAACAAAAAAACAAACAATAGCAAAATAAAAACCTCTTTAACGTGCTGTACAACAAAGTAAAATTCAAGGCACAAGGACTGTTGCAGAAAAAAATATTGAGGAAATATCTGAATATAAAGTATAAAATAGACTAGGGTGAACCTATCCCAAATTATTTAAGTATTTAAAGAGAGATACATTTACTCCTCTCCCTCCTATTTGTTTGTCTGCCTATGACTCTAAACTGTGGGATTGAAACAAATCAGAGAAGTGTAATCTTCTCTCCATATTTATGTTTTGGAGTATTTTCTTTCTATCTATAGTCTTCCAAATTCTTTTGGTGCAAGTAAATCCTTCAAACTAAATAGAGATACAGATTAAAAAAAAGCTGGATGTAA
>NW_004955405.1:13887958-13900711 GCF_000276665.1 Chinchilla lanigera
TGTATTTGCTACCTCAAAGACGCAAAGCTACCACATTTGTTACAAAAAAGGAAGTGACTAAGATATGTAAACAGCTATTCTACAGAGGCACATGATTGAAAATATCACAATGAATTGATCACAGACCCTTGCCAATATTAATGTAATAACATGGGAGTGAGTCTTCCCTTATTTGCAAGCGAATAAAGAAAAAAAAAAACTGAAAGCAAAAAATAGAGATTTAAAAAATATCTTTTAAATTAAACTAAGGAGACTACCAGAAAATTGAAGCTGAGGAATTGCCTTTAAAATTAAATTAAAATTAACTCACCATGTACTGAAGAAGATATTTTAGGAAGTCTTTGGAATCTTATATTTAAAAAGGCAGAAAGAAAATGTACTACCTCTGTCATCTGATATATGTAAGAAGTGATTAAAAGACAGCAGAATTTCAGAAATGGTCAGAAACACAAAGAAATAAATTATTGCAAAAACAGCAAATGCAAGAGTTGAATAAAAATTAAATTTTTCTCAAAATAAAGCCTCAGTTTTACATTGTACAAATACAAACTAATGTAAAGGACAAGCCTGAGAATTTTCAAATTGCAGAAGGAAAAGAAAAACAAAAACACGGATGCAAATAAAAAGAGAAAATTCAGTGAAGAGAAGAGAAAAACTGGAATGCTGGTACATATCCCTTTAAAATGACCAGATTAAGTAAAGGAAGCAGTTACCAAAAGCTATATTGTAACAGTCTGCCTCAGCTGAAAGGACTGCATATATTTTTTTAAAAGTTAATGAAGGCTGGGGATTTAGCTCAGCGGCAAAGCGCCTGCCTGGCAAGCGCAAGGTCGTAAGTTCGGTTCCCGGTACCAGAGGAAAACCAAAAAAAAAAAAAGTTAATGAAAATTGACCCACATGTAGGTACAGTCACATGATAAAGAGTTTTAGTGTACTCCAGACAGAGGAGACAGTCCCAATAGAAGACAGTTCTGGATATTCTTTAGAAATGTTATGAACAGCAGATCATAGAGGAACGTAAAACTTAAGAAGGAGAAAATATAATGGCAAAGGAATTTTAAAAATCATCATAGGCCCTGAGTATATGAATTCAGAATATTATATACAGGAACTAGAAACATTAATTATGTTACTATTTTTAAATATATGCAAAAAGCTAATAAAAGCATAAAGCCCACTTTAGAGCAAAAAAAAACAATGTAGCAGTACAGTGTGAGTATCGCTACTCTGAAAACTGAAAATCTGAAATGCTGTCAAATCCAAATCTTTGTAAGTGCAGACAGGGTATCACAAGTAGAGAAATTCATACTGAGCCTCACATGACAGATTACAGTCCAAATACATGGTCACTGATAATGTTGTACAAAATTGCATTCAGGCTACGCATATAAGGTGTATCTGAAACACAAATTTATTTCATATTTAGACCAGTTCCATCCCCAAAGTACTTCATTATGCACATAGAAATATTTAGAGATCTGAAAACATTTAAACACTAAAATACTCCTGGTTTTAAAAGTTTGGATAAGAAATACATAACCAATAGTATAAAAGTGACTTCCAAGCAATTAATACAGAATTTCAAAACGGATATTTGCTATTATACATTTATTATTGAAATCCAATAAACATAAAACCAGAAATCTTGTGTGCAGGTCATTAACGAGGAAAACATAGCTGAAATAAAAATGAAGTGGGGATTCTTCTACTACATTTCAAAGTAATAGAAAGAAAATACCAGAAAATTCAGGCCAAGGCTGTGACTCTAAATAAAACTGTTCAGAATATAGACGACTCCTTCACCACAAAGTTCCTGAACAACTATATTGTGAATACATATGCAATTCTAATGGGAAAAAAAACACACTACACTAGGAAAATATGGTAGAAGAGACAATATTTACAAGACTCAATAATTTTTATATTAAATACTTTCTCAGCAAATTCTCAAAAAATGAGCATATAATTAAAGATAAATTGCAAAAATGCTTCAATATGCATAACAAAGAATATAAATTCTGAAAATATAAATGTCTAATAATTCAGTGTAGAATACAGGATCCCAGTAGGAAAATGCATGAAATATTTCTCATGTCATTTATGTAAGAGAAAATTAAAGAGGATATCAAACATTGAAAAAAAATCCAAGAATTTTGTAATGAATAAATTGATTTTTAAAAAAAATATCACCTTTAAATATGTTATTATGTTGACTTGCATATGGGCATAGAAGGTACTCTTTGGCACATACATGAATTAGTGCAGTGTTGCCAGCTAGTGTGAATTTATTAACATGTGAATATATTTAGGTTAGTTAATATAAGTTAACAATTTTAATGCTCAAATATTGAGGAATATTATAATATTTATAAAAATTAGCAGGTATATTTTTGAAGGTGTATAAGAAAATCTGGTTTTAGTATGAGTATCTATGTGGTTATACCTTGTAAACTAGACCGTATTTATAGCTATTTAGAATAGTAATGTTACATAATAAAACACATTTACTTGCATAAATATTAGTACTAATGGTAGTAAACTAATAAACACAAGCATTTTATCCAAAGAAAGTATGTTTTGATCATATTTTCAAAAAAGAAGCAGACAGTTCCAAGGAAACAAGAAGGATTTGGAAAAGCCACTTAAGAAAGCCATAGTGCAGAGGTGTTTGGGATGTGAGACAATACTCACTGCCCCTAGAGACAAGGAATCTGGGATGTGCTATGTCCAGGAGTCTGAGAAGCAGAATAAAAGCAGAATTGGAGGGGAAACTGGTGCATTGTTGATTTTCCTGGAGAAACTTGCTGTGCTGGTTTTTCTGACACGAATTCATATGTTCTCATCATCAGAGGAGCTCAGGTCCTTGCTGTCCCTGAGGATGGCTGTGTTTCTTTTCAGGGGAGCTCTGGACCTTACCTTGAGCTTCACTTCCTGGCATCTGTGCAGATTCCTCATCCTGGTGGCACAGATTCTTTATCCCATTGGCGCAGACTTTTTAATCTTCCACCACAAGCCTTTGGGTTTTTTGTTTTGTTCTGGTTTTTTTTTTTTTGTTTTTTTTCCAGTACCGGGAATCGAACTCAAGACGTCGCGATTGCCAGGCAGGCACTGTGCCATTGAACTAAATCCCCAGCCCCTGGGTTTTTCAATATAGATCCTGATACAGACTTGCATGAGGCATTATCATGGGCTTTAGGCCTCCAGCTGGACTTGTGCAAAACATTACCATGGGAGCCCAACCTTCAGCTGTGTTCTTTGGGACTTTTTTGGTGCATATTATAAAACAATCCTAAAAATCATATGTCCTGCATTAAAACTATTCCCTTTCAAGCTCTGACCACAATAGTGACAATATCATACTACTGAGCATCAGGAAGAAAGGGACTTCCAACAAACTTTTAAGTCTAATAAGTGGTTTAACAAGTAATTAAATAGATAATGAATCCTAATAAACTACAGGACTCATAATATGAACAAGATTCAAATGACTTCTCAGGATAGAATATGGTCCCCAAATCTCCTTTGTACTGTTATTAATTACAACATTTACTATGTACATTTATCTTAGAAAATGAAACTTAATATTTCATTTTTATATTCAAAGTACAGTCTATACACTACTGAGGATCTTTCAATGCATTGTGAATGAGTAGAAAATTAATAATCTCTTTAGTTCAAGTTCTTTACTAAATAATATTGTTTCCTTTTTGTTAAAAAATTCACAAGCTAATTTTTAGAATGGATAAATTACCAAGCAAGGAAATGTTTACTACATTTTGTAGTCTCTGTGTAGTGTGTGTGTGTGTATGTGTGTGTGTGTGTGTGTGCTACTGGCAACTGAACCAAAGTCTTTCACATTCAGTTTTATTTCAAGACATTTTTTTTTTAGATTTGAGACAGTGCTTCACTAAGTTTCCCAGGTGGGACTCAAACTTGTAATCCTCCTGCCTCAACATCCCTCACGCTGAGATTACAGGTGCACACCACTGTAGCCCCTTCTATGAGTATTTTTTAATTTCTAATTTGAACTAATTTACAAACATAACTAAATAAATAACAATATATTACCCAGGGTAATAAAAAACATATATTTTTTCCTCTGTATTCTTTATATTTGTAATATAAAGTTATTTGAGTTTTTCTTTTATTTGATACTCTAATTTATACTAATAAATATTTTCATTCATTTATAGGGCTGAAATTTTTGCTAAAGTGACAAAATGAATGACAAACAGATGTAAACATTTATTCTATCAAATATTATTGGAATAATTTTCTAATGATTCTACTTCATATGATATTAATATGGCATATCTTTCTCCAGTGTGAAATGTGGAAATATTTTGATACCAAAGTATTTTAATAACGATAACCTTTATTATGAAGTTTGCAGTTTTTTCTTTTGTTTTCCTTTTTAAATCACTAAATGTTTGCAGGGCAGTGTTTACTTTCTTGGTGGGCAGTGGGTACGTGTGTGTACTGCATCTTAATTACTTTTTTATTTGCTTCTCCTCCACTGTATCCCCTCTCTCCATCTCTTTTTCCCCTTTAAAAAAGATCGTTCTACTTTCAGTTATTTATCTCTTTTTTTTGCTCTTTATTTATATTTTGGGCTTCTCATATCATCTGATATTTAAGCTTGTGTATTTGATCTATGTCATTTAATATTATAGTCTCAAGATGTATTGATTTTCTTATAAATGACTGAAGTTAATCCTTTGGGAAGAGTTGTACTTGACTGTACCACATTTTCTTTATTTATTCATCTATTGATAGACATGTAGGCTGCTTCCAAAAATTAGTTATTATAAATTGTGCGACTGGGAATGTAGATGCGCACGTGCCATTGGAATATGATGTCTTTAACTCTTTTGGGGAAGTACCCACAAGGAGATAGCTGGGTCTAATGGAATTTCTAGTCTTAGTGTTCTGAGGAATTTCCATACTGATTTTCATAGTAGTTTTATAAATTTCCATTCCCAAAATAGTATAGAAGTTTTCCTTTTTCTCAGAACCTTACTAGCATTTGTTATTATTTGATTTCTTAATGATCCTTATTTCTGGGATAAAATGAAATATCAGTGCTGTTCTAATTTGCATTTCTCTAATGGCCAATGGTATAGATCACTCATTTATGTATTCGTTGACCATTTGCCCTCCTTTTGTGAAGTGTCTGTTCATTTCACTTGCCAATGTTTTGACTGGGTCTTCTATTTTGGGGGAGTATTCTTTTGTGTTTATTTATTCTAGATATTAGTTCTTTTCTAAGGAGTATCTGGCAAGAATATTTCCCATCTGGTAGGTTGCCTTTTCATTCTGTTGGTTATTTCTTTTGCTGCACAGAAGTTTTGAAGTAATCCCAAGTAAGACCTTGTCTATGTTTATGACATCAAGAGCTTTCTCTCTGTGTTCCATAAGGTGAGTTGTTTCTGTTTTAACATTTACTAAGGTCCATTTTGATTTTAGGTTAATATATGGTGAGAGATATGGAATTACATTCAAAGTTCTGCATATGACAAGCCAGTTTTCCCCATACTATTTTTTAAAAAGGCTGTCTTTCTTCCAGTGTGTGTTTTTGGCCCCTTTATCAAAGATCAAGTGGTTGTGTATGCTTGGGATTGTTTCTGCATTCAAAATTCCGCTCTATTCTCATGTCTGTTTTTGTGCCTGTACCGCTGTTTTCTAAAACGTTTACACCTTTTCCTTTAAACTTTGGTTGCTTTCTTCTATTCCTTTTTTAATTAAACACTCTTCCTCTTTTTGAAGAGTGAAATTTTCTTAAAATACAACAGATATCTACGGTAGTTTTTATCTATGGCTTGTAGATCTTTGCCTATCTCTCATCCACCATTGGGATCTATGCTTTTTCCTCTTGAATTTGGACTTGTGATCGTTTGGCAAATTGAATACAATTGAAGGTGATTCTGTGTGCATCTCTAGGCCTTTAAAAACTGAGGATTAATTTAAATTTATTTTAATATTCTCATAGCACTTGATTATGCTGTAGGTCATATAAAGGGAAACATTTCATTTTTGATATTAATACATAATTATTGCAGCATCACTCATTGAACAGCTGTTCTTTTCCCACTAAATTAGCATTTTATTTTCTGCCTTTTGACTTGGAACCACAACGTCCATAACTCTGAGGGAAGCTGAGTCCCATAAATGACTACATTGTAGAACCCTGAACCTGGGGCTGGGGATTTAGCTCAGCAGCAAAGCGCCTGCCTGGCAAGCGCAAGGTCGTGAGTTCGGTTTCCCGTACCGGCGAAAAAACCAAAAAAAAAAAAAAAAAAAAAAGGGATGGGGATTTAGCTCAGCGGCAAAAGCGCCTGCCTGGCAAGCGCAAGGTCGTGAGTTCGGTTTCCGGTACCGGCGAAAAAACCAAAAAAAAAAAAATAATAATAAGAAGAAGAAGAAGAAGAAGAACCCTGAACCTGCCACCCAGACCTCTACCTTTATCTGATAAAAAAGAAATGAATCTTTCATGTTCAGCTTCTGAAATACGATGTTTTCTCTATTACAGCTGTTAGTGTTATATTGAATTATTAATTGATTAATTCTATGTGAAAATCTTTAGATTTAGATCTGTGAATACAAAGAATTATAACTCTATATTTGTTAGTATCCTAAACAAGTTGGTTATTCCTTGCTTTTTAACTTTCTGATTTAATTGATATAAAATAAAGGTTTTCTAGTTTGTTTTAGAGGTTTGTAAAGATATGTTAACCTCCTGTCTTCAGAAAGAGCAGATATTTGCTTACTTTTATTCATAGCTACACTTGAGATTGCTTTGAAATGTTCTGAAAACTACAGATCTTTTCTTCATTAAAATGTACGATTGTGTATTTGCCTAAAGTTTTGCATACAATTCCATGTATTCATTATGAGTTAATTAAATCAAGAACATAAATTCACTGACTACAGCACAATGTTAGTTTTGGCTCAGAATGCTCTGTCACCTTATCAAAATTTCCTTTGGTTCTTCTGTTTTATGCTCTCTCTTTGTTCTCATATTGCTTTTAGATATAATAAATGTTCATTTAACTGTTCTAGTTCTAGCTTTATTTCATAAAACTTGTTTACTGTTCAAAAAGAGCCACAAAGGGATATTTTAAGAAATTGAAAAATTATTAGCAGGGGCACCGAGTCACAAACGAAATCACTGACATGTATATTAACATAGAAAATATAGTAAGGAAAACAAAGGACTATTAAAAATTAAGCAAAACTGAAGATACAAGTTGCTGATTAGGATATTAAAGTCATTTTACAGTCCTATGTATAATAATTATTTAGTGGCTTGAAAGGATGATCATCAATTTTATCTTTATTTTAGGCAAAATAAATCATCCTAGAATTTACCAAGAACTGAGTAGGAACAAAAGCCGCTTGTGCTCATTTACTTCTGTTTAACTTCCACCCTTCGTGCTTCTTTCACACACATGCACTATTACAGGATGCTATTTCTCCAGTAGTTAATCAAGGACCTATCAACAAACTGACCACTCCTGGCTAGCAAAGTGCTGATTGTGAGCAACATGTTTTATTTCCTGGCCTCCAAATTTTTCTTTCTTTCTTTTTTTTTTTTTTTTTTTTTCTAGGTGACTCTAATCTATAATGTATAACAAACAACTTGGAGAACTAGCATTTGACAATGAAAACTACACTCAAGCAGCTCTTCTGGTTATTAAAAAAAATTTACTAGTGAGCTACTGTTTTGGCTTCTAAAAATGAATTTAATTCATAAAACATTCCAAACATCTATTCGAATTCTGCACTTGCCTAGACCACAATCTAGGCAATTGATATATCTCTTCCATTTTTGCCTATCTGCACCTATTCCCTGGATATATGTCCACTTTTTTAAAGCAGGAAAACTAAACGGAAAGCATCCTTCTGACCCACATTTCTAAGTGGAACTGAGGATGAAGGACTCTTCTTTTATTGTTTATCACAGTTTCGAAATGATCTCTGTAATACTGCCCTTCAACTCAAGTGTGTGAATTTGCCGTGGGGACTTTTGTAGTGCAAGCCATTTAAAACATAGGACAGTTTTACATGATGCTTGAAATTTTTTCATATTCAGTAGAGAAATGAAATTGAAAGGCAAAATCATTTGTACCTAGCTTTGAATTCCCTACACTCATTTTGTCTTTTATAGTATAATGCAAACCTGTAACAACAAACAGTAGAAAAAAAATGCAATTTACTGCTAAATCAAGTATTTCCAGGTTGTATATGATAATGACTACAGGGGACAGATGCCTAGTTTTTCTTTTCTTCTTTACTAATGATTAACCATATAACCTTCATCCATACAATCAACCTCTTTTATTTTGATTACTTATCTAGTGATCATTAAGAAATGTATTTATTTTTTTCTCACTTAGTCTTTTGTGCTTCTACTTAATGTAAATAAATTTTAGGAGACATTACAATAATACAGACTATGTCTTCTCCCTCAAAATTTTGGCTTGGTTTCTTCTTGTATCTTTGAAATTATTCAAACAAATATTTTCCAAACTATGTAAGATAGCTCTAATATATTAAGTTAGATTTACTTAGAAAAGTCATGGTATATTAGTGGATTGCAAAGCAGGTTTAGTAGATTATAGTAATCTTTTCAAAAATGAAGTAGGTGATCTGCTTTTTTCTAGTTTTCTATGTGTTTGTATCTTCTGAGCCACAAAGTAAAATGTATATATTAAAATAAGTTGAGCTGATAAAGAGCTTTGAAATTTTGTTCTTCAGTGTCTGTATTTTGGTATGACATACATACATGTGTGCTTAAATTGATCATTCCTTCTTTAACAAATATATCCTTGTTTCCTAGATTATAACCAATGCTATGTGATATTTTTTTTAAAAAATCACTTATTTGAGCAATGCTTGGCATGCAAAAAGCTGTACATATCTGCAAAAGCTCATCCATAAACCTATCCACTGACTTGAAGTTTTCTTCTACCTTATTTATTTTTACATGAACATTTGTCATAACATCTACAGTTTCACCAGATCTTAAATATAGAATGCAGTACTTTTTACTATAGACACCACAGTGTACAATAGATTTTTAGGACTTGCTCATCTTATTAAAAAAAAAAAAAAAAAAAAAAAAAACTTTTTACATGCAAAAGCCTCAAGTTTATCTTTTTTATAGCTGAGTAATACTCCATTGTATAAAAATACTACATCTTTTTTATCCATTCCTCAGTTGATGGGCATTTGGGTTGTTCCCAAGATTTAGCCATGGCAAATTGTGCTGCTATAAACATTGGTGCAAATATATCCCTGGGATATGATGTTTTTAATTCTTCTGGGAAAATACCCAGAAAGGCAATAGCTTCTTCTCACATTAAGAAATAATCAAATTCCATCAAATAAGAAAACTTATGTGTGATTAAAGTTATAATATTAAAAGTAATCATTTAGTAAAAAATAACAACATTTTAAGGAAATTATCAAGTTTTCTGACATGGTGAAGGTAAAATGGTCAAAATACTGAATATCCAGTTTTCCAATAATTAGCAATCCTCAGAAAAACACAGGAAAGGGTCTTGAGAGGTAAACTTGCAAATATAAAGCTTTTATTTCACTTTGATTCTGCTCTTCAAAGACATCACTGACTTCATTGTTAATTAGCTAGAATGCTTGCTGACTGTGAAACCTGAAAAAAATCTTCGTTTTCTTGGTAATTTACATGAAACTGCGTTGTATCTGTCCCACATGCATTTTCTTTCAGAATGTAGTTCTCAGCTGTCCTCAGCTATTAATAATCACCCTCTCTTTCTCTTCTCCTCAGTTTCTCAGCTTCTCCGACTCACGAAATATAAAAATTTCCAAACGAGCACTCCATTCATGGACACCATAAATTGTTCATTGCCACTAAGCAGAACTGAAAGTGTATCCTACCTTGTACTGTTAGTCCTGCAAATGATCACAATTCAAATTATAGTTTCTAATGAGTATATATTGTTTTCAACCATTATGAAGTTGAAATTCTTTCCAAGCCATTATAAATCTGGGTCTACCTTTATTAACTTCCCCCATTTTTGTTTTCCTATTTTTTTATGGTATGATTTATGCACAACTTTTATGGCCATATGCTAATTTTGTTACAGTAAAATAAATTTTTAAAGGTATGGAAGGAGAAAATAAGTATATACTCTAGAAAAATGATACTTACTGAATAAGAATTAATTACAAACATTTATTTTTGAACAAAATTATAAAGAAGTAATCTGTCAAATATTTCAAAATACAATCATAAAGTAAGGAACATAAGTTTTAAAATACATTTCTTATGCTTTTCCAAAATAGTGTTTTATCCAAATGGTAATACTGAAATAATAATTATGACTCAACAGTTTGGAAATGAGGTAGCCCAGGTTGGCCTTGAACTCTTGGCAATCCTCTTGCCTCAGCCTCCCAAGTCCTAGGATTATGGTCATGCACCACCATGCTGGGCAAGCTTATCCACTGAAAAAATGGCTTTTTCTGTGAAAAATATAATTTTTTCAAGTTCTAGAGTCACTTGTATTTACTTTTACTGGGAATTATTGAATGAATTGTAAATCTAGTAGAGAAAGGCTTTAATACATAGATACTTAACTCCTCATGTCATAGGAAAGGAACTTCAGAAGTGGTCATTCAGATGTGATATTCATGACTCACAACTGATTAAGGAGATTTTCTTTCAAAATGTGAAAAGAATGTTCTGTATTTCAGTTTTATAATTAGCTTCTCTACCAGTTATCTCACTAACTATAATTGCTGTCCACAAAGAATCAGTGTATCCCAAAGAGTCAAGATCATTTCCATTCAGTTTCTTCTATGAGATGAGTGTTGTGATTATGTATATGTGTATGAATGTGGGTGTAGTAGAACTCATTAGGATTACATCACTCTTTTTTTTTCTAGAAAAAGCAATTGTTCCTTGCAGATGAAAATATTTGTTTTTTAAGTGAATTTCAGGTGGTCATGCCTATGATAAAGTAACTTCAAAATAGAAGTGAAAATAAATGGAGTTACTAGCACCTTCTTCCAAGGGTAGGCTATATTTTCCTTGGAATCCTCTCTCTGTATTAGTATGAGGTTCTAATTAGGAAGAATTTGAGTGACTGTAAGACAAAGGAACTAGAACAATGGACACCATCGCAGTTGTGGTAAGGTCTGTTGAAATCAAATTTTCACTCCCCTAATTTCTTCCAGTAATGTATCAACTCAAATTGTTACATTAAGATTTCTTACTCTTGCATGGCTATTTTCTTATGTGACCTCAGAAAAAAAGTGTTCTTGAAATTACTGAAGGGGTGAATAATATTAGTGTAAAACTTCTACCCAGTAGATAAATCTAAATCTAGGGAAGTTAATATCTGAGAAACATCAAAAATCAAGAGCCACATTAATTTTTATTATTGATTGTGTGAAGGAATTTTCAACTTTTTGGTTAATATTACCATTTGAAAAGTTATTTTGTATATTAATATAGCTGACTTTTGACAATTTTCTGTAGCTAAATCTAAAAATGTGTATCAATTAGAAATAAATAATTATTTTGAAAGCAAGCAGGTGGCAAATTCCAAGTAGCATTCAAGTAGGAAATAAGCAAGTGAATGTTGCACAGAATTCTGAATAGTCTTTGAGTGGAACATCAGTGACCTCAAAATGTACATGAGAAATAAAAACTAGAGAAAAACTTTGAGAAGAAGTATTTTCCAAATTAAAACTGTTTTCTTGCATCAAACCTGAATTATTTTTGTCTTTTTTCCATTTGTTTTGTTTTGCTTCCAGTACCAGGAATGGAACTCATGACCTTGTGCTTGTCAGGCAAGTGCTTTGCTGCTGAGCTAAATTCCCAGCCCCTATTTTCTAGAATATAAGAGCTTCATATGGGTTTTGGAAGCTATGGCACTTAATGCTGATTTTTTATTTTTAGCCTAATGAAATTCTGCTACTATAAGAATTCACCTTACCATTCACAATAAACATTGTTGTTATGGTTTGTGTCTGGGTGTCCCCCCCAAAGCCTTATGCAGCCATGGGGCAGGCTTTTAGAGTTTGATTGATTGTGGGGGTGAGAGCTATACCTGCCCTGGGGTGGATAGTTGGCGTATGTAAGGGAGAGAAAGAGGGTACTTCTGGCCATTTCCTCCCTTGTGTGTGTTTGTTGCTTTGCTGTGTTCTGCCGCCCTCAGCTGTAGCTCTCTGCCATGTGCCACTCTGCCTTGTAATCTGCCAAGTATGGACTGAAACCTCCACAAACTGTAAGTGAAATAAACCTTTCCTTCCTTAATTTTAGGCATCAGGTATTTTGTCCCAGCAACGAGAGAAAAAGTAACCAAGACAGAATTTGGTACCAGAGGAGTGGGGTCGTTGCTGTGACTATATCTGACCATGTGGTTCAAGAGCCTTTGGAAATGGCTTGTGGGGAGAGTTTGGAAAGGTTTGGAGATGTCGCCTGAAAGAGAAGCACTAGAACGTCTTCGGCTATTCTGTTTGGGAGATTCTGGTCAGAGCTCAGAAGACCAGAAAGCTGACAGAAATCTTGCCAGTAAAGACTGGGTTTGGGAGGTTTCTGGGAAGAAGGACTGCATTGGTTGTTGGACTCCAGACAATGTGTGTTATGGTTTGGCAGAAAGTTTGTCTGCATTTTGCTCATGTCCAGAGACTTTGCCTAAGACTGAGATTAAGGGCGGCAGCAGACTGATTAATCTGGCAAAAGAAATTTCAAGGCAGTTGAATGTT
>NW_004955405.1:13901061-13945038 GCF_000276665.1 Chinchilla lanigera
ATCCAGGCACTCGACCCCTGTGGCCAAGAGAGAGGAAAGCTTGGCTACTGCTCCACGTGGCAGCAGACCTTGGCATCATCCCCGTGGCCCTGGCTTTAAGTGCATGGTGAATGCAGGAGTTCTGAGGTTTAAGAGGCTTCCACCCGGATTGCAGAAAGCCTGGGAGGCCAGGCAGTGTGTCCCTGAGAGGGCAATGTGTGAGGCTGTGAGTGTGAAGCAAAAGGTGCCCTGGAAACCTCAGAAGTTTAGAAGAGCCAGGACCATGGATCATCTAAGAAAAGCTGCAAGGAGGGAGCAAAGCAGGCCTAAGAGAGAAGCCATGGAAGCTGTAACCACTAGAAGTGCCATAGGGGTGGACTCATACAAGCCCTTTGGAGTTCACAGTGTGCCACAGATTGCTTCAGATGCTGGTCATGGAATTACAGGACATAATTCTGTCTTGGTTACTTTTCTCTTGTTGCTGGGACAAAATACCTGATGCCCAAAATTAAGGAAGGAAACGTTTATTTCGCTTACAGTTTGTGGAGGTTTTAGCCCGTACTTGCAGGTTACAAGGCAGAGTGGCACATGGCAGAGGGCTACAGCTGATGGTGGCAGAACACAGCCAAAGAAACAAGCACACACACAAGGGAGGAAATGGCCAGAAGCACCCTCTTGTCTCCCTTACATATGCAAATGATCCACCAAAGGGTGGGTGTAGCTCTCACCCCCATAATCAATCAAACTCTAAAAGCCTGCCCCATGGCTGCATGAGGCTTTGGGGAGACACCCAGACACAAACCATAACACATTGTGATGAGTTCTAAAATTAATTAATGTGTTTCTAGCCTATGTACATATTTCGAGAAAAATGAATGGTTTGTCTTGTAAGTGACATGCTCTAGTATATTTTTATTATTCATTTTTTACTATTGTAGTAAAATACAAAAACTGAATGAATATAACTATGTGTTTTTTCAATTTTATAGTTAGACTCAGGAATAAGAAATGGTTAAAGGGACAATTTCAAAACAGTTGTTTCAGTGCAACCACTGTGAGAAATCTGGCTGGTGTTGATTTATAAGGATGATGAGATTAATGTACTCTGAGAGTAAAATAATGTGGTCTAGTAAGAACATTGCTCCTAAGCCAAAAGAGTAAAAACTTAAATATAGTAAGAATGTAAACCATCTGCTGTAGTATGCCCTTTATAATTCAGAATAATTTCAGTGACTCAAATCCATATAGTCAGAGCAAATGCTTCATTTAGTGAAAAAGACACAAATATACACCCCTAACCACATTATGAGACGCACTTTCTGAGTTTATGAACTTTAATTTGTCAAATTGGTTCACATTCACCAACACACATATATGTACTAACAACTACATTTTGTTAAATGTGACCATGTACCATAGACGTTTTTCATTTTGTTCTCAGACTTTTAAAAATCTGATCCAGTAATCCTGGCTGCTCCATTGAGCTTGTCTGTTGGAAAGAAATCCATAATTTCCAGGTAAGGTAAGTAATAATGATGATTGTATGAAAATGTGATCTGTATATACAAATTTCATATTAATACAGTCTTCATTAATAAAATATTTTCAAATTATTTTTGATTTGTGTCATTCTTTATATTTTATAATGAGTATCTGAGCAATATTTCTGCATCTATGTTCTATATTAGATTAAATAATTTTATCTACACATAATGGAAAGCTAAGTTAAACTGTGTTTAAAAATAAGAAAATATAGGAACTCACACAATAAGCAGCAAAGATTTAAGCCAGGCTCCCACGACGCTTACTTTGGTTTCTAAATGTTCTGTAGAAAGCTGAGGTTAATTCTATCTCTGCTCTGCCACTGAAAACTAGATTTGTGTAGATTTGAAAACTAGATTTGCTCTTATGACAATGAAATATATGCCAGCAGAAACCAAGAAGAAAAGTTTCTTTGTTCCCACCCAACACAAAAGGCTGAACTAACTCAATCATAAGTCCAAAGCAATTCTGAGTTGTAGATCATTGGACCAGATTTGTTAAACTGGCTCATCTTCACTCTAAGCAGTAGGAAAGTTGAGGAAATTATGATGATTGACTGAGACTAATTATTTCATAGGGAATGTGTTATCGTAACTCAATCTTAATGGCTACTACAGACTGCTAAAAATGGTTTTAATAGCATGAAAATCAATCTTAGTAAAATGGTGTTAGAATTTTTAGGTATATGAAAATTGTCAAAAATGTATATTAAAATGTATATATAGAGAGACAGAGAGAGATTGAGAGAGAGAGGTTGAGAGAGAGAAAGAGGGAGAGAGAGAGGGAGAGCAAGTCTAGCTGGACTTCTACTTACCATTTGACTATCGTCTTATGTAATTCTATTTAGCATCATTTTCTATTGCTAAACAAAACTGTAACTGTGCCCTAAGGAATCACCTCAACTCTTCAACCCTTGTCATCCTGGGTTATAGCTTTTATTAAGCAATTTAATGAAATATGAAACAATAGTAGAAATAGGTAAAATAATTGAATTTCTTTGACAACCTAAATTACTCACACCATCGTTCACTGTGTTCTTTGTCTGAGCAGCCCAGCAGCATTGTAAACTTAGCTCCAGTAAAGAAATTATGACTCGTAGTTTTTTTGTTGTTGTTTTGTTTTGTTTTGTTTTGGTACTGGGAATCAAACTCAGGGCCTTGTGCTTGCCAGGCAGGTGCTTGTGCCATGGAGCTATATCCCAGGCCCCCCAGTAAAAAAATTAAAGGGAGGCAGTTTAATGAAAAGAAGACAGTTTATTTGTAAAGAGGAAAGGAAGGGGGAGAGGAGACAAGAGGGCTAGCTACTCTGATAAGAAAGAACAGGGTGGGCAGCTCCAGGAAGATGGAGGACCCATAGGTTCTTGTTTCTGAATACTTTTAGAGGGAGTCAAGGATCCTTCCTCCATCCTGGAACGTGCCCTGACTAGACTGGCTTCCAGGCACCTCCGCCTAAATTCATCCCTTTCAGTGATCTATGTATAGCATTTTTCAGTCTGTTTGCTTGTCCTTAAACTACTTTTTAATGCCTTATCTCTGGCATAGGTAGTGGGTTTGCAAGGGAGTGCATTATTCATGCTTGGCTTAGAGTTAGTAAGGGGGTGTAAGGATATCTACTGAACTTTATAATGACTCAAAAATGAATAATATAGTATTCTGGAGTGAATAAACACACACATATGTATAAGTTAGCGCATAGGTGTGAATATACACTGGTAGACACTGAATAAGCATCTTCTCCAAAGTTAAGCAGCCTCCTCCCACCGCTTTGCACCTGCACTGGATCGGAGGTGGGGTGGCTTGCCATCTGTGCACGTAGCTTTCTCCACACTCTGCCTGACATCGTGCTCCCTCTGCTCTCATGTTGCAAGCCTCAAGTTTATTTGATACCTTTATTTATCTGGTTTTTTTTTTCTCTCTTTTTCTATTCCTGTGTTTGACCTTCTTCTCCAGGGAATTTCTCTACTAAAGTTTGTTTCTAACTCCTTCTAGTTAGGATTAGCTAGACAATCTAATGAGCCTCTATTCTATTTTCTTCTCTACAGACTGTGCCCATACAATTTCTCCAGGTATCAATATACTCAAACTAATATTAGCCATTGTTTACTGACATCTTACCTAGAGATAGGGTATGTTTACTTACATTAAGATTAACCCCATTGCTTTTTTTCATATTTTTGTCTATCAATTTTATTATTTTACATCTTGACCTTCAATTTTGACATCTGAGTCTTTATCTAAGCATACATACGTGGGTACTCAAAAAATAGTGCATATTTAATTAAGACATTTATCACAGTGTCTCGGTTACTCTTCTTTCATTGCTAAGGCAAAATTCCAAGCCCCCAAAATTAAGGAAGGAAAGGTTGTTTAGCTTACAGTTTGTGGAGATTTCAGTTTATTATCAGTTGGCTGTAAGGCAGGGTGATATGGCACAGGGGCCTCTTCAAGGTGGCATAAAACAGCAAAAGCAGCAAGAGCAAAAAGGGGGAAGTGACAGCAAGCAACATCTTTCCCTCCCTTACACTGTGTGGAAACTACCTCCCCATGGCAGGTGTAGCTCTCACACCCATAATCCCAGCATTGGATCATGGAGCAATCATAAACTCTAGAAGCCCGCCCAGCACTGCATGAGACTTTGGGGGGACCTCCAGACACAAACCATAGCATACAACAAAAGATATATTGTCATGAACCCTCCTCACAATACTCCTGCTGACTGGAAGCATACTTATTCCATCATCCCTTGCTGAAGCTTTTCTAAAAGTCAAGGTTTAATCCAGAAATGTGAGATCAAGCATTGTGTTTGTAACCCCTACACATCCTGTCTCTCCTAAAATGGATGCTTTAAGTAAGACAGCTACTTACAAAATTTATGAGCTTGCAAATGAAGATCATCACATGATGATTTTACAAAAAGGTAAAAATATAACCCAATTTTTAAAAAAATTTCTGGAGGAAAATTTATGTATAACATTTACCAAATGTAAATTTGTAATTGAGTACATTCTGGTAAATCCATACTGGTGCAGTTATCAATATAATCTAGTGATAGATTTAGAATGTTCTCAACATCCCAAGAATTTCTCACTTCTTCACTTTGAATCCTCTGTTTCATTTCAAGAATATAAAAAATAAAAGTGAAGACACTAATTTAAAGAACCCAGTTTCTCTATTGTAGTCGTTTCAGAATGAGCTCTGAGAGCTTCGGTTTCCACAGGATTACTTCAGAAGGTTCGAAGAGTCAAAACTGCGTGCACAGGGAGGAGATACAGCACAGGGTACAGCACAGCAGAGAAAACCTTGAGCTGCAAGTGATTATTGCAGGATAAGATGTAGGAGTCCATTTGTTCTCTGTCAAGGGAAATATTACGGGAATTTATAAAAATGCTAAACAATGCATTTCCTTTTGGAAGATGTAGGGTTTTTTATTTTAAAAATTAAAAAGAACTGACAAAACAACAATGAAGACAAAGTCAAAACAACACAAAAACATCAAAAATGATACATGAGCTCAGGACAAAATGATAGAAATCCACAGTGTTTGCTATATTGCATGCTGTTATCTTCAACAAAGTTGCCCAGTCCATTAGACATAAGAATGTAACATTGATCAAACAAGCAAAGACAGTAACAAGTAAAAAAAAAACATTGGAAATGGTGCAGAGCTTCACCATACAAAATGGTAGTTCAACAATGGTTCTTCTCCTGCATATTGTTCTACATGCTTGAATTTGATAATTAGAGTGACTGATCTGAAAACGAAAGACGTAGTTATTTTATGAAAAATAGTATTTGGACTGTTCTCTAGTAGGCTTAGTACTAACACTTTAATAAATTGATAAATGTTTTGCAACAGAGTAAATATTGATAAATAATGAGGGCCAGGGATATAGCTCAGCAGCACAAGTGCCTCATGGGCAACTGCAAGGTCCTGAGTTTGATTCCTGATGCCTAAATACATAAATAATGAATGCTAACAAAACTTTTGGCTCTTTGGAAACACTTAAAATGGAGCACCACCGCTGTACTTCATGCTCTGTACCACCAATGCACCAAAGTAGAGGTTGAGGGATGCTATTTTTCAACCTTTGCTCTTATAAAGGGTCTTGGTTCAGTCAGAGAGATTTAAATGCGTTCTTTGCAATTCTAAGACATAAAAGTACTGGAGTTAGGCTGATACCTCAAAATTCTAAGTAATGAACACTACTGGGAGCATAAATGTGGTCATATTGGATTAAACCTAGCCTGCAAGATACTGTTGGGGCCAGTAATACCTAGTATTTCCTGTGAAACATGTGTAAGCTATGAGGTAAGGAAATTTATTATAGCGAAATCTCAGATTCCATCACACAAGGATGACAGACAGATTGGGGAAGCATCTACAATAAGAACGACAGCTGAGTAAAAATGACTTGGTTTTGTAAGTAGTTTTCAGACATAAAGATACATTACTTTAGACAAAAAACTGCAGTAAGAGGAGCCAATAAAATTCCCACAAAATTACCTCTTGAGACTTTTGCTGATGGACAAAGCACACTTAATAAAAACTAGAAAAGCTAGGCTAAGGGAAAAAAAGTAGATCTCTCTTTAAAGGCACCAAAAAGTTAGTCCATAGGACTAATTGGATTAATACACCAAAGAGTGAAAACTCACACAGAAGTGAGATGTTATTATTTTCTAAATAAATTTACATATGAGCCAGGGATATAGCTCGGCAGCACAGCATCTGCCTGGCAAGTGCAAGGTCATGAGTTTGAGTCCCAGTACAGAAAAAAAAATTAAAAATAGTTTTAAGTATGAGCATGAAATAGGTTTGTATTTCTCTAAAATAGGACCAATGAGATATAAATTGGAAACAAGAAGCCTACAATTCATGCTAAACTGAAATATTTCTTGAAATATGATAATTTTAAGGCAGGATACTCAAAGACTGAGTGAAGCCCTGAGAAAACAAAAGCAGGACTTTCAGCTGGATTTTAGAGCTGAATGGACCACCTAGAGCAAAGGATGAAACTAAGCCTGTCACACGCTTAGTTCACAGTCTTAGGAAGGCTATGTGATCTACAGATAAATTAGAGGTACAAAAGCCCTTGCAAATTCTTTAGTCAAATATTATTCCTTCAATTAAGGAAATTAGAGCATATTTTACCTTTCTGGCAGAGAAAAGCATAAACCCCTTATGAAGCTATTATTTAGACTTTATAATTTTCATAAACTATGATTGACATTCACAACAAAGTATGATACACATATAAGCGCAAACAGCAGGAAATAAATACAGATTACAGAAGGAAATGTAATTGAATTAGTAGAAAAGAACTGTTTATTAAAGAAAGAAAAGATACTAAACTACACAAGAAAGGGTAACAATAATCAGCACTTTATTGAATTTATACAAATAAATAAATGACATTTATGGCTAATAGACTAAATGATGTTAAAGCATCAAACTATTAGTTGAAGGCAGCTTAGGTACAAAAGATAGGATTAATGAAAAAGAAAAGAAGTCAGCAAAAATAGGCAAGCCTAAGATGTACAGAGAATAAAAAATAAATTATTTTAAATTGTAAGTGTAAGAAAAATTTTCAATATTGGCAATTAAACTCCCAGGAAAATAAGCAGTTGACTGCTGAAGATGAAAACAAAGACAAATTCACTAGACACAATAGAGTTAGAAAAGAAATCAACTACTTTCCTGCTTTCCCCTTTTTTTCAGTTTGTTACAATTTCACTTAAAGAGATGAACAAATATTGGATTTGGACAAAATGTAAAGCCAGATCTGCTTAATACTTTAGTATGGGTTCCTAGGCATTCTTATACACTTTTAGAATTTGTGTTTACAGTTAATTCTTATTAGAGGAAAGTATTTGTTATTTAGGAAATGGAGCAGAGTGGTTGATGTTCAATTAGAAACTGGAGAAGATTGCCACTGATACTTTTTAAAAATGACATCAGCAAGCGTGTATGTGTGTGTGTGTGTGTGTGTGTGTGTGTGTGAGTGTGTGTGTGCTGGGGATCAAACCTAGGGCCTTGTGCATGATAGGTAAGCACTCTACCACTGAGCTACAGCCCCAGGCTTCACAGATGAAGAAATATAAATAGCAAATAAATATATGTAAAAACTGTTCAACATTATTGCTCAATTGAGAGATGCAAATTAAAACAACACTGAGGTTTCTTCTTAGTCTACAAAGAATGGCTATCAACAAGAAATCAACCAATAACAAATGCTGTTTATGTCTCCCTGGTGTAGGAACCTGAAGAATAAGTAAAACTGAAAATGTACAATAGATGATAGAAAAGAGAAAGAAATTGCTCCAAGGAAGGAACAACTGGGATGAGGGAAAGAAGAAAAAAGAAAGAAGGAAGGCAAAATACAATTATATCTATGAATAGCTGTGATAACTTTTTCATAGATAAATTATAATAATAACTCTTCATAGATAAATTATAATAATAACTTTTCATAGATAAATTATATCTATGAATTGCTGATGTCTGATGGTATATTGAAAGGAACAGTCAATGCTTAATTTTTTTATGTTCTGACCAATTTTCCATGCTTATATCTGGTAATCTGAGCAACTGATTTGAAGACAACAATATGCAATAGAACAATTGGTGAATTTCTATCATCTTGTCCAGTCAAACTCTGTATTATCTCTAATGTTTTATCTAATAATTGTTATCTTATTCTCTTCAATGCTTTGAACAATCTTCCATTCTTACATCTGGTAATCTGAGCAATGTAGTTGAGGATAGCAATATGTAATATAACAACCACTGTTAATTCTTACTATTTTGTCTTGAAACCCTGCATCACTGTAAATGTCCTTGCTTCGGTTTGTTTATGTTTGTGACACTGGTATGCTGCTATTTGTTCTTTTTCTTTTTTCTCATTTACTACTCTCTTTAAAATGTAAATAAGAAAAAATGCTGGCAGTGCTGTGGGGATAAAGGAACCCTTCTCCACTGGTGGTGAGAGTGCAATCTGGTACAACTACTGTGGAAATCAGTTTGGGGATTTCTCAAAAAGTTGGGATTAGAGGTACCATTCAACCCAGCTATTCCCCTTCTAGGTACATTCCCACAAATATTAAAAACATCATACCACAGTGACATATGTGCACCCATGGTTACAGCAGCAAAATTTGTCATAGCTAAATCATGGAAACAACCCAAATGCCCATCAACAGAGGGATGGATAAAAAAGATGTGGTATTTTCATACAATGAAATATCATCAGAATATTAAAGAAGGATAAACTTAGATTTCTATAGGTTAATGGTTGCAATTTGAAGCCATACTCAGAAATGAAATAAATCAAATTTACATATGTAAACATCATATTGTCTCCTTGGTGTGAGAAATTGAAAGAGTAAATAAGGTCTAAAATGTATATTAGATATGGTGAAAAGGGAAGAAATTGTTTAAAAGGAAAAAGGAATTAGGATGGGGAAAAGGGGAAAGGAAGGAAGAGAAAAGGGAGAAAAAATGCAAGTTAGGTATGCTATTAATGTCTCTTGGTTCATAGAAAAAGAAGGTTTGTACTAATATGGATTAGAGAACTTTTTGTGCCTGTGTATTTTGGGCTCTGAGTAACTACTTTAAAGATAACAACATGCTATGTACTAACTATTGTTACTCTGTAACAATAACATATCATCTTGTCCTGAAATTTAGTTTTACCTTTCTTCCATAAAATAAATTTTTAAAAAATGATGTCCAAAGGATATCATTTTTTGACCACTTCTCAAAAAATGTGAATGTAATATGTGGCTCATTTAAAGTGGTTTGTAATCTTTTATTAAATAAATAGGTTATCAGTTTCCATTCTCCATGATTTCATCATTAAATTCTTCCTCTACCGCTCAGTGCACTTTCCTGACTTGAATTCTCCCCCATTTTTTTTGCTGCATACACACGTCAGTGTGTCTTCCCTATGCTGTTTGTACTAGTCAGCTATTGTTACTGTGACAAAATACCAGAAGAAAAATGTTTTGAAAAGGAAATGTTTATTTTGGCTCATGGCTTCAGAAGTTCCAGTTTATAATTAGTCATTTCCTTTGTTTCTGCCACTGTGGTAAGGTAACCTATCATGGCAGGAGGGTGTGACAGAAGAAAGCTGCACATTCTTGGCAATCTGGAAGCAGGCAGAAAGGGAAATCGCCTGTGCCTTTGCATTCCATCTGAGTCCCTGCTCCATTAGACAATACTGCTCACGTTCGGGTAGGCTTTTCCCTTTCAGTTTACTGTCTAACATGCTGATTTTATCTGGAAACACCCTTCAAGACAGACTGAGAATTATGGTTTACTAATATCCTAGGTTTTTCTTCATCCAATTCAGTTAACAATCAAGATTAAGCATCACACTGACCTCTCATTTTCCTAGACATACAATTGCCTTTCCATCTGTTTAATACTTTTTCTACTATCCTAAAAACTCAGGATTAAGACTGCAGTCAGTTGACTCCTTCCTGTTACTTTTATGTCTACATATTTTATAGTTAACACTCTATTTTCCTCTTTTCTATCTGAGCATTTGGTCATGTGGCCTTTTTTCCCTAGGTTTCTTTTTCATTTTTATTTTTTACATTTTTTACTTAGTTTTAAGACAATTTAGTTTTTTGTAGTCTCATTTCAATAGATTACTAATTACTCTTTTTCCTCTGATCTAATTCCTAGTGTATATATTCATTATTTATATATCGAGAGAGTATGCTTCCTTTGCTATTTATTTGGCCCTTTCACTTTTAATGACCAAAAATCTTTTACTGTTACTCATAAAAGTACAAACCTTTTGTAACTATTTTCTGGTTTCTAACTGTAAATCATATAAATATTTGTTTAATGAAATTAAATTACCAATATATTTATCTGCTGGTGTATCTGTTTGTACAGAAATAAATGGGAAAAGTGAAAATGATAAAAAGATTGGCAGAAAAAATTGAAATCAAACAACTTTGGAGCCCTTATGCTCAGGGAGTTTCTCTAAAGCTAAGAGGTTTGCATGTAGACTTCATTTGGCCCTAGTTTACACTGAATACAATGCTGATTCAGTCATAAAAGGTGTGATGCTTGGTTAACATCATATTTTGAGGAGAGATGTTTCACTTTGAGCCATTTACATTTTTATACAATAAGTCACTGGGTGGACAAAGGCAGATTTTAAAATGAGACATACTATCTTGTCAATAGAGCAATTGAGATGGACCCCTTCTTGAAAATTAGTATATCATCAGTCATTAAGTTATCCTTTAATAATTTCTTAAATTGATACTATAAGTGATACTTTAGTTTCTGAAAGTTCTAATGCATTTCAAAAGTTCCATGTATCTGGCCACTAATTTATTCATATAACATCAAATCTGTCAAATGATATATAAATGTGCTTATTTGGTCCTGAAAATTGTATAAAATTGAGCAATGGTGTATACTAAAAGCAAATTGTAAAGAATGAAAGAAAACATATGTCAGAAAGAGAAAAACCTTAAGTGCAGAATTTTTAAAAAGTCCAAAATGAACAGGTATGATAATTTTTTCAGAAAAACTTTGATATCCAAGTATTTTCTATGTAACATTTTCTGCCAGGTAATATTCATTCACTCGTGTATCCACTCAACATGTGTTTATAGAATTCTTTCTATGTGGTTCCAGTACTGAAAAAAAAAAAAAAAAAAAGACTCCACCCTCATGTACCCTACCTTTAAGTGAAAATTATCTTAGTTAAACCTTAGAGCAGCATAATAAGTACTTCTTACTTCTGGCTTCATTCCATGAAAAAAATGAGAAACAGTTGTCTAAATAATCTTAATAATTATCAGTGACCACACATGTAGTAGATACAAGAACTGGGTCTAAATTCTTGGATGTTATTCAACTTAGAAATCCTAGCATTTAATCACTATTCTCTATTGCCTATACAAAAATACTATAAAATATTATTCATTTACTATATATGTTAGATCATTACTATTATTACCATGATATTAGTTTTCAATAAACAGAGAACAGGCACCAGCAAACAAGGTGATTGTGAAAGTTGCCACTGATGTTCAACTGGATTGTCTTAAGAAATGCTGCCCTAGGGGTTGGTAATGCACACTTCTGACTGTGTCTGGGGGAGTCATAGAGGAGTGAGCCTCAGGACTGTGTCTAAGCCTGGCCCTTTCCTCCCTGGTGCACTTCCCCTGCTCTTCTTCCCAAATTTCAAGAAGTAGCAATGTTCCATCAGACCCTCTGCCATGGTATCTCTGCCTTGGAGCCGGTAGACCGTAGACTACCACAAGCCTCCTTAAACTTCTCCTGCTGCTTGTTGTGGGAGTTGGGTTGTTTTTCACAGCAACAGGAAATATGATCAATTGAGTTAAACACCAACTTCCAGGAACCCTGGATAAACAATGTTGCCCAAATATAGTATGTTTAAATCCCCTTAGGATTGTCCTGCATTGGACTGTCTCTCAATATGTATTTAGAACCAGACTTTTGGTCTTTTGCTTAGTTGGGGCTTGAGTTGTTTCCCTAAGGTCACCATAACCCCGCACCACCATGTAGCTGACTTCAAACAAGTCGATTCTTGCACAGTGCAGGAGTTCAAATAAACAAAATCAAAGGGCTGACTCTCTGGGTCCTTTTTGAGGAGCTTAGAGGGAAAATCTGCTCCAGCTTCTCTCCCTGGCTCTGGTAGATGCCATCAACTCTGATTCCTTGGCTGTGGTACCATAACCCCGTGTTCTCCATCAGTCACTAGGTGTTCTCACTGAGCAATGTATTTCTGTCCAGATTTTAAACCTCCTTTCCTTAATAGGAAAAACAGTCCAAAGTTTCACTTTCCTCTCCCTTATAAGGAAACAGTCATCATTTAAGCCCATCCCTAGTTCAGTATTATCTAATCTTAACTTGAGTATATCTGCAAAATCTTGAATACTAGATGAAGACCTGAACATATTTTTTGGGAAGGACACAATTAAAAGTACAAGGAAGCTTATAAAACTACTTAAAGGCCATGGATTTGAAAAATACGTGTGTTAAACAGAACCTTGTCCCTGGGTTCAGACTCTGAAAGGCTGGCAAGAAATTAAGTTGTTTGAAGAAGGAGCCCAGTCATTTGTCTCATGTCAGACTTACCCCAAAGCACAAGTCCACTAAGTGAGATGGGAGAAAGTAATTTGGTTATTTAAAGCTTAATTTCCTTATTTTTCTTCTAATGATCAGTTGAATTAATGTATACTAAATATTGGTAATGTGACTTCATTGTGGCTTTGTTTTGAAAAGTTAGATTTTTTAAAAAGTTAGAATATGTTTGCAATATATAATGATTAGATAGATTTTGGGAAATTGGTGCACACACATATTCCATCCTGATCCTTTTTAGTCCTCTTTCTCTCCCCGTTTCCTCTAGGTCCTTTCTGTAATCCCCTTCCAATCTCCAACACATCTATATCTATTTTTCCTACCAGCTCTCTTTTATTTTCTGTTTCATTTTTTTGTATTTTGTATTCCTGTTATGGTTGATACAGTGTGTCAACTCCAAGAGTCTAGAGGAGTCTAGTGACTCAGCAGTTCCACATCCTGGGGTGCAGAGGACAGGCCCTTACCACTCTGGGATGATGTTCACTCTCAATTTGAGAAGTTTACAAAGTTAAGTGACTGAGCAGAGGCTGGGGTCCTTACTTTGTGTTCATCCTGAGCCTGTGCAAACGGAAGGCATGGAGATTATGTGAGTGCTACACGCCCCCTGGGTGGGGGCAGCCTGCTTACAATATAAGGGAGGGAAAGAGGCTTGTTCCCTAATCCCTTTTTGTTATTTTTGCTGTTTTCTGCCTCTATGAACTGTTGCCCTCTGCCTTGTGTCACTCTGCATTGGATCCAGTCTAGTAAGGACTGAAACCTCCACAAACTGTGAGCTAAGTAAACCTTTCCTTGTTTAACTGGGTGTTGGGTATTTTGTATCAGCAAAGAGAGAAAAGTAACTAACACAATTATTCATAAAAAGCTATGCAATATTTAACTTGTGTTTGATTTATTTCACTTTAGCGTTATGTTTTCAAGATCCATTTACCTATAAATGAATCAAACCTATTCTTTATTGTTCAATAGCATTCCACAGGGTATAAATCATACTTTGTTTCTATCTACTAGTATTCTTCTGTTGATGGGTATATAGGCCACTTCCATAATTTAGCTATTGTGAATTTTGCAGCTATAAACATGGGCATGCATGTATCAGTGCATTATGACAAACTGAACTGATTGAAGAAGATATCCAGAAGAGAGACAGCTGAGTCAAATGGAGTTCTATTTATAGTTTTTTGAGGAATCTCCATACTGATTTCTACAATGGTTGTACTAGTTTATATTTCTGCTAACAATATAAATATCATGCTTTTCCACCACATCCCTGCTAGTATTTGTTGCTATTTGAATCCTTGAGGATAGTCATTCTTGCAGGCATACATTTTCATTACCAGGATTTCTGCTTGGTGTCTTTTCATAATGTCTAATTCCTTCCTAAGTCATCATTAACACCCCGCATTGTCTTCTTTTGTAATTCAAGAACTAGTTAGAGTCTTTTTTAAAGTTAATGAATGTCTTATTAATTAAATCCCTTATTTGTTTATTCAAATCTTCTTTGAGCTCATTAGGAATCTTATGTATTTCTTTATTTGTTTCTTTTCTTCAAATATTTAAACCATTTAGTTTTTTAATACTTTGTCTGAAACTCTAACTCATTGTCTTTGGGGGAATCTTATTGCCTGATTTTCTCATGATTTTATTGTTTTTGTACTGAGAATAGATCAGTAAGAGTAGATAACTTTCACTACCGTGGAGATCTCTTTAGTTTGTGGACGTCTCCCCATGATGTGAAATTGGCTTTGGTTATGTTTTAGTGTTCATGCACCTATTCAACTTGTTAAACACAACAGGAATTGTCCTGACCATCGTGCTGTAAACATTTCACACTTTTTTCCATAACCCAGAAAGACAAGGAAATAGTACTGGTGAGAAGTAGCTGGGATGTAAAATATAAGGCAAGGGAATAGAAGTAATGAAAGAAATACTTTTGAAAGAAGGGGAAAAAAGAGACACCAGCTAAAGAAAGGAAGAAAAAGAGGACTTTAGCGATATTACTTTTATATCTGGACTAAAGGGACAAGCATAGGGGGTCTGAGAAGTTAATTTGCAGGGGCAGAAAATAGAAAAAGGAAGAGAGAAATTTAATCAGGGATTGTAGGAAGATGTGAGAAGGTCAGATGCAATTATTATAGTGTTACTAATCTTGTGTTTGGATCCTTCATATATGATTTTTAGTGAGGGTTAAACTGACATTACTAAGAAAGACACTGTAGGAATGAGCTAAGGCAACAATTAGTTTTATTTATCATTTCAAACATACAAACACCTCACTTATATTTTCTAAGAGACAAAATAAAGAGAAAAAAGTAATATGAAAAATAAATGAAAGTAACAGATAACTGATGCTGATAGTATTAGTTTTGTTCAAAAGCAGTGGAGAAGAAGGTGGGGATTTGAGAGGGTGTGAGTGAGAAAGCAAGTAAAGAGAGGAAACGGAATTTAAGTGGAACATGGTTGTGAGTACGGGAGGTTGTGTCTGACTTATGAACCACACAGAAACCTCTTTTACTAATGCTATGAAACAACCGCTGATGGGACTAGGTGAAGGACTAGCCCACCATCTTATTCTGCTCTTCAACCAAAAGTAAGTTTGGCATGCGTTTTGTTGAGTCATTTTAGGAGCTATGTGTTAAATTTGAAAACATTACTTATCTATGTGGCAAAGGTTCTGAGTCAGATTTTTTTCATACTTTGCTTCGATTGGTCCTTAATGTTTGCTAAAATTTTATTCAAATCATAATGTTCACAAAAGCAGATGGTTAATTTTAAAACGGGGGAAAGAGATGTAAAACTGCCGTATACTCCAGTTACTTTTATACATAAAGTGCTAAGTGAAAAGCTTCATGCTGATGCCGAACTCTCTAACAATATACAGAAAGCATAAAAACATATCTACAAGTCACATGGTGATTTACGGAGAAGAAAAAGATGGTGATAGATTGGAAAGTGGGTTTTATTACTCTGAAGGGATCTGTAGAGGACAGGAAGTGGCAATGATTATTGAGAGGAACAAAGGGACATTGGTGTCTTTAGAAGAAAACAACAGAGTTTATTTTCTAGTTAAGTGTGTCAACTTTGTAGAGAAAACATGCAAAAATTGATTTTATGTCTATTGCCTGATAAAAACTGTCACCTTATTCTCAAAAGTGCCATCAGAAAATATATAACACTAAAATCAGATGTACTTGTTTATCCAAACTTGTACTTTAATGGAGTGAAAGGAAGAAAAACATGTCCTGTCAATGACTGTGTGTCATTACTCTCAAATCAAAAGGTGGCAATTTATACATTGTCCTAATAACAGACTCTAATCAAAATGGAGCTGACAGTGTAACTTAGCCCCTTGGACTTGTGGCTCAGCATATAGCATACTCAGCTATGGATCAATATCTTGCAATCATCCCTTGACACTATTCAATTAAAGCACAGAACTCTGTCCAGCATTTATGTCTCTAAATTAAAACAGCACAGACTAACGAGAGCTATACAAATCCACACTCCTATGTGAGACATGGTCAAGCAAATAACAACTTTGACACTTCCCTGCTTGCAATTCTCTCACCCCAGATGAACGATTCACTGGCATAAAAAAAGCTTCAGGACTGTTTAGGGAGACAGTGATGCCAGCTCTCACATTAGCCTAACGGTGTAGAAATTAGCATTCTCATGTACAGTATACATCATCTCATCCAGACTGGCAAATAAACTTGTAGCAAGATTCAGAAGAGGAAATTTAGTTACTTTAACATGAAAAAGAAATTTCTTTATTCATATAGTAGTGAAAACAGTAGCAGCTGAAGTGGTAGCAAATAAGTCATGTAATTTAGTGATAACAACGGCAATAGTAACCATCCATCCAATTTAGATTTCACTTTTTTTCAAAAAGATAATTTAAAATACAGAAAGGTAAATATAGCTACTTCAGAAAGTGACATTTTCCACAACATATTAATATCTTCTTTTTCAAAACAGAATTTTCTTGAAATTTGCCCTATTTACAATGCACACAATGGTAGAATTAGAATCATTTAACACCTTATAGTTTTAAAGTATCTCACGTGAGGTGATATTCTTCAAGAAATACTACTACTGTTTAGTCCTGGTTACATAATTTTAATTTCTATCACACAGTAGGTAAACTCTTTGGAAGATTTCTAAATCAGCTAAATTTTTATCTCATAGAAACAGTTCAATTTTATAGTTTGAACAAAATAAATAGTGATATTTAAAATTTTAAAATAAAGCATTTCTGAAACTATTTCTCTTGTACCTATTAGGTACAATACTTTGCATTTCAGTCATAAGGCAATTGAAAGTCTTAAAAGTCACTGAAAAATCAGAAACAGTTTAAAATAAAGAAATTCATCAGTCCTCTCCTTTTATTTTATTCAGTTTCACTTTCCATGGTTTCAGATATGAGTCTAATCATGGTTTTAAATATTAAATAGATACTTTCAAAAATTAATAAACTCATATTTAACTACACTTATTAAGTATATTATTCTAGTTATTCAATTTATAATTCATTATGGCTGTCAATCTCTCATTCTAATTTATGTATTAAATGTTATTTTACTAAGCTATCTGTAGGACAAAATAGAGCATATAAGATTTGTTACTCTGTGTGTATGCAAGAATTCACTGGGAAACTTGCCACATATTCTCCACAAGGCCTGAGGATTATTGTAAATAATTTAAGGAAAACATCAGAGTGGAATGTATACTTTTCTAATAAAATAATTCTCCTTCTTGTTTTTTGCACTTTTTTACCTAAAATATATATGTTATCTCTATTCCACATTTTGCACAAGCATCACTATCTTTACCTAATGATCTATTAAACATTTGGCCACTGTGTGCCTCCTCTCTGAAGTCTGAACAAACCACCTTTGTTCACGGCAAACTGATTTTTGCATCAGAATGATTCCTGCTTGACAATACAATTTTATTCATAGTCAGACCTATCTGAAGCAAATGTTATAAAGGCATAAAATTGAACGTTTTGCCCACTGGACAAAAAGTACTAAAGTTAATTAATCAATGCTAATGTTCATCGCTCTCACTGACATTCAATTGATCAGGTATATGAGTTATTAAACTTTTAGAAATTATCATGGAATATATCAGTTAATAAATATATACTAATAAATACATACTAATAAATGAATAAATACATACTAATAAATGAATAATCATTAACTGTCCCTTTATGAGCAACCACATAGTTAAGAGAACATCTCCATTAACCCTGTTCTCCTCTTACAGTCTCTCTTTTCCCTAGGTTAATATTGTCTTGTCTTTTATGTTTTAGCTCCATGTGCATCAAAATAGAGCAGTTTATCCTTTTTATTTACCTTGTATCAGTATAATCCTACTAAACTACTACATGTTTTCAGGATGTGCTGATGTGCTAACATTTTAGTTTGATTAGCTGCTTTACTGTAGTGTCATTCATTTCATATCATAACAAAATTTATTTTTTCTGTCCTAATATAAATGAATATTCAGTCATTTCCTCTTTCAAACAGATTAAAACAATGTTCCTATAAATACTTCCATGCATAGGCTCTGGGGTGCAGTTACTTGCAATTCAATCCTGAGCGAATTTGTTAGTAGGGTATGCATATTTTCAATTTCAGCACATAATGTCAAAGAATATTCAAAATGTTTGTTAAGATGTGTACACAAAGTAGATATTCATTAATATTTTTGTTGATTCACCAATTTTTCAAAATAGAGAATTATCTAAAGGATTTTTAAAGATTTTACCAACTTTTCTTATGATGCTATTGCTTTAATTTTTCATCTGTGTTGTTCTTGTTCAAGTGTTTTGATCATTTTTCAAAGTAGATTTTTTTATGAAAGTGCTGTATATCTTCTAGATGTGAATTGCTTGCTAATTACTTATGTGGACAGTATCTTTTCATACATTTTGTATATTGTTTGGATGAAGAGAAGTGCTTAATTTTGATATAGATAAATTTATCAGTTTAGTCTAGTATATGTTTTAAGAAAAATTTCGCTCCTTACAAATTTGAATAAAATGTTAAATATTTTGTCCAAAATACCTTTAAAGCTTTCAATATAAGGTTTCATGTACTGAAATACAACATTCATGTAATATATGCATAAATATTAAGAAAATAACAAAATTTATTCAAACAAATTCATCTATGTAATCATCAGTTCAAAATATAGGGTATTAAAAAAAAATAAAATGTCTTTCATCCTCATGTGAAATTAATACCTTCCTATACGTTATTCTGAATTTTAACACTTTTAGGGTTTTGCATGTTTTCAAAATGTAAATAAATGGAACCATGCAGTACATATTTCCTTATGCTCTTCTTCTTTGGTACAGCATTATATTTAAGAGATATATCTGTACTATCACAAGTAATTGTATGTAATTTTTTGGTGTTATTTAATTCTCTTATTTTTTATTTTGTTGGAAAATAAATAATGTTTGTCTTTAATAAAATAGATGTTTGATTTGCTTCCAGCTTAAGGCTATTGTGAATAAAGCTGTTAGAAGAATTTTATGCAAATTTGTTGACGCTAGTATGAAATTACTTTTGTGCTGTAAACCTACAAATAAAATCACTAAGCCTTGGAGTATGCTTATGATCAAGTGGAGAAAATACTTTTAAACGGTTTTCCCAAGAATTTTTTACCTTATTTGCCATGGTAAGGATTTAGTGGACTTCTTCACTCTGCGCACTCTTGATTTAATTAATTCTGGAAAATTCCTTACCACTTTATCTCCAAATACTGCTTTAAATTTATTACTTCCAGGCACTAGTTTGGAGACTCAAATGATATGGACTTTAGAATTTCTCACTATAGTAGCTACTTCTTTTATCCTCTTTTCTCTAATTTGAGTCTGCTTATCTGTCAGTATTGTATTTTCTGTGCTTCTTCAGATCTATTTTCCAGTTGGCTGATTTGTTCTCCAGAGATGTCTAACCTGCTCATAGGTATAAAACTGTTTTGAACTATCATCTTTTGCTGTTTCCAATGCATTAAATTACAGATTTTTAAAAGAATTTCTCTTCGGCTCTTGGGTCACATTTTAAAGATTCTTGGGTCACTATATTACATTTTAAAAGATTTTCACTTCCTGCTAATATTTTATACTTTAAAAAATCTCCATGAATATAGTAAAATTGCTGTGTTTGCATGTGTGAGTTTAACTTGTAGTTGACAAATGTCAAAATTAAGTCATTCTTGGTATATTTTTAAATTCCCTACAGGGTTTTCTATGCCAGTCTTCACTTATTTGTTACATTATTTGTTGTACATTGCACTAAAGAAAATCTTCAAAAACTTTTATGCTTTATTTTAATCTCTAGGGCAACTGCATATTTTGAGCTTTTAAAAATACATTTCATTCATTTCCAATATTTTTCCTCCAGGAAAGACTTGAAATAATTATTCTACACTATATTTTCCAGGGAAGAAAATCTGACTAACAATTTTCACAAGGAAAATAAAACTACAATTCACTGTTGAGATGGTCTATATTTATTATTTGTTCTATTTTACATAAGGAATATTTTCATAGCATGCGTATTTTATTCTTATTATTTTTACTTATCTTATGTTTCCTTCGTCACTTTTCCCATTACATTAATTTATCATTTTCTTAAATATAAAATATTGCACTTTTTCCCCGTTTAAACCATACCTTACAAATTTCTCATTTTTCCATACCATTCATTATTAATTTCTTTATCTTCCTTAATAATTATTCAATTGTTTATCTCCCATAAGTATTTATAAATTGATACTTTTCACAGCTCCCTTTCAGTAGATTTAATCTCCTTGAGGGTAATAATTACATATGATTAATGCCTGATACCTCACACATCTGGTGTTCAAAAATATTTGTGGATTCTACTGCTTGATTTGGCCATTTTAACTTTTTAAATATAGGGAGAATTCAGAATAATATATAATTTGTGTCTCATCATTTATTGGATATTAGACTTAGGAAATATAAAGTCTAAAAGTCATGAAACTGCATGTGGTAGCACATGCCTGTAATCACAGCACTCAGGAGGCTGAGGCAGGAGGATCGTTGCGAGTTTGAGACAAGCCTGGCTACGAAGTGAGCTCAAGGACATCCTGAACAGTATAGCTAGACCCTATCTCAAAAAGACAAAAAAAAAATTTTTTTAAAAGTCATGAAGTTTACATATTATAAAACTATGCATTTTTGAACATACTAAATCATAAAAGTTTTAAATACAGTTAATGTGCTCTTTTTCTATATTCTTATACTGTGTACTGATTGTATCTGATGATTATTTTTTCTTTTAGGCATTCTAATTACTCAGGTGTTACAAAAGAGAACTGATATGCAATTTACTTCTGAACTAATGCCTTCTAGTCATTACTATGAATCAAATTAATCAAACTGAAATCTGAAAATGTACAAAGCTCTGCTCAAAGTGAGGTGTTTAATAATAAAGCTATATTATACATCCTCTTTTTAATATGACTTTAAAGACCTAATTAACCACTCTACCTAATTAATCTACTGATTTAGGTTATATTAGAAAATGGGATATACACATGATGTATTATATTCTTTTGCATATTGCAAATAAACTAAAATTTAATTGATAGCTATTTATATCAAATATTTCTGTGGTTCTCCTCAATTTTTGATGTGTACACTTACTATCATCCCTCTCATCATAACTATTATGAAAAGGGAAAAATTTCTTTTAGCTTGACATATAGATGATATATCTACTGACTCTTAACTAAAAAAACTTTGTTAATTAAAAAGGCCCATTAATCAAGACCTAACTAACAATATTAGATTATCACATTGTTTATACAGATAAATCTAAGATGGCTAAATTATAATTTGTTATGAACAAATTCAGAATTTAATATAAGACATTGTAGTCAAACTCATTCTATTACTTAATGCTATATTGATTTCATGGGTGAAATAACACTTTCTGTGTTAAAGTAATTTATGAAATAAAATATATATTAATTAGAATATTTTACATAATTATCTGAATGCAAGGATTTAATTTATATGTAAAGATAAATAGTAAATTTTCATGTACTTTTTTTCTGTCCAGTTGGCAAGCTGAAGTGAGGAATGAATCTTCTTCTTTTTGTCATATTTACTCAGTTAATAAATTAAAAAATAATTCGTAGTTTTGATGGTGAAAAGAGGATGAATCCATTTAAATCATAGCATTATTGTTAGAAGAATTAGAAGTTGGAGAAAAATCAACCTGGTGTGGAAGGAATCCTAAAACTAACTTGCTGTGGGAACAAAAGAATCTAATTTAATTTGCTTTCTAAAAAAGATTGTACCCTTCATGGGACACAAAATCGTCAAGAACTTCTCTGATCTATTTATATACAATATCTGGCATTAAATAAAAAAATACAAAATATGTTCTATCAAAAGCTAATGAGCAAAAACCAAGGAAGATAGATGAAATACATACCACAGTTATCAGACAAAATTTTAAAAGAAATACCATTGATATACTGATAAATAGAAATATAGAGAATCACAATATAAACTTTAAATGCTTAAAACTGCCTAGAGGTTAAAAATGCAATGACTGAGTACTCTGATTTCTATTGCCGCTTGTGAAGGCGAACTTCAGTGTGGTCGCTCCAACCTCTACAACAAGAAAAGGGAGAACAAAGAAAATCAATGTCTTTTATTGAACTCATCAGAGAACTGATATTACAGGGCAAATTGCCATCCTGAATCCTGGAGAGACAAGCAAATCAAATGACAAAGCATTGTTTACTTGCTGCAGAAGACTTGCAAAGTAAAAATGCACACAATTGCTTAAACGGTAATTTAGATGATTTGCTAGATACTGAACGTGGAGTACAATAAGAAAATTATGGGTCTTTGGTCTTAGGAGGAGCCTTATACTTTGCAAATGTGTTGTTTTTAGGGTAAACATCATGGAAAGGCCTCCTGTGGCTTTAATATGAGAAGAAGAAATATAATAATTGTGAAATATTCCTATAATGTCATACATGAGTAATGCCTATTCTTTGCTGGTAGTAGGGAAAGCCAGATCCTTATCCAATTGTGAGAAAGAAATCTATTATTCAAACTCTAGAGCCCCAATTTTCCTATGTTATCTAAAAGTCTTTAAAAAAGAAAAACATACTTCTAAAAATCATTTATGAAGGTCACAATCCAAAGACATAACTTTACAAAACTATAGAGATTTAGTCACAAGATTATAGAGCACTTTCCCTCCCCACTCTGTTCCCATCCCAGCTCCATTATATAAACAGTGGATTTCAGCTGAAAGAACTGCAAGATTCAGAATCTTCCTACAGAGTTGAAAAATATTTATAAGAACTGCAAATTGAAAGGGAAATAGAGTCATGAAAAATAACAAAATTTAAAGCCTCTACCACATATAGTTATAAAAATTAAACAGAGTAAGTACTACTAATATAAAACCTGACCATAAACGCTTGTTTACCTGATTTTTATTATCTGAAAAATATATCAATCTTTTAAGAAAACAAATGGCAAGGCAAAAAGTAGAACCATGAGGGAGAGAAGCAGGGGAGGAAAGGAGGAGGAGGAAAGAGGGAGATAAATAGAGACAGACTAACAGAGAAAGACAGAGAGAAAAAACCAAGCTCACTACATCTGGTATCACAAATGTAGGCATCTTCAGACAGGAAATTTAAAACAATTCTTTAACTATGATTAACATGTTAACTTTCCCAATGAAAAATAAACTACATAAAAAAGCAGTAATGTAAGTCAAATTATGAAACCTTTAAGAATCAAAAGGGAGTAGTAGAAATGATAATCATTTGAACTACAGTAAGGATACTTTCAATGATCTCATTAATAGACTGGACATTCAAAGTGAAAAAAATGACTAAACTTTAACATAGATCAACAGTAATATCCTAAAATGATGAAAAAGCAGAAGAGAACATTCAAGGTGTATAATTATAAAAGCAGTAATAGTAACATAATTCAATTATCTGAAGAAGAACAACTGGAGCGAAGCATTCAGAGCAGTAATGGTTGACAGTTTTCCATTTCATAGCAGACACTAAACAACAGATTAAGGCAAGTGCAAGAACACAAACCAGGAAATTATAAAGATAAAACGTAAAAGCGAAAGCAAATCTAGTCATTTTATGTATAAACAGAGACAAAGAGAGAATCTTAGAAGTCAAAGAAAAAAATCTTACCTAGAAAGGAATAAGAGGGCCAGGGATATAGCTCAGTGGCACAATGCCTCGCTTGACAAGTGCAATGTCCTAAGTTCGATTCCCAGTACACAGAAAAAAAATGGAGTAAGGATAAGAATTATAGTCTCATCAGAAGTTGTGCAAACAGGAAGAAAGTGAACACTAAAGTGTTAAAGTAAAAAACAACCCAGAATGCAATAACCACCAAAACTGCACTTCCAGAGTAAAAGATAATTAAAGTCTTTCTCAGACAAAAATTAGCTGTGGGAATTCATTGTAATCAGACCTGCCATGCAAGAAATATTAGAAGTCCTTTAGGGAGGAGGAAAATGATATATATCCAAAATTTGGATATATATAAATAGTACCAGAGAAGGAATAAATGTAGGTAAAATCAAATCTTTTATTCTTCCTATTTTTATTTGATGTGAAATGTAACTTTCTGTTGAAAGCAATAGGAGAAAGAATGCACTGTATATAAAATATACAGCACATAGATAAGTAAATGTATGACAGAAAATTTATAATAGAGGAGAAGTGGAGATTGGGAATACTCTGGCACAAGTTACCTAAATTATGTTTGAAATATTACACTTCCTTGAGATGGAAATGATCCAGTCTTTACTGTGTGCTGAAAAGTTTCGGACTACTGCTAAAATTTTTGAAAGCAAAAGTTCATCAACCAAAAAGAGAAATGGAATCACATAAAACAATGAGTTAAAATCATAGAAAGCAGAAAAAGTACAGGTGAACAGATTAAAGAAAAACCAGAGCATAAAGTAGATAATAGTCAAAAACATGATAGATATTATTTCAGCTATATTAATAATTACTTTAAATATGAAAGGCCTCGATGTATGAACTAAAATATAGAGCTTGTCAGAGTGGGTCAGTAAGTGATGCTAGCATGAATTGTTTCCTATAAGCCATTTTCAACATAAAGACTCGTGTATGCGGAGAGTAAAGGAATGGGGAAGGGTAACCGACGCTAACACTAATCAAAAGGCAGCTGAGCAGTTGCAATAATTTCCAGCAAATTAAAATTTTTAACAAGAAAAATTCTGCACATTGGAAAGTACAAGTTCTCCAGTAGAGAGAAAAGAATAATAACTGTATCTAGATAAACTAAAAAGCATCATCTTTTTACCTGCTTAACTGACTTTTTTGAATACTTCATCCAAAAGATGAGAATGCACACTGTCCTCAAGCACATATGAAATGTTTGTTAATATGGACCGCATTGTGACCATAAACCATGTCATCAACCTTAAAGCAGTGTAAGTCATACAAAGTATGTTTTTAGATAACAATTAAACTAAAATAAAGAATAAGACAGTAGGAAAATCCTAAATATTTGAAAATAAAAGCATTAATATTTGAGTAAAAGAATTATCAATATAAATAAAGTATTATAAGCTAAAAGAAATGATCAAAAATTATTGGATGTAGGAGCAGTGCTTTGAGAGAAATGTGTATGTGAAATACATAAATTTATAATGGAGACATCTAAAATTAATATCTTAAAGGAATGGTAGGAAGAAGAACAATTTCTGCTTAGAATAAGTAGGAGAAAAGAAAATGAAGAGTAAAGTACAAATCAGTTAATTGAAACAGAAAAAAGTAGGGAACATCTATGAAATAAAATGCTAGCTATTTGAAAATTTTACAAAAAGCAATGACTAAGCAATGTGCCTAAGATTAAAATAGAAAAATACAAAATACAAATGTTAGAATTACAGTGTTTATCATGAATGATGTTGTGGACAAAAGAATACTATGTCTCCCAAGTGATAATTTAGATGAAGTTGATGCCTGAAAGGAAACAAATTATTTAAATAAGGAGAGTCCAAAGGTTTTAAAATATTACATTGAAAAAAATCATCAATAGTTAATAAACTATAAAGAAAAAAACTGCTAGGAACATGTGGATTAAATCCCCAAGTGTGACAGACATCTAAAACAGAAATTACATGTATTCTCCACAACTGCTCCAAAAAACGGAAGTGGAGAAAAAAAATGATTTTTCTAAGTCCTCCATTACATTAACATGAATGGCGGGTAAAGACATTACTAGTATATTATAGACCAACATACTTCACTAAAACACATGTTAAAATCATCAAAATAGTAGTTAATTGAATCTAAGTATGTACAGAAATAACTATATTTCATGGTCAAGTCGGATTTAACTCAGTCATGAAAGTCTGGTTCAACATCAGAAAACTAAGAGTGGAGATTCACCTCACCAAGATGCTAAAGAAGAAAAAAAAAATACAATCATTTTAATGGTTATATAAAAAGGATTTGAAAAAATCCAAACCTCACTCACGATAAAACAAAAAAAAAAATGTTTTTAAAAAACTAGCTGAAATGCAGGGCAAACTTCCTCAACTTGTTAGCTAGAATCTATAAATAACCTATGAATATCGGAGTTAATAATGAGAAATGGGAAGTCTTGTCCCCAAATTTAGCAACAAGACAAAGATTTCCTCTCCCAATCCTTTTACCTTTGTACTAAAAGTCTTTGGTACTGCAGTAATATGAAAATATTTAAAATATAAATGTCTAATCACAGATGTCATGATGGTATACATAGAAAATCATACCAATAACAAAATCCCATAATTAGTTTGAAATTATAGCAAGCTTGGGCTTAGGGTTCAACAAACGTCAAATGTCAAAGCTATATGGCAACAACTAACAACTGGAATTTGAAATTTAAACAAAAACATAACATAGTATTAAGTGATGTACTAAGAAACTTGACAAAATATATAAAGGACATTAATATAGAAAATTATAAAGACAAAAAAATCAAAGATCTAGAGTAAAGAAACACTCAAGTTAATGAACTGGAAGGCTCAATATGTTTCAAGTGTGATTTTTTACCTCAGTTTGATCTATATGTTCAAAGAAATTTCACAGTCTTAGTAAATTATTTTGTGAATATTACTAAGCTGATTTTATACTCTATATCAGTAGTGGGGAAACCTATGGCATGCGTGCCATAGCCGGCTATTTGTTAGCATTAAAACTTCTAAAAGGTTTGCCATTACTGATCTGTGAGGAAAGACACAAGATCTAGAACACTAAAATAGACAATACAATAGTTTAAAAAGGGGTAAAACTCAGATAGTACCTAACTTCAAAACTCAACATGAGACTACAATTGTTATGATGATGTGACCATAGTGTAAACATATATACATTAAGAAAACAGGGGCTAGTCCAGAAAATCATGCAAATGAATACAGTCAGATACCACTGACAAGGAAATAAAAGTAATTTAGTGGTGTCAAATGACAATCCTTAAAAAAAAATGGTGCTGGAACTGGATGCCCATATGCCAAAAATTGATCTTAACATCTTTGTATCTTTCACAATAAATTAACTGAAAAATAGTACTAAGCTAAATTTAACATAAAATAAAACTCTATATAAAATATACAACTTTCAGAGAGCACAGAAAATGTGTATGTATTAGTTGGGTTTCTCTAAAGGAATAAAATCAATAAAAATATATGTATAATTATGCAAGGGCATTTATTAGGGTAGGAAATAAGATTAGGGGTAGAAAAGTCTACAAAGGTCGACTTGGTTCTGAAAACCTGGAGAATGGAAGCCACAGAACAAGGGGGATCAGAGATGCAGCACCAGTCCAAAGGACAAAGGCCGAGCAACTCACTGCTCACTCCCTGTATAAAGAAGGGAGTCTTGGGGAATGTCCCTTTGATTTCTGGCACTTACCTGCATTTTATTTTGCTCTATTACACCTTTGCCTTTAAATGAAATCATTAAGTGTATTTGTGAAGACTGCCAAGTCCTTTCAAATACTACTGGAGTAAACAAAGTGTTTATATAGAAATAACTAAAAATTTTGGGAAAGCAAATATAAGGACTAAACATTAATGATATTCTCAAAATATAATAAAGTGTAATGTACCTTAATGTAGTAAAGATGGATATACATAATTCAGGTGTTTGACAGTTGAAACCAAAACTCCAATGTTAGTAACAATAATAGGAGTAATAATAATAATTCACAATAAAAAATGAAATAGATCAGGTTTATTTCTGTGTTGCTATTTCTGAATAGTAAAATAATGCCTGTAACATACAATGTAGAAGTTATATCAACATATTGTGCTCAATAATGAGGAAATGATAAAAGAAAATGATAAAATTTGGGATATGGTGAAAAAATTCAGAAGATCAACCTCTGTCTCCTAGAAGGGATTTAGAAATAGAGAATAGAGGGGCTGGGGATTTAGCTCAGCGGCAAAGCGCATGCCTGGCAAGCGCAAAGTCGTGAGTTTGGTTCCCGGTACCAGAGAAAAACCAAAAAAAAAAAAAAAAAAAAAAGAGACTAGAGATGATGTAGTATACAAATTTCAATGAGGGATGACTCCACTAAGGAAAAAAATCAGAAATCTCCACATTACCTTTTTAAAATAATTTCATGAATTTTGGTGTGGAATGAATGGTTTAGACTCCTGGGTTTACTTCCTTGATCTTTCATTTTCCTGCTCACATGAGAGACATGTTCTCTTTTTTTATTTTAAAGATAAAAGAGCCACAGTGATGTATGTGCACCCATGTTTACAGTACCACGATTTGTAATAGCCTAAATGCCCATCAATTGAGGAATGGACAGAAAAGATGTGGTATTTTTATATAATGAAATATTATGCAGCTATAAAGAAACATGGACTCTTTTGGGAAGATTATTAATTAAAATTTTTATTCATAAATGGTAAAGAAGGAAAGGAAAAAAAGAGAAAACAAAATCCAAAGCCACAAATAGAAAGTGATAATATGGCAACTTTAAATCCAAATGTACAATTATGGTAACATAAATGATTGAAGTATATAGATTAAAAGAAAAATTTTAACAATGGTTTGAAAAGCATGATTCCAATATGTTCTGTCACTATGAACATTTTTTAAGCATAAAGATGGGATAGATTCAAATCAAAAGACAAAAAAGATATGTCATGCAAAAACTAATTTTACAAGCTGATATTTGTAGTTTGCAAAATCTTTTGCTACTCTGTATGTTATATCCTAATTCTCTTTATTTTTTTTTCCATTGCTGTACAGAAGCTTTTCAGATTGTTACAGTTCCATTTGTTTGATCATCCATTTGGGTGATCTACGCTTTTGAAACCTTATCTAAAAATATTTGCCCAGCCCAATACCCTTAGGTATTTTCCTTTTGATTTGTTCCAGTAGATATCCAATTTTCCCAACATCATATATTAAGGAGACTGTCCTTTCTCCAAAGTGTTCTTAGCCTCTTGTTGAAAATTAGTTAGTTGTAGGTGTATGAATTTATTTCCAAGTTCTCTAGTCTCTTCCATTAGCTTATATGCTTTTATTACAATGCTGTTTTACTTACCATAGTTTTTACTATACTTTTAAATTAATATGTGTGATATCGCAAGTTTTATTCATTATTCTCAGACGTTTTCTCTGTTCAAGGCCTTTTTATCATTCCATATAAATTTTAGAATGATTTTATATTTCTGTGAAGAAAGTCACTGGTATTTCAATAGAGATTCCATTAAATATGTAGATAACATGTAGTATAGTCAATTGGATCCCATTAATTATCCTCATCTAAGACTATAGGATATACTTCCATACTTTTGCATAGATGTCAATTTTTTTATCAATGTTTTATAGTTTTTTATGTAGAATGTTCTCATCTCCTCAAAAATCTTTGTCCCTAGGTATCTTACAGTTTTTGTTTCTGCTGTAAATGGAATTGTCTACTTAGTTTATCAGATAGTACACTATGAGCATATAGAAATGCTCCTGATTTTGTGTGTTTATTTTGCATCCTAAACTTTATTGAATTGATTAGACTTAACAATGTGTGCATGCTTGTGTGTGTGCATGCACATGTGTGTGTACCCTTTAGAGTTTTCTATAAGTAGAATCATATCATCTGCAAAAATAGTACTAATTTGACTTTTTCCTTTCCAATTTATGCCTTTTATTTCATTCTTTTAATAGATAATGTCTCTTACTAGAACTTGCTATACTGTGTACCACTCAACTGTATTTTTAGACATTTAAAAAATTTTATTTTGTGACAGGTTCTTAGTATGTTGTCTCACTTGGTCTTGACTTGCAGTTCTATTGTCTCTATATTCTGAGTAGCTGGATTAGTGTCCGCCACCTCCCCAGGCTAAAATCCTGTAATTTGAGCTAACAAAGATGAACCTAGGGACACCCTGTCAAGTGAAATAAGACAGAAAAAGGAAGACAACACACATATTCTCATTCAAGTGGAATCTAAAACAGTTGCTCTTACAAAAGAAAGGAGAGTGATAATACTAAAGACTGGAGAGGGAGGTGGGAAGGGAGGATAAGAAGAAGATAGTCAATATGTACAAGAGTCCAATCAGATAAGAGAAATAAGTTCTGGTGTTCTGGCACAGGGTAGGTTGATATGTTTCAAAATACCCAGGGGAATGGTCTTTGAATGTTCTTACTACAAATAAATTATAAATACACAAGGCAACGTATATAGTATACTTATATACATATATACTGTATATAGTAGTACTATATATATAGTAACTAAACTAATTTGATCATTACAACATGTACATATGTGTCAAAATATAAAATTTTACTATATAAATAAATATAATCATAAAGAGTCAATTAGAAGGAAGCAGAAAGAAAGAAAGAAAGAAAGAAAGAAAGAAAGAAAGAAAGAAAAAGGAAAGGAAAGGAAAGAAAGGAGGGAGGGAGGGAAAGAGGCAGAGGGGAATGAAGGAATGAAAGAAGGAAAGAAGGAAGGAAAATAAATAGAAGAAAAATCAGAGTTTAGAGCACAAAAAAGTACAAGTAATAAAGATGAATACTGCCTTACATCACAAAAACTAATTTATCAGAAGATATAACAACTCAACATATATATGAATCTATCACAAACCTGCAAAATACTTGAAAGCAAATGACAAGTGAAAGGATAAGTAGGCAAATTCACAATTTGTGTAGAGAATTCAATACTTCTTCCTCAATAATTAACAAGACAAAAGTCATCAAGCATCTTAGATTATTTGACAAAAAGAATCTAAAGGAAAGTAGGGTAAGACTTAGTAAATATGTCTAAAGAATCTTGCCTCTGTTCTATCATTTTCTAATATTTATTATCTCTAATATTCTAGCACTAACTAAAGCAGTATTAAATACTCAAAACTTAACTCTCAGTCCCAGATGTAAATATTAGAGGATGATTCTGATTAGCTCAGCTTGGTACATGAGGCCAGACTAGATGTACTTGCTATGGTTAGTGGATAAAAGTTTGTTTTTCCTGAGTCACATGATCACTGCTATGGTAAACTAAAAAGTCTGGTGTGATTGACCATCACCATCAGACCCAATGTTTGTGTCAAAGCAGAAGTTATCACCCTAAGAAAAATGAAGGAGGTTAGATTCGGTATGGCTGAATAATTAAAACAGGGTGATATTCTTTTCCATTAATATATATGTCACTAACATTCCACTTAGGGCAATGTGGGTAAAACTGATTCTTCCTCAAGCATCATACTGTCCACAAGGAATTCAGCAGAAATAATTAAGATTGAAGCTTCTTGATGTCACTATAACATCATTTTCTGATCTTATGTGTGTCCCCCTCTGTTTTCAAATGCCATTTGTCAATTCAGATAATGAGGTAACAGGGATGTACTTCAAATTTATTAGAACCAATACTTTTCCATTAAATCTTACAAAATTACTACCATAGAAGGTGCTGGCTTTCTGAAACATTCACTGTACAATACACTACCTCATTTCTAGGATTTGGGATCCCTTGATGAAGCAATTTCCCCCACAAACAGTTCTGAACATGATCCATAGTGGATCAGTTTACACTCCCTTAGGAAATCCTTCCAACTCAGAATCAGCTGAAGACAGATGCTTATTTCCAACACCAGGAGTTTTCTAAGTAGAATACTTCATATAGTCATGGAAATAATAGCCCACAGGCATTTCTGCTTAATTACCTTATCTCCAAAGTTGTCTGGACATCAGCTTAACATGAGCTTTTCTGACACCAGGGAAAATAAACACATAGAATAAGGATGATATTTTATCTAACTTGGAGTAACTCTACACAAAAGGCTGCTTTCTCAAAATTTCTCTAAGCTTTTCTTCACAGCAAAGAGGAGATTGGTCCGCAGCCATCGTGAGCTGCTATGTTAGAGGCAAAGCAACAGGAATTTGCAGATATGTACGACTGCAATACAAGAAGCTTTCCACCCCGAGTGACATTTCATTTCAAGCCTTTTCAGTTAAAGGATGTAAAGCATTAAACTTTTGAGCCATTATTGTTAGCTAGAAGTAGTAGTCCTAAACCCACCAGGGAAAATGCACATTCGGAAAAGCAGTATATACCCTCTTCCATTATTGAAAAGGAGGCTTTTTTCCCCACCAAAAGTTAACAAAAACAACAACAAAATACTCCCAAGAAAAACATGAATCTGCCACCATTTGAAAAATTTTGCAAGTATGGCTTGTACATTACTTTCATAACTTCAAAAGACTGTGAACAATTTTGACGAAGAAGAATAAAATGAAAAGAATTACCCTGCAGCCAATATTAAGGTTTTCTATGTAGCTAAAGTAATCAAGGCACACAGTGTGGCAAAGGCATACACACATACGTCCATGGTACAGAATGGAAAACTTGTAAGATTTCTGGGATCTCAGGTCAGGCAAAGAGTCAGTACACCTCACATGCAGGAGGTAAGCAATACAGTCGTGAGTAAGCAACATATTCATGAGAGGAAAAGTGATAATTCAACTTTCTCAAAATAAAAAGCTTTTACTCTCTAAAGACAATATCAAAAAGATAGGAAGAATGAAAGGCTCCAGATGGGAAAATTTGGAACCACATGTGTGATAAGGAACTAATATCTAGAATATATGCACAAAAATACACAGTTCCCTGCTAGAAAATTGCAATTCTCCAATAAGAGAGCTCTTCTTCAGCAACCAAAAAGAATGAAGAATAAATTGAAAAGGACACATCCTGCTTTTCATCACATTTCAAAGGCTTAACAGTAGGCACCCAGTTGAATGGAAATGTTAGAAAACTTATGTGGCACTCAAAATACTTTATGTAAAAGCAAATATGGTACACTGCATTTTGTCAGTGCTATAAACAACTCAGAAACAAAATAAAAGCTGTTTTCTAAGAAAACTTCACCTATTTAAAACTGGTTACCATATTTGCACACAAACTAAACAGCAATTCAGCATCAGTAAGAAGTACACAAATTTTCGCATTCAATTAGGATAAAAAATGATTTAATGAACCAGTAAGAACAAAATAGTAAGAACAAAAAAAAAAAAGAAAAGAAAAGTAGTGAGAACCCTGTAAAAAGACAAATATAAATGTTTATGCTAAAATTGGAAAGATACCACCAGGCACGGTGGTGTGGGCCTGTAATTCCAGCACTCAGGAGGCTGAGCCAGGAGGATCATTGTAAGTTTGAGACCAGCCTGGGCTACAAAGTGAGCTCAATTCCAACCTGAACTTCATAGTGAGACCCTGTCTCAAAAAAAGACAAAATAAATAAATAAATAAAATCGGAAAGATAAAATTTTAACTTTGCCAAAAGAGTTTGAAACCTGGGATTTATAATGGGAATGAACTTGCAAACCACATAAACATTCAAAGAAAACCAATAGCCATGTCATTGGTCACTGAATCCTGGAGCAGTGAAAAAAGACATTAGGGAGCTTATCAGTTCTATCATGGAGTTAACACACACCTCCCATCATATGTATGCCTGCTTACTACAACCTAAAATAATTTGGTGCTGTCAAGAAGCTTTTCCATTTCACATATAATGATGTTGAGATTGAGGGAGTGATTAATAATTCTCAGCTTATAAATCTCACAGTAGGCATTTAACCTACCGCTCCCAACAAACTGCTGTTATAAATGAGTTAAACCTTAACATTTCTTACCTTTGTATAGGAAGAACTTTGGTATTCATTAATTCCTCTTTCTTTAAGATGAAAGTGTGAGCCAAACAAATTTAGACATGAATCTTTCTAGAAGTCTAGTAGCCAGATGGGAAGATTAATCCTTAAGCAGTCCAGCTGCCTTCCAGAAGATGAAGGAGGCAGGATGCAGGCAGCTATGCAGATGGACTTGTACTTTCTACTTAAAGGTGGTAGTTTTCAAATCAAGTGCTTTTCCTTGAGTCAAGTGTTCTTTCAACTCAGAGTGTAATCATTGCTATAACTGTACTCCATGAGGACTGATTCCAGAAGTGGGGCTCAAGCAGGTAATAGTGTAGTCATGATTGTAGCGGTTTAAAGATTATAAATAGTACTAAAGAACATAGGCTGCATCCATGTCACTGTGCTCCCCTGTGATTCCCTTCTCTTAGATGTGAAATGTAAAGTGGGAAGTAAATAAGAGTATTACAGGACCCACCTGGTAGTGTTTCAGTACAAAGCACTGGGATGTAATTATTGCCCAATAATTTATATTATTAGTAATAGTAGCAACAGTAGTAACAGTCACAGCAGTATAACTTTTTCCTAAGTAAAAGAAGTTTTGGGAAAGCACAAGGAAAGACACAAAAATGTAAAATGATGGAGGGAAAATGACCAAAATGTTTATTTTAATCTGTTTTATTTTGATATATTCTGCCTCAGTGAGTTAACAAAGTACAAGGGATTTTCACTCTTGCCTTTCGGAACAGTGAGAAGTATCACTATTTTTATGTATGGATGACAGACAGTAACTTAGAAAATGATACCTATGTTATAAATGCTTGAAATGTAAATAATAAGATGTGGGATACTAATTTGCATTCTGTTCTTTCTCAGATCTCAGGTATTTTTTAAACTAAATCCAAATGCTTGCTTTTATATAATATATATAATCATTTCATTCAATGTCCTTCAGATAGTGATTTTATTGTGTGATGGGATGGCCTATTATTGCCATACTGAATTTTATAATTTCAATGCTCTTAACAAAAGCAATGACTTCTACATCATATAAATATGGCAGTAGCCACAAAAGAAAATTTTATTTCATTTAAACCCTATTGATGTGCATAATTACTCTCTTTATTCTATCATATGTAAAATAACAATCTTTATATCCAGTACATTTTTAATTTATATGTTGGCTTCTTATTTAGTAAGCAAATATTTGCTGAGTACCCCAACATGTAGATCAATATAATGTAGCATTGAGAAAAAGGTAAGATTTTCCCTCGTGAGCTTATAGCATAGTAAGAAAAATAAATACTGCACACCACTATAAACAAGTTATTCAGTGTTCTGATTACATTATATAGTACATACAAATATGGAAGAGAGCAAAATGTACATTCAACCAATTTTAGTGATCAATAAGGATCCTGGAAGAATTCATTTTTAATAGGAAAACTTAAATCTAAAAAAAAATGATGTGAACATTCTCAAGATGAATAGGTACTGATAGAAAAAGTGAAGCTTGTTCCAGAAAGAAGGAACTGAAAGCACAAACATCTTTTTTTTTTCCCCCCCTCCGGTACCAGGAACCGAACTCACGACCTTGCGCTTGCCAGGCAGGCGCTTTTGCCGCTGAGCTAAATCCCCAGCCCCAGCACAAACATCTTGAGTTACTAAAAGTACATAATACATTGAGGAATTAAGAGAAGGCTTTTACTACTATCTCCTAAAGAACACATTGGTAAGGGGTGAGTACAGGACATAATTGTAGGAATGGAACTATATTCCAACTTGCAACTAAATTTAAAAATTTGGACTGTTTCTTGCAGGAATTATGAGCATTGAAATTTTTCTTAACTGATGCGGTGACATAAATAGCTGTACGGATGAACTGCAACTGTGCAGGATGCAAGAAGTGATGAATAAGTGCCAGATACAATGGTATTAAAGAACCAGAAGGCAGAAATGGGGGGATGGCAGAGTCTGATAAAGAGGAAGGTCGGGTGTATATGTGGGGATGAAGAGAGTGAGGGGAGAGGAAAGCACAATTTTTCTTTCTGACTGAAGTGAGTGAGCATGCTATGAGAAAGGATTCTAGAAGCATCAACTCAGTAAATGTAAAGGAAAGATATTGTGGATCACATGTCAGATAATTCTTTCATATTATGGAAGAGTGAGAGGAAGGAAGGACAAAAGTTCTGGTCTAGAGGGATTTCTTACATATAGGATTTGTAACAACTCTACAAATTTGGCTTTTTAGATTTAAACTGTGTGAGTGGATAGTTAGATGATAGATTAGATAGATAGATGTTACATTAGATAGATAGATAGATAGATAAGTTGATAGATGATAGATAGATGATAGATAGATACATAGATAGATACATAGATAGATACATAGATAGATAGGAGCAATGGATAGATAAAATTGAAATTCAAAAGAATCATAGAAATGCACCCTAAAAAGGAACAAAATAGAGTTGTAACTGAAGTTGGGATCTTCAAGCAAGGACCCCTTTGAGTCATTTTAACCTTACTTTGATATGCATGAATACACCTGAGGAGGAACAGTCCAGTTAGAACATTGAAAATACTGGACAGAAAGGGAATTACATAATCTACGGAAAATTTAAAGGTAAGTTTTAGAAAGGATGAGTGACAACTCAAACCTTGTGAAAGAAAACAAACAGTAAATCTTATTTTGTGTGGTAAACTTGTAATAACAGTTTAAGATAACTCCTTCCTGATTTTCATTTCTGTCAGAAGAGAAAATTTGAGTTTCTGCTGAGAATGCATAGTATGATAAAAGAAATGAGGAGTTTTACAAAGTGAAAAAGTTACTTTAAGTCATTGATTTCACAGATGGTCAAAGGGTCCCTGATGCTCATGACCATAAATGAATAGTTATATTGATCTACTTTATGCTGGGATGCTTATTCTCTGAGGTTCAGCTATCTGTGCAGGCACAAAAAATAGCTATATTATATTCTTATAGTCTTTGACTTTTAGTGGATAATTTATGCATATGGATGGGATTAGGGATATTACCAATAAGCTACAGTCATATACCAAATCACTATTCTTCAACCAACACATTCTTTGTATGATAATCATCTCATCTGGTTCCAAAAATAAAAAAAATAAAAAAGTACATTTAGCGTGGCCTAAGTGTTTATAAAATCTGAAATAGTGTACAGTAATGTCCCAAGCTTTCATATTATTTAATCACTGGCTCACCCAGAGCAACTTCCACTCTTGTAGATTATATTAGGGGCAAGTGTCCTATACAAATATATTTTTTCTCTTATATTTTTACTGCAACTTTTCTATGTTAACATAGTTTAGAGACACAAACACTATTGTGTTTTTCTTGCCTACAGTATTCATTACACTAACATAGTACAGGTCTATAGTCTTATTGTAATAGGCTACACCACAGCCTACGGCCCTAGTTGACTATGCCATCTAGATTTGTGTGGATACAGTCTATGATGTCTGCACAATAAGAAAATTAACTACTTACGAATTTTGCAGAAGGTATCCCCAGTGTTAAGTGACACACACTGTAATATGACTGGAAATAGAACATATAGAAAAGAACCAATGTTATACAAGTAACAAAAAGAAAAATGCTGACACTGGAGATTGTACTGTAGAAGTGCAATGTTTGTTATGTTTTGAGGAGTAAAGTAGCACCAAAGTTTGGAGGTTAGATTGTGATTATGAATGGAGAGAAAGTTGAAGAAATAAAGGATAAATTTATCAGAGTAGAATTTTCCAAAGGACATAAAAGGCCAACTTGCTTAGTAAAGCATTCCATGTGATGTAAGGTGAACATAGTTCTAGTAGATAATGAAGTGTACTCCCAACTGCTCTGTATGACAATGATGCTGTGTGGAAACTAACTCCTTTCTATCGCTCTGCCAGTGATTATCTGACCAGCCTAATTAAATCCTTTCTTGTCTCACAAAATTACTCATATGCAATTTCTACCTAGTTTGATAAAAACAAGGATCTTAAAAAAGTCCATAGATAAAAATCTTAGAAGCAGTAACATGTATGAATTAATTGTATTAATAAAAGAGGCCTGGGATATTTAAATTGCTTATGTTCACAAAAAGAGAAGCACAATAAGTTAATTTGCTTAGTGTATCTATCATGCTTCCATCCCAAATAATTTAACATGTGAAAAAATTATTTACTTAAAACATATATCTTGTCTCCAAATAAAAAGTGTAACATCTCTGAAAAGACAAATATCCCCACAAATGATATTATGAGAAAATTTGGACAGGCGATGCATTGTAGTACTGAATTGTCAAACTCTTTAAAACAAGATCAATACTTCCAACTGTGGCAATGACATCAGAGAAAGGTGAGTCAGAAAGTGTGAAAAAAATGTGGTTAATGAGATATTGACTGCAAGTATCTAATTTTAAAAATAGGCACACACAAAACTTAAAGAAACACTCAAAAGATAGAGGTGGATAGGTGCCAGCATTTGCTATTAATATTTAGTAAGTATGATTTATAATAGATTATAGTAGTCAAAGGTGAGACAGCAGGATGAGAGCTAATCATAGAATATCAAGGGCTAATTGGAGGCTTCTGATTTCTGTACACTTAAAGGCAGTTAAAAAACATGGCATTCAAACTTCTGTTAAAAATTGGAACAACATAACATTTCTTTGACTATTTTACCTTTTAAAATTAAATTTCTTTACCCATATGTGTTATTACTATCTTTGGAAAACAGGAAGAGGTTGTAAAAACAGTTCTTTTAACATGAATAGAAAGGGGTATAGGCTTTTATAAAAGGCATGATTAAAGACAACATCTTAAAACAACATCTTAAAACAATGATAATTATAATTGTAAACTTTCAGTCAAAAGAATCCAAATCTCATAACAGATTCAGAAGTTGAAAGGAGTGGAGATTAGTAGGGTTTTCAGAGGGATAGTTTTATTTTAAATTGCTAAAATGTTTACTTTATATTGAAAAAGGTAATATTTATCTTTATTAATTTATAGAAATTTACTTGACTACAGTAATTTTAGTAAGTATTTAAAATATAAAATGCTATTTGGCTCCTACCACTTAAGAGAAGTACTATGCAGATGAAATTACCTAAAAAGATATTTATGTTAAATAATACATGCAAAAGTTCTGAACTTAATGTTGACAGAGTTTCAGGGAAAATTGTTTCAGATTTTGTTTTAAGAGAATTTGTGAACCTGGGATATAGTGCAGTTGTACAACCCTTGTCCACAATGTGTGGATTTGGTTCTTAGTCAACAATGGAAAAAAACAGCAAAAGGAAGTGCTGTGTGGTGAAGAAAATATAGAAGAAGTATAATTTTAAAAGTGAATGATTTATTACTTAATATGATGATCTGTTAAAAGTCACAGTGTAGTGTACCCTGTATATTATTCGAAACACTTTAAATGACCTCACTTATTGCAGTCAAATACTACTTGAACAGCCACTATCTTTCACTGTCATAGGAGCTGAGGGGAAAAATGGAGTACTCATATTTTGAGTAGTAATGTTTTTGAAAGTCCTCAACATATTTGATGTTTCAGGTAAGATAACCACAAATTAGAAGTAAACCATGTATTAAATAACTATGAAATATAATCCACGATTTTGTTATTTTACAAAAACATTTAATTATTACTATTACACAAATCAGGATCAAAAACAAAAGTAATCACATTCTTCACGATTCAGATGTGTCAGTCAAAACACAACTACTCTTCTTGTGACTGAGGGGAAAAATGCAGCTAACATATACATAGGTTAACCCAGGGTTCAATTAGAATACAAGGCACAAAATGCTTCAGAAAGAGAAAAAGAATGGAATTGGAGAATGCAAACAAAATAGCTTCACAGTCATCTCATTACAGAGGTGACTTTAAAAATATGGGATAAAGGAAATGGGAGAAACTAAATGACTATGTTGCAATTTTTCTGCTTGCCAAGAGCAAGTAATGATGACTCCCACCAGGGAAAGCTAGATTGAGAGTTTAGAAATACCATCAAATAGACATAAAAATGGAATATACTGTGTTTTTTAAACAAGGAAAAGTGCTTCTATTAGGTCATTTTATATAAAACATTTTCTATTTGTCCATTATATGCAACTCAATCATTATTACATAAGAAAAGAAACTCAGTCTTATATTCGTCATATACTTACTGAAATGGAAAAACCTAATAGAAAAACCTAATGCTGTGAAAGGAGTAATTTTCCAGTTATACCAGACCTGAAATGAATCAATAAAAGAAGAAAAGGAGCAGCAGTATATGAACATAACAGGAAAAGTTCTGAATAAACTCATTAGCCCAGAAAAGTGGTAAGGATTGAAGCAAACGTGTATTTTGCCATCAGGTTCAGAGCGTGAATTTCCTTCAACTTGATAGCAAGTTGATTCCTGAAACCAATGAAAGAAATCAATAAAAGATGTAGCTGACCAGTCCTAGTCACCAGGCAGGGATGCGAGTTCTATTATTCACATTTTTCAAGAATGCCCAAAGATCCTGTTTCTGAGCAAATATGAAACAATACATTAAACAAGTAACAGATTGTGACCTTTATGTGGACCCGTGATTTGCTCAGACTCAGCATCAAGACATTCTACAAAGAGTGGTGAGACTGATTACACACTAGCTGAGATCGAAATGAAAGGCTATCTCAGTATGAAATGGATTGCAATGTAAATATACAAGAATTCATACATATGACATTTTTTTCTAGTCTTCCATAAATATAACATTGAATATCTATTTGTTTTGCAATGAAACTCCTTCAATGTAATTTTTAAATGAAGATTCAAAATTATATTTTTGGATCATTACTGTTGAAGATCAAGAGACATATTTCTGGCCACAATTTAATAAGGACTCTATTCAATCTCCCATTGTCAACACCTGGACAAACTGAATAAAACATAAGAAACATCTGCTCTCAGTCATCCGACAACTGGCAACACCAGACGAGAGAAATGAAGTGATTTCCCTAGAACTATGCCTGCACTCCTGTGATAAAGCAAGGGTTAGGTGTAGAGATTCTTGTGTAATGGAGGAGCCAGAGATTGAACTTTAAAGATGACGAGGCACTCAAAGTTGCAGGGCAGAAAGGAGGGAACTGCACAGACAGAACATTCCAGAAATTGTCAAGCTCAGCCTCTTTGACTCTTTATTGGTCACTCTACCAGGCAATAGTTTTCTAGAGAAACGGACATAGATAGATTATAGATAGATGACAGATAGATATATAGTTAGATAGATGTTAGATAGATGATAGATAGATGATAGATAGATAGATAGATAGATAGATAGATAGACAAATAATAGATGTTAGACAGACAGACAGAGAGGGGATAGTTAAATAGATAGATAATAGATGATAGATAGATAGGGAATTGGTTGTCAGCTAAAAACTTAATCAGGAGTTGATCCTGTATTCTTAGGACAGAATTTTCTTCTTTTCAGAAAAATTTCGATTTTAGCTCTTAAATAATTAAATTTGGTTGGACAAGACTCACTCAAATTAACAAAGTAATCTTCCTGAAGTTACTTCATTATAGACATTCACCAGATCTACAAAGTATATTTTCAAAAAAAAAACTTCATAGCAGCACTTAGATTAGCATTTGATTAAATAGCTGGGCACTACAGCCTAATTAACTTGACACATAAAATTAACACCACAACTACTAAAACGTACATGAAACTCCACAAGGGGAACAGCCGCAGAGCTATGATTTATGACCTGAACCACAGTGGCGCATGCTGTGAAGCTCTCAAATGCCAATCAAACAGAATTATGTGTCCTTATTGATCATTAGAGTAGTCAGTGAGAATCAAAGAACGAAAGCAAATTGGTACAGCAACTAACTTCATATAATATAGGATTCCTAGGATCCACCAAGTGAATATCACAAACAAGTCTCAAAAGCAGTAGCCATTAATAACTGCTGCCAACTCAAAGCTAAACATTTTTAAAGGGAAACTGAGTCCAGACCCACAGTCATAATGCACAGCATACAATTTAAAACAATGGCATCCCTAGGAAGAAGCAACAAAATGTGACAAGGAGAGATTTATTAATACAAACTGCCCTAGAAAGGAGAGGAAAAATAAATTGACAGACAAGTACACTGATATATCTATTATCACTCTATAAATGCATTCAAAGGAAAACATAAACATACTGAGAACAGAAAAGAAATTTATGAAAAAGATGTAACTGGCTTTTCTTAGAGGTGAAAATTATCATATCTGAAGTGAAAATTCACTGACCAGACTTGGCAACAAATTATATCAGGCAAAATGGAAGCTCACTATACATGAAAGCACAGAAATGGAAAATACCCACAATGAAGCACAGTGGATAAAAGACTGAACAAAATGAACAGAGATACAACTACTACGACAATATCAAGTGGTCAAAATATGTATACTTGGAATGTCAGAAGGAAAGAAGAGGAGAAAGTTGCGGTTTAAAAATTCAACATTTTTTTTGGTTTCAGATTTAAGAAGCAGACAGAAAATGAATAAGAATATAGGGAATTGAAAGGACATTTAGAAAATAATTGGCCTAACTGACTTTTAGCCAGCATGTTACTCATCACAAGCTGCTACAGTTTATAATGTTTTCCAGAGCTCAATTTTTTAAAAAAGTGTACAAAGGTTATTATTTGGCTATAGTATGAAACTAGATTTCAATACCTAAAAGCTATTTGGGAATCCTCAAATATAGAGAAATTAGACAACATATTCTTAATGAAATGTGGATACAAAAGGAATTTAAAATTGGAGGTATGAAATATTTTGAACTAAATGAAATTGAAAACACAAAAAATTAATATTTTAAGAAATATTTTAAATAAGTGCTTTGAGAAAAATGTATTCATATAATGTTGCATAAGAAAAACAAATAAGATCTAGAATCTATTATTAAGTTTCACACAAGGAAACTGAGGATAGAAGAAAATATTGAAATCAAATTAAGTAGAAGGCAAAATGATAAAAGCAACAACCAATAATAAGGATGAATAGGAGAAAAGAAAAAATGTCTTTAAAAATAGATAATATTGATAAAACACATGAGAAACTGATCAGGAAAAATATTAACAATATCTTAAATAAAATAAGGTATCATTTAAGTAATAGGATATAATACAGATCTTACAACCAGTTGAAAGGCCTATTACAAATAACTTTATGACAAGAAATTCACTTGTATAAAACTGACAAATTTCTTAAATGCCATAAACTACCAGAACTCACTTTAAAATACAGAAAGTATAAATAGTACTGCATACACTAAAAAATAATGTATTATTTTGAAATGGTTACACAAATTAAAATCTATATTTTGATAACTTTTTAGAACATGTGTTAAGAAAACCTCAGGGCAGAAACAATACCAATTCTACACAACAGATTTCAGAAATTATAAGACTCATTTTATAATGCTTGTATGATTCTGATTCTACAATATGACAAAGTCAATACAAAACATTAGATTACAAAAAAATTCCTCATGAACATAGTCACACAATCCTTAACAAAAATTTATTAAGTCAAATGCAGTAATATATCCAAAGGATAATCCATTATGGCCAACTCAGGTTTATCTAAGGAGTACAAAGTTAATGTAATATTTGAAAATAAATGTAATACATTATATTAATAGGATTAAAAAGGAAAACCATATAACCACCTCAAAAAATATACAAGAAAAATGTAACTGAATTCAGTTCACATTCATGATAATAATTAACAATATTTTCATATTAGTTACATGTGCAGGAGTGAAATATATTTCAACAATGGCATGCAATACTGGAAGGGGAAGTAAAAGTGTGCAATTGTAAAGTTCTACATTGTAGAATGTATTCTAAAATTATTGGAAGATAAATTGAAAATTTAAAGTGATTTATTGTAAATCTCAGAGCAAGCAATTAAATTGAAAAGAGATAAAAGTAGATAAAAATCCAACTGGGAAGGTAAAATAGACTTCCAAAAATATCATTATAGTTCTCAGAGGAAAAAATATATGTGAAGTAAAAACCAGCCAAATAAAAGTTTAAAGAGG
>NW_004955405.1:13945307-13949311 GCF_000276665.1 Chinchilla lanigera
TCAGAAAGAAACAAATACACATGAAGTAAAGCCTAATAAAGAAAAAGGTGGTAAATTAACTCTCAATCTTATCAACAATTCAATTTATGTGAGGATTAAAATTAGAGAATGAAGCTGTCAACAGCGTAAAAATCAATATACACTGTCAACAAGGAAAACAAACTTTCAATATAAAAACATAGATATGTTAAAAATTTGGAAACACTATAGTCTGTTGATCACCAAAACCAGAAAATTCCATCCTATCTAGTCCCCTTTACTTTAATGGCCCTTATTGCAGAATGTAAGCAGAATTTTATTACAATAAAAACATTCATAAACCAGGGAGATAGCTCACCGGCCCAGCACCTGCCTGGCAAGGGCAAGGTCCTGAGTTTGATTTCGGGTACCAAAAAAAAAAAAATTCATAAGCATGGAAATGGAATAGAATCACAATATAAAACCAGCATTACCTGACTTTACAGAATGACTGACATGGAAATCATAGTTCAAGAAAGAAATAGGACAATTAGCAAAAGGAATATTAGTGTGCTAATTCCCTCATTTTATGGAGCAAAGATAAGGAAAAATCTATTTAGGCTTAGAATAACAAGAACTAGAGACCTAAGGCTAAAGATAAGTATCAGAAGAAATCAGAATTTTACTAACGTAAGAAGCAAAATTTCAGAAAGTATAGAGATGAACAGCCTAGGGGAGGAGAATCTATTTTTTAGGCTTTCAAAGTATAGAGACTGAGAGATCAATAATAAAGCTTTCATGATTTTTAATTAGAATTTTAGTGGTAATGGTTAAAGGAACTTAAAAAATAAAAAAGAAGAAATAAGCAATAGGGATTGAGATTTGTAATGGTAAGTGTTGTAATGAGAAATATTTTGACTTCCTTGGGAAGCCTTGTGATCACAGAGTACTAAGAATCTGTACTTAGGATTCCTCATCACAGGTGAGGGAGAGTATTCGACCAGGTTCCCAGGCAGCAAAGTCATACCCCATAAATGAAATTAAATTGACCCAATCCTCATTTATCTCCTCAAAAAATATAATACACTTAAAAGGTACCTCAGAAGTGACTGCATTAATTTTACAGATGTGGAAACTGAGGGTCTGAAAGGCTTTAGTCACAAATCCACTTCATATGTCTTGCAGATACATTGTTTCTATCCTGCGTGGATGTAAAAGCAAATTCTCTATTTAAAGCATTGGAGTGTCACTTTTCATTGTATTTATCATAAATGTGCCCAGCAAATGACTAAGCAGAAGGTAAAGTCAATAAATACAGTGACATAAATAACTTGGAGTCAGAATTATAAGGATTTGTTTTTGGTTTCCTCACCGACATGTCTGATGATCATTGGCAAGTCACTTAACCTCCTTGTGCTTCAGTAAAAGTGAGGACTAAAGCAAACCTTCAGACATGCTGTGAGAGTCTATGACTAATGGTGCTAACTAATTCAGAATGAGTCAATATCTGTGGGCATCTACCATAGATAATGACATTATTAAAGCATCTCACACAAGGTCATAAATATACTTCTTATATTAACAATATGAAATGTCTCTGGTTCCATACAGAAATCTATATGCTTTATCATTCCTATAAAATGTGTCTGCAAACAAACCTTTTTCTGTCGTTTTCAAAAATTCTCACCTTCTTTTTCCTATCTTCTTTTGAAACAAAGCTCCTAAAAGGACTTAACCTTTGCTCTATATTATTATTATCTCTTTTTTTTTCTCCTAACTCCAACCTAAGCAGATATTTTCTCAAAGACTATCAAAACTTCATTATATCCCTTGTGAATTCAGCATCATCAAATATCATGGTCAATCCTATGTACTATTTTAGCAGTACATTTTAACAGAGTTGGTTTCTCTGTTGTGAAATATTTCTTTGATTTGGCCTATGTGGTAACAAGAAGGGTGACTTTGTTTCTTCACTTTTTCCCCATCAGTCTCTTTTTCTGTTAATATTTTTGGTTGTGTTTCATTGGCCAGTCTTTGAACTTCCTCATTTATTAACTACTCTCACCCATAAGTGGTCTTACACAGCTCTGTAAATTTCAATGTCATTAATATATTGATGTTTTACATTTTTTAAAGCCCCAACCTTCTTCAAACACTAATGTCACTTAGTTTTTGAACAGGCGTTGCAGAGTTGATATGTCACAAGCTGAACTCTTGTGTCAGTACCCTCTGACCTTTCAGGTACTCAAGCAAAAATTCTAAACATTTCTCTTTAGTAAATTCCACCTCCAATACTTCAGCAGTCTAGTGATGTTGTCTCAAAAATATCTCATATTAGGTCAATGTTTACCATTTCCACCTCTTTGTTGCTACTTCCTAAACAACTGCAGTAATTACTTACTTATTCTTATATTTTCATCTCCTGACATTCCCAAATATTTCCCACCCACTTCAATCAAAATAAAATCTTGGATACAATTCTGCCCAACTAACCTTATGTTCTTATTCTCCAATGACTTCTTGTCACCATTATCGTGTCCTACCATGCATTCCTTAATGTGTTGCTAGCAACTTCCCTAAGCACATCTTCTGCTTGATAATGGAGTTCCAACCACATTGGCCTCTTTGCAAGTTGTTGAATAAAACATGTAAGTTTGCAACCCAGGGCATTTGTATTTCTTCTTTCTGATATGAATGATCTCTTCTTCACTATTTTTACACTAGGCAACTATTGGTTTACAAAGGAATCCCTTTCTCAAAGCGGCGTCTCCTAATAGCCTTAAGCATAACTCTACTACTTCACTTACTCATGTTCATTAAAAGAATATGATAAATTGGCACAATCACAAGTAACCCCGATATAATACTAATATATGAACCATAGATCTCCTCCCTGACCAAGTTCTAGAAGACCATTGTAGAGTAGAAAGAAAACTGTTCTCATGTTAATAATCTTTAATTTTGCTGTATCACATACCAGAAGTTATTTTATGGAAGTCATTTCACTCATTAACAGATGAATACAGCAATACCTACTTTGTTCTAGAATGCTTGGCTTGATGTTTTATCCATTACAGAAGATACACAAAAGGGCAAAAAATAGAGTCCTTGCATTGTTTATTAATAAATTCATTACTTAAAATAGTATTACTCAATAACTTGTACCCTACATAAAGATCAGAGTCAAGCCATATAATTAGAACTACCTTAATAGATTAATGAATTGACCATTTTACTAGTCACTATTTTTATTCCTACATGAAATATGGAGCTCTTTTGTAAATTGGAGGTAAAATATCAATAAAATATCAGCTGCTTGTTTAATTCATTCATTTTTACTTTCTCCAATCTCACTCCTTAATAAATAAAGATTTTACAAATCTGAAAGAGCTCTATCTTATTTCATAACTTCTCTCTGAAGGAAACTACAACAGATTTTCTCAATACAGTAATACATTTGCTTCGTTCTATTTATACATAGTGTTACTTTTCTCACATCATAATTTAAGCTATATAGATATGTAAAATATACTTCACAAATGACATAAAAGAATTTTTAATATTTCTTAAACACTAATTCTTCACAACCCATAATACCTCCTCACTCTTCCCTTGTTTCAGTTAGCCACCACTATTAATTAGGTCCTGACGTGAAAAAGGCAAAGTATTTTGGGTTAATGTACAAAAATTTTCCTTTTGACTCAAAAGTCCAATACCCTTTACAGGGATCTCTACGAACTTTCCAACTTGTATGTACCCCACCAACCTAGACTGGCCTTAGGGGAAATTTGAAATTAGTCACAGTCACCTAAAGGAAAGGCACACAGTATTTCAAAAGCATTGGAATGGAATGGCAATGGCACTGATTTTGTTTTTCCGCTCACTTTGGCACAAACCTGTGAAAATTCACTGCACAATATTCAGGACTGGCAGCTCCATTTATAGCTTTATGCAGACCTCAAAGAACAGGCAACTGAAAAGGAAAAATAAAATTAACAGAAAAGCTGAAAATATGCCTTTCTTTGCTGGAGGAATGAACTCTGCAG
>NW_004955405.1:13950082-13952903 GCF_000276665.1 Chinchilla lanigera
TTCTTACATACAAAGCTTAATATTTTCATCAAACCCATGTATATTTCAAACATTTACAAAAAAAATTAACTCTTTACACTGCTATCTTAATAGTAAAATTTTGCTGTACATGTTATCTCACAAGATTTGTATACTATTATTAATAAATGGTCTTTAAAAGGTGCAGAAACCATGGAATGCCTGATTGCATGCAAATTTTTACTTTAGAACAAAAAGCAAATTAATTCTCATATACTCTATATAATAAATCTGGTAAGTTTGGAAACACATAATGTTATATAAATTACTATCCTGTAAGATTTGCATAAACAATAATATTTTTATTCAATTAGTAACTTATTGGAATGTTCTCAATATGCCTTAGATTACATAAATCTTAGGCAAGGTAGGTAGCACTTGCATTTTTATTTAAATAATTGAAATAATTTGTGGAAGAATACACAAAATGGATATTTAAGTTTTGAAGTTTTAGAATTTATTTCTTTCTGAAACTTATATTAACATTTTAGGACAGTGTTCTTTTTTAGAGACAAAGTTGCTCAATTCATAAATGTAACTCTTTCTTAGAAAAGAAACAGGAGCAAACACAAAACTCTCACAAATTCCTTTGCAATAATATTCTTTATAATGTGCAGAATTTTTGCCTACCCAGCCAGTCATCCTCATTTTCTATGTTACTGTAGAATTTATTAAAATCTACAGCTCAAGAAATGTGTAATATAATTAGTTCTCTTCCTTTATTAAAAATATGTATTCCTCACCATATTCACTTATGAAAGGATTAGAAGGTGATAATTTACTAGTCAGTGGAAAAGCTCCCCAAACCAAAATCATAACCAACTGAATAATAATGATTCAATTAAGTTAAACCTAGTATTTGTATGTGCGATAGTGCACCATATTAAATCAAGTTATGTTCTCCATGTGTATGTATTATTATTTATATTTAATAAAATACTGCATGCAGATGCATGATTTACACACACAGATAGTGTTTCATATATGCATGTATAAATTTTATATTAAGTACACATATATATAAAATATATATTTTAGTTTTATAGGGCTATCATAAAAAATACATAGAATGGCTTAAACAATAGGAATTCATTTTCTTACGATTCTGGGTTAAAAGTTCAATGTCAAATTGTTAGCAATTTGGTTCCTTCCAAGATCATTCAGAGTTTGCAGATGCCATTTCGCTCTCGGTCCCCGCTAGGTCTCTCTTCTTTGTGGTTGCTCTTTTTCAAAGGAAGACTCAAGAGTAAGTTAGGGTCCACCTAGTGCCCTCATTTTAATTTAACTCTAGTCGTCAAACAGGCTAACACTCTAAAGTACTAGGGGCTCAGGCTTCAACAGTGAGTTTTGGAGAACACAGTGCAGCTGAGTTATAACTTATCTCTAGAGTCCTCCCAAAGGGTCATGTGCTCGCTGGTGGGACTTACGGGAGGTGACTGGTGTGTGGTTGGATCATAGGTGTGTGATACACTGGTGGATTCATAGCTGGGTGTGATGCTGGGAGGTGCAGCCTGGTGGGAAGGGGTGAGCCCCTGTGCCCCAGAAGGTGTAATATTCTACATCCCTACCTTCTCTCTTCATGGCTTGCTGGGTTTTGCCTACAAAGCATGTATTGTTTCTCCTTTGCTGTGATCCCCTGCCATGCCACCCTATCTATGTACTGAAACCTCAACAAACTGTGAACCAGAACAAACCTTCCCCCCTTCAACTTTACAATGTTGGGTATTTTGCCTCAGCAATGAGAAAGTAAGACCAAGTAATACATTATGTATGTGTATTCTATGTTCATATATTTTATAGCTACAGCATTCAAGGGACAAACTATTTCCTAGTTTTTTATTGTTTTTCTATTCCTCAATAACACATACACATCCCATGCCCATCTCCACCTCCACAAAGAAACACACACACACACACACACACACACACACACACACACACTTTAATTTTTGCATTCTGAACTCAGTTTTACACTTTGGAGAGAATTACACACTGAAATAAAATATAAACATTCATTTTACAGTTCTGTCATAATTTCCCTTTAAGTAATAGGTGATTCATCATTTACAACTGTTTCACACCTTAACCTACACAGTTATCCCTTGCCTAGAATCTGTGCACACATATACTTTGATGGTTATTTGACAAAAGACTTTCCCTCCACTAAAATCTAAGTCATGTTTTAAATTCTGCATTAGTGCGTGTTTGCAGTACATAATGTTTATGATCCTTGTGAGAGTTTGTACATGTGCATCACTCATCCTAATGGCTTTGTTTCACCTCCTACCCTGCCTCTTTCTACCCCTTCCTCCATCTCTTGATCTTCCTCCCATTTGACACAGATCTTTCTTTCTATTTCCTATTATCTACCATTTAATTTGGTCTTTATTTATATTTTAGGTTTCTTCTATAAGAGAAACCATGTGATAGCATTTTGTGTCTGATTTCTTTCACTTAATATCATGCTTTCCAGGTACATCTATTTTCCTACAAATAACTCAAGTTTATCCTTCTTTGTGGCAGAGTAGTATTCCATTGTATATGAATACCATATTGACTTTATCCATTTATCTGTTGATAGACATATAGGCTGCTTCTAACAGTTAGTTATTACGAATTGTGCTGCTATATACATGGATATCAGGGACTGGGGAGATAGGTCAGCAGCACAATGCCTGCCTGGCAAGCACAAGGTCCTGAGTTAAATTCCTAATACCACAAAAACCAAAAATGGATATCAATTTAGACTGAAAAGGAGGAGATATTGTCAATTTTGTACAATGCCTATATATATAAAATATTT
>NW_004955405.1:13953118-13965933 GCF_000276665.1 Chinchilla lanigera
TATATAATTTTTAATTCAGTTGATTGTACAATAAATTACACAGGTCCTGTCTGGACAACAAAGACAGTATAGTTTCAAATGATGAATAAGACATAATAGAGGGGGAAGCTGCATATAAAATGACCACAACACTTCAGTGGTACATAGTGATAAACATTTAATGAATTCACTGGTAGAAGAGAGACAAACTTGCTGACATTAAACCATAGGATAGCTTTTCTTTAAGCTGTGTATGTGACTCCAGCTACTCTCCCAATAAGCTATGGTGTTGGGTTTATTCTCAATATAAGTCTAAGGAAAAAGCAAATTCTAGAGAAAGCATTTCATACAGGGTGAAGCTAGAGATAAAGCAAATAGAAGTACACATAAAACACAATTTCATAATTTGCACTTTCACCCCTTTTTTTTTTTCAGCCAATGTAGATCACATGTGTGAACCTAAAGCCAAACAGCAGAAATATACTCTGACTCTTTCCTGAAAAAATTACAAAATAGCATTAAAAAAAGACATGTGGAAGAGGACTGAAAAGTTAGGGCCAATTCCTCAAATTATGATCCATAGAGAAGTGATGTATCATAGGGAATTCTTCACTACAGAAAGATAATTTCAAAATTCTTAATCTTAACTGGATTATAAAACTGAAATTTATGCCAAAAGTTAAAATAGTTGTAAGATCACACAATAGATCCTCAAGCTATACAACTAGTCTGTATTCTGTTTTATATCAATAGCCATACAAAAATATGTCTATTTTTCCTCATAAATATGTAGAAACACTTAGAATAAGTCCAATAAGTAGTGCTAACATGGATAAACACACATGTAAGTTTCTATAGTTTATGCATGTCTACAAAAATTATATTCATTGTTTCATTCTCATCATTCAATTATTTAAGCTATTTTAATATGAAATCACGGCTTTTATCCTCTCACTTACAGAAAGGACTGTTCAAAAGTAGGCTTCTCCAGCACAGCCCAAATAAAGTCATCCACTGCTTTAGATTGTACCATACGGGCACCTGGGCACATCAGTTGTAAGTCTAGAATTTCTGACTTTATATTTCATGCTTATTGAGATTGCATTTTACCATCACACTGAAACTTTCATTGACGCATTCTGAACAAATTTTAAAAATTGTAAAGTAAAAGCATTTGTTATTATATCTCAGTTATTTCAACAATTCATCATAATCTAACTAGTCCACTGGAAATAGAAACAAGGCATTAAAAATACTTACGTGTCATATTCAACAGACCTTTATTACTATTAGATCCAACATCATGTGATTTCTTTTTGGTTTCTTACCTATTGCTTTTGATTTTGAGATAAAACTTTTAGTTGTAATATCTCTTATCAGTTAAAAAATAAGCATTTTTACTTTCTTGAAAATTACAACAGTTTCTAGTCTCGTATGACTATCTGCTCTTAGGCCTTTGAATGAAAATTCAAAATGCTGCAACTTTGGTTCTCAGAACTGAATTTTAAATTTCCAAATGTCTAGAAACTCAGCAAGTGGCTGAAACCTGGGATTCTTAAAATTCATACAAATTGGTACATTATTATTTTATTCACATAACCTAAACATGGTGATAAAATTCATGTAAGGTTGAAAAATAAAACTTGCTAACATTTCATCAAGGTTTTTTTTTTTTTTTTTTTGCCTTTTATCTAAAGGGTTAAATTACACAGGTGAATTCCGGGAATGGGAAAATAACAGCAAATCAGAGTCAGAGTCCTGCAAGAATTACTTCAATTCCTCGTTTTCACCCTCTAGTGCTCCTTCTTGATGAGACATTACTTATTAATTTAATTATACACGGCATACTGTCCGCCTATCACTCAACTGGACACTAATGATTTAAGATAAGCATATAATTTTTATCTTGTAAATATAGTGTTGCATAAGGAAAGTACTTTCTGACATAGTAAATTCTTTGATAATGATAAAAGCAGGGATTTGCAAGAGGAGAATATTGAGAGTAAAGGAAAATCCATTAGGGTATATGCATTACAGGCACTTGTCATTGCCTAAATCTTTAGCAATGATTAATAGGATAAAAAGAATTATTTCTGTCACTTTACTCTCTCAGTACATTCTTTTGCCTATGATGTCACACTAAGAGAATTACAGAGCATACCTGTAAGATTTTAGGATGACTCCATATCTACCATTAAAATGAATTTCTCTCCTCTTCAGAATAATCTACCAGCATGTTACTGCGTCTTGTTAGGAACTAAATATCTCTCAGTGGGACACACCACCACCACAAGACCTTAGCTACGTACCATGAATCAAATGTTAATTGATTTTCCAAGCCATAAGCTGAGCAATGCGCAGCAGCAATTCATCACCAGTTTGAAGGGAGATGAGCTGTGAATAAAATCTGAAGTCAAAAGTTACTTGCATAAGACATATAGTATGATTGAAGGAGAAACTCCAGGGAAAGAAACGTTTGTATGAAAAGATATTAACAAAACTCTCAAGCTAAACTTCACTTCTCTAAGGATAACCCAGGCTGAATACCTACTGTGCCCATCATGAGTATTAATGCTGACACTCTCATGTGGCACCATAACTGTACAGTCTTGCAGCCACATGATGGTTGGTTGATTAAAATGGTCTCATTTCACCAGGAAGTGGACATTAATTTGGAAGAGTGATTTCAATTTGTTGTTATTGACTACAATGCTTCTGTCAGAATCAAAATTTGTGTTATTGTTTATTTATCATTTATCATGGACTGACCAGTCCCTGGGACATCCCAAACGAGTGGACAGTGAAAGCTTAAGTAAAAGAGACAAGTGGAATGATTGTAGGGCTCCAGAAGGATCAAAACCATCTACCAGAATTCGAGATTCTCTGGGGTCTCAGACAAAGAACTTCTCAGGGAAACCTGTATTTATTTGCTTTCCAAACAAAGGAAAGGGATACTGAGGAAAGTGAGGACCCTGAAAGTCAGTTCAAAGACTTCCCCGCATAGTAAATTATGCTAATTAGGAGACTATCTTATCTCCAAGTTGACCTTCACTGCAGGAGTAAGACACCTGCAGTTATAGTCTCTATTTAGTTAATCCGGTTTGGAGCCAGGCATCCTCAGCTGTGGCTTTATCTTCTCCTTTGAGGTATCATGGCCTCACAGGCCACTACAGACAGACCTCAGCCAGGACCAGTGATTCATAGAAGTTCACTTACTATGAGTCCTCTGCCCATCTCCAGATAAGGGGCCTCAGCGTGAGACAGAATCACAAATAATCATAGAGAACCAATTGAAAAATTTTGAATCCTGCTCAGAGCCATTTCATAGTGGTCTCCATCAATCATTATTTTATTTTATATTACTTATCAAAAAATAAAATTTATAGAAAACCTAATGAAGCAATACCCTAACATCCATGGGATTCTGTGCTCTTAACTTGTATCACTTGGTCTAGGAGCAATGTTGAAATGGCTTAATGAAGACTTATCTCTGGTACTATCTGGTAGATCATACTTCATGACACTAAAATGCTTACATAAAGCATATATTACATAATATGAAAATGGTCAACTTATGCTATTTCTCTTATGTATATTGGGTTAGGAAATAAATAACCTGCCTGAAAATGATCTAGTTTTCCTTTTCTGTGTCTTTGGGTTCTACTGGTTTGGAGGTCTTTACTTCCTAAGAAGAAATTTTCTGTAAGAGGATGCAAACATCATTCCACTGAGAAAGAATTTGAATTGGCACCTGGTCACTAGGGAACTCTTATGCTACTTTACCAGTAGCAAAATGACTATAATGAATCATCTGCATTGCCCAGAAGAAATAGGGTTGTTACACAATGGAGGGAGACAGGTGCTCCTTTGTATCTAACGAAGATCTTCTGTTGCATTTCCTAGTATTGTCACATCCACTGATAAATGTAATCAAACACCACAGGACATACATACATGCAGCATTGGGATTATGGAGGAATTAGAATTCCCAGGAATGAAAGTCTGAATTATCCCACTAAATAAATAACAAAAGCCCACTGAGATGCTGACGTAAAAAAAAAGACAACATGGAAAAATAAAGCAATTCAATTTTGAATTCTCAATACTATCCAGCGTAAATGTCTACCATCTCTCTTTTCCTCCTTTCCTCACTCTCAAATAAATTGCCATTTATTTTTTAAACAGGTGGGGGAGACATGGAAGAGTTAGTTTTTTAAAAGTGAGTTAATAATAGGCCCACAGCCTTTTGATTGCAAAAAGGGGCTACTTAATACTTAATCAGTATTTCTCAATCTCTCTCTCTTTTCTCTCTTTTCTCTCTTCCTCTCTCCTCTGTTATTTACATATAAACCATTTAACTTTACCCCTTTCCTTCCCTTCTGTTTTACAGAACGAGATAGTAATGTTAAAATACAATTAATGTAGCTTATAGAATGTCGGGATGAAATTGTGACTAAACAAGAAAAGAAATATCACTCAGAAATTAAAGCAGGCATTAATGGCACTTTGAGAGTTAATATGGGAAGACCATGAAAAGATTTAATTGGTATACAAGGGTGTATGTATTATTCAGGAAAGGGTCATGACTTTGTAATTATTTTGGGGGGTACTTTTAAGTATGAGAAAGTCTGTTAAATTATATTCAGATTCAGTAGACTAGGAGATACTGAGATATTCAGTTCTAATATAAGTTTTCCAAGTAATATCAATGTCATATCTCTATGGACTATATTTTGAGAATTAAGTACATAATGATGGACTTCATGGAGGAACACTTAAAAAAACAACAATAAAGAAAACACTGTAAGAGCAGTATATGTGTAGAGATGAGTTCACATTTCTTTTAAAGTTATTTGACTTCTTACTTCACTTTTTCAAGTTTTGAGAATATATTTAAATATTGTTTTCTTGTCTATCTAAAGCATCTAACATGAACTTTGTTCTAAATACTTTTGTAATGACTCCTTAGATTAAATGAAGAAAATAGCATGATATAGCTGATAGAAACTTTTACAAATAGGCAGATTTGCCAAATTTGCATATGATTAATAATTATAAAAAATTCTTAGCTATTGAAATAACTTTCGAACTAAGGAAATAATCTCTCAAAAGCATCATACATATTTTCAAGTTATTTCAATTACATGTGAATTTTATGTTGTAAAAGTAAAATAAATTGGGCCTAGGGATATAGCTCAGTAGCACAGCATCTGCCTGTCAAGTGCAAGGTCCTGAATTCAATTCCTGGTATCCTCCCAAAAAGGTAAAATAAATTGAAATAAAAACAATTAACTTTTTCTTGCACAAAAATGCAAAACTGGAAAGGTTTCCCCATCTCACACACACACACACACACACACACACACACACACATGCACACACGCACATGCATGTGCACACACACACATGCACACTAGAGCTCATGCAGAAGCACACACAGAGAGTATTTCAGAACATTTACTTTAGAAAATTGGAAACTCTTTTCCTCTGCCTCTTTCTTAGTTATCTCTTTAGCAGATTGTGATATATATCACATTCTGCTCTAAAGCTTATTCAATAAAAAAGTGTACTGTATCTTTCCTAATCTTACAGAGAGATTTTCTGGGTTGAGCTGAATTTTTATTATTAAATGTATTTCCCTCAAACACCTGAATGAAGTAATTCACCGCAGGGGTTGAAGGCTGTATCACTATTTGGAACTTGTCCAAAACTCCATTGTTGAGTTCCTTAGGACAAGTTTAGAACATAAATAGGACCACTTTTCCCTGTGAAAGTGGGTAGGTGGACTGGAACCAACACAGTCCAAATGCCTGCTTTGTTAGTCCAATCTATGAATTGTGAGTGCTGCTACTGCAATCATAAAAGTATCAATCCCAAACACACCAACAGCAGCAAAAAGATCTGAAAATCCCTGAATGTGTATTTGCGAGAAATTAAAGCCTGAAGATTTGAATTACTACTTGTCCTAGGTTTTTCTTTGGTAATACAGGGTGGGAAGATTCTCCAAAAAGGGATTCTAAGAAGACTTTTTTAATTTATTGAAGATAAATAAGAGAGCAAGTGGGATGTTTTCGAATCTTTAACATTCTATTATACCCACTTCTGGAATGGGAGAAGAATCTATTCTCTGAACCCCTATATGTTGCTTCCGTGGGGTCTATCTCCCAGACTCAACCTATAATAGGTCAAATATTTTCAAAAAAATACTGTGGCTATCATAAACATGTGTAGGTATGTTTGTTGTTATTATTCCCTAAACAATATAGTTAATAACTATTGACATAGCATTCATATTGTATTAGGTATTGCAAATAATTTAAAAATTATTTAAAGGAAACAAGAGGATGAACATAAGTTACATGCAAATGCCACAACCATTTAACATGTGATTTGAGCACCTGGCGACTTTGGTATTTGTGTGTGATCCTACTCAAATTAGCCAACAGATACAAAAGGACAATTACAAGGCAATATTATAAATGGAGACAGAAAGAAAAAAAAACTTAATAGAAGCAAGAATAGAAAGTCTTACTTTTAGAATAATAAAATAAAAAAAATAATATGAGTATTATTTATAAAAAAAGAGATAGAGGTAAGAAAACATGTGAACTTTAAATCTACATTGCAAAAAGAATATAAGATCAATCTAGCTCAGAAATTAGAAATAAAGCAGATTGCTCTGGTGTCAATAAGCCCCTGCTTTAAAGTTCTTATTAATTACATCAGTGAAAATTCCCCAGAAAATGTTCACTTTCAAATGCATTATTCATATGGAAGAGCATGTCAGAGGGCTTTTCTCTCTGCCTGAAAATACGTCTCCTTCACATGGCGCCTACTCAACTGCTAAGACATCACCTCCTGTCTGGCCCCTGCTTGTCTCATTGCTGTTATTGCATATAGCACACTACATTTTAAAAATTAATAGAATTTATTTTTAGAGAAGTTTTCAGTTTACAGAAAAATTGAGCAGAAAGTAAAGAGTGCTCGCATGTCCTCTGGCCCTGGACACAGTCTCTAACATTAATATCTTGCTCTATTTTAATAGTATTTTTTGTTTGTAGAATTTTCCCTCATTGTTTATTAACTCTTTGGTGCAAAAAAACTAAATTAAATAAAATGTGAATTTGGACTAAATCATGTATGTTTTCTTTTTTTGATATCAGAAACCCATTAAGAACATAAAGTAATCTATGGACTGCATTTCTGAGGGGCATACATTTCTACATTTGAATATAAACACTGAAAATAGCAATGGCTTCTCAACTCCAGCTCTCTGGACATTCTTTCTGAAGAAAGGCTACCATATGAGTTGGAGGACATTTAGCAGCATAGCTAACCTCCCTCTGCTAAGTGCCAGGAGCTTTCCTTTCCCCCAGCACGCCAATCAGAACTGCGTATAGACAACCATATGTCTTCTTCATGACCGAAATCACTCCCCTTTGAGAACCTCTAAGGAAAACCTCACAAGCCCATAGCTAAGAATATCCGAGTTAGTAAAAAAACTGGTTTCAAAATAACACCAATAGAAGTCATTTTCTATAAATGTTAAAAAAAAAGAAAAAATGACAAAGGATAAAATGATTACACACAAAAAGGAATTTGTCAATTACAGCAGATGTTGTCTAGGAAAATATTGAATATACATGTATTATAGATTTTCCTGGTATACTTAAAAAGAACTATTATTCAGAGAAGTTTTTAGTTGATAATTTGATGTAATAATTTGACACTTATTGTTTCTAGACTTTTATTTTTAAATTAGAATTTCAATTGTATGTTTCAAAATTATTTCTCAAGAAAGTACAATGAGACTGTAAATTGGTAAAGAAAAAAGCCTATAAAATAAAAATGCATACTCTTGAAGATATTTATTACTTGCATTACTAAATGTCATTAAAATACACAAATATTTCCCAAATTTGCATGTGAAATTGTTGAAAAACAAACATTCAGCACATGCCCACTATTTGCAGGGCATACATACCTATGTAAAAATAAAAGGAAAAATCATGATTTCCATATTCAGTTAAATATTGTCCACTAATAGTTTTAAGACCAGAATTTAGTTTCTCCTTTTAGCAAGAAATGTGAATTATAAAATTTAATTATGTGAGCTCTTTTATATTAAAGTTAAAAGGGCTTGACTTGACTCAAGAATAGTTTGCTTTAGCAAAAAGAAAATAAGAAAAGAGTGGGGAAAGTCATGTAAGACATGTTTTTATGAAATAGCTAACACTAGATTGTGGGGTCAGGTGGGCTTAGATAGGAACCCTGTCCCTATTTCTTGTAAATTCCACAGCATTAGTAAAATCAAATATGCTTTCAGTCTCAATTTTCTAATAAGTAGAATAGACATAATAGATATCAGATGAGATTATGTATCAGAAACACAGTATATATTCTATAATACTAGATATCCATGTGGTAACACCTGCTAGTAGGCATTGTGCTAGGACTGATGAATGTGTGATAATTAATTCTCTGTAGTAAGTACTATTAATATATATCAATTCTACTGCTGAAGGATCTTACTCTCTAAAAATATAAAGACAGTCATAAGTTCATTAAGTGAGGGAGGCATGATAAACATGGTACAAGGAATGTATGTACTTTTTAATCAGTCATGGTCAAACTAACTAGGCATTACTTTAGTAATAATACATATAAATTACGAAGGTTATTTCTCATTAATCTGACAAATTTAGATATTCTATATATTACCAAACATGAACATTTTCATTTTTATTCATGAAAAAAATCCATAGTGTTCTGCTTTGTTTGTTTCCTTGAGGCCAAGGACTTTTCTGTTTACCTGTGAATAGTCCACTGTGTTTGCCATAGCACTCTTATCAGGTTGATCACTGAGGCAGAAGTTTAGATGAGGTAAGTGGAATTGACTTGCTTTAAGCCAAAAGCGTTTTTTTTTTTTTTTTTTTTTTTTTCTTCAGCATTGCTTGTTTGCAGAACCCTGGAGGCAGCTGGGGCTAGATAGCAATTTTTCATCAGTAGATAAAAATCAATGCTAGGTTCATATGAGGAAATACAAGTGTCTAGATACAAAGAGTTAATGTAATTGACCAAACATTGATATAGTTGGGTTACACTTTTTGAGTCAGGATATCCACGTAAGAGTTCTGACTTACTTTCAGAACATTTAGATTCATAGCCTGCTCCTTTCCCTCTATGAGTAATTATGATTTTTAATTGGGGAAGATGTCAGCTATTATGTACTGATTTGGCCAGTGACATGTCAACTCTGTGGTAACTCTTCAAGAAATCTGACTTGGAGCCATCAGCTGTTAACATTTCAAGACTAAATGTTAAAAGACTTTTCTTGACTGCCACCTTGTGGCAGATTTTTCAAAACAACAAAATTTAATCTTGGAAGACACATTTCCAGTATTATTTTAAAAAATGATTAAAAAGAAATACATAATTTTAAAATAAGATGCACCAATATCTTTTAAAATAATTTTTAATTTAAAATCATCATTTACAATAAGTATCTCCCCCTTCTTTTTTATTTTACAATTATGAAAGTTTTTAAAAAGACATATTAAGTAATCCATCTCCTCAAAATAAAATACAATAAGTACATTGCAATGTAATACAATACAATTAGGAACAATGTAATCAGAATGAATGATTTTTGTAATGAAATTACAAAATAAATTGAAGAGGACATACCCATACTCAAATTCAAAAATCATCCTAATGAGATTAAATTGGAAGAATTCATATTTTTAAATGCACAGTCTATCCAGTAGAATTTAAAGATTCAATAAAATTCCATCAAATTATCAAACCAATTCTTGTTAGAAATAGAAAGGTAATACCAAAATTAAATGAAACAAAAAATATCCACAAAAACCAAAGAAATTTTAACCAAAAACAAAGAAAATACCAAAGCTGAAGTATTTCAGTAGCTAATCTTAAAACATACTGTGAGGCTGTTAGAATCTACGTAGTGTGGTGGTATATAAATAGACACAATGAACAATGAAAATGTGTAGAGAACCTAGAAATAAATCCCCTACATCCAACTGATGTTTGACAAAGATCTCAAATTATACATAGAAGAAAGGACAATTTTCTCTTAGTTTTATTTTAAAAATTTAAAAACCATTTTATTAGTGAATATTGATTATATAAAGCAATAGGTTTTAACGTGTTTTCATACACATGTGTAATATACCTTGATCAGACCTTCCCTTTAATTTCTCTGACTTAACTCTAATCCCCTTTTTTCTTTCCCATAATGTCTACCCTACTTTTCTAACATCCTCTTCCCACTCTACAAGGTGTCACAAATTGGGGAAAATATGTTCTACTTGTTTTTGGTAGTTTTTTTGAGTCTGCCCTATTTTGCTTAACATGATGTTCTCTAGCTCCATGTTTTCCTGCAAGCAATATGACTTCACTCTTATGGTTCAACAATACGCGACTGTGTATATATATCATACTTTCTTGTCCATTCATCCGTTGATGGTCACCTAGCCTGGCTTCACCATGTGGCTATTATAACTATTGTGGCATAAGCATGGATATGCAGTTATACATACTATACTATACGTATGTGGGTATACAGGAAAGACTAGAATAGCTAGATCATATTATAATTCTATATTTTTATAACGTTTAATACTATTTCCATACCGGTTACACTAATTTACATATCTATAAACAGTGCTATTTTCCCTGCATATTCAGTGGCACTTTTTCTTTGTATTCTTGATGATACCCAGTCTGACTGGACGAGAAGGAATATCAATGATGTTCTGATTTCCATTTCTCTAAAGCTAAAAGAGTGATAATTTTTTTTGTTTCTTATTGTTATTGGCCTTTTCTACTTGATTTGAAGAGTGTCTGCTCAGTTCATTGGTTCATGTATAGACTTTATTTTTTTGACTAAATTTTTTACATTCTGAATATAAATCCTTCCTTGAGGGTATCTGAAAATATTTCTTCCATTTTTCAGTTTTCCCTTCATTTTGTTGTTTATTTGCTTTACAGAAGGTTTTTAGTTGATTCAACCCCAAGTGTGGATTTAATATGAATTCTTGAGCTGTTGATATTCTCTTTGTCAATTGCTGAGTGTGCCAGTATCTTAAAATATTTCCAGAATTTTCTTCCAACTGTTTCAAATTTTAAACTTAGGTCCATCTTTTTGACATAGGGTCTCACTCTGTAGTCCAGGCTGAACTTGAACTCACTATGCAGCCCAGCCTGGCCTCAAACTCGAAGAAATCCTCCTGACTCAGTCTCCAAAGTGCTGGGATTGCAAGAATGTGTCAGTAGTTTCAAATATGATTTGAGAAAACACAAGAAAATTTTACCTCAATCCATATAACTTAAAACTGACAACAAATTAACTTAAAACATTTCCCTGCTTCATCAGTTACATTCTTTGTTTTTTTTATATTTTAAAGAGAGTAATAAAAGGAAGAACAATAGCAGCATACCAACATCACAGACATAAACAAAACAAAGCAAGAACATTAAAAGTGATAGAGGGTTTCAAAACAAAATGATAGGAATTTTAAAACGACATTTAGTTACTTAACAAAGACACATTTAATAAGAAGTTACAGGTGAGTGGGAAGAGTGTCAGCCTTGCCCTACATGTCCTCCATTGCCCCAGGTTGGCAGTGCCAGTGGAAAGAGAGTAAGCCCACACACTATGTCCCCTTCATTGTCCTGGAATGGCAGTTCTGGTAGGAAGAATAAAGGTGGTGCCATCAGAAAGCATGTAAGAATGCCCCCTGTGTGTCCTCCATTTCACCGGATCAGCAGAGTAGAGTGCCAGCCAGAGTAGAGTAAGCCCACACCTTAATCCCCTCCATTATCCCAGGATGGTGGTTCCTGTGGGAAGAATGAAGAGGATGCCTGGAAGAACAGTGTCGGTCTGCTCCTTGTGCCTCTTGCCTTGCCCCAGGACAACAATGCCAGCAGGAAGAGAAGCAACTCACACCCTGTGCCTTCTCCATTGGTACCCTCTTGAGAGGGCACCAAGGGGAGGGGAGGGAAGAGGGTAAGTCCATGCCCTGCGCCTCCTCCTTTGTACCGAAGAATGTGGTATCAGTGTCAGGAGTATAAGTCCACACCTGGCGCTTCCTCCATTGCCCTGGGACAGTGGTGCAGTGAGAGAAGTGTAAATTCATGCTCCTACCTTTCTCCATTACCCTAGGACTGTGGTGCCAGCAAGACGAGAGATCCGGAGGAACAGACACCTTCTAGGAAGCCTCAATACTATAATTAAGGCTATCTAACACTAGAAAGCTGAAAGCACCAACACAGAAAACAAAATAAAGTAGAAACTAGAACATGAGAAGACAAAGAATCAAAATATATTTCAAAATGTCCAGCCCAACCACGACAGGTCAAGAACACTAAGTGCCAGAGGAAATCAGAAGTCAACAGGTGGAAATCTCTAAAATGGTAGCAGCAGAAGTGAAAAAACAAATGGGAGAGGCCATAAAAAATGATCTCTATGGTGAAATAAGAAATCACTATCAAAATAGAAGACATTAAAATAGACACAGATAAACAAATAGAGGAGTTCAGTAAAATGATGGAAACAATGAATGGAAAACAGACAAGAAATAGAATCAGTGATGCAGATCTAAACAGAGGAGATTAGAAACTCCACTGGAAGTATATACAGCAGACTGAATGAAGGAGAGGATAGAATATAAAATTTAGAAGACAGGAACACAACTAGCAACTGGAAAAAGAAAGATATCTTAAAAGTCACAAAAGATTACAAAAAATTAATCCAACAGCTACAGGATGAAGCAAAGAGGTACAATATAAAACTGGCTGGAGTCAGTGAGAAA
>NW_004955405.1:13968975-13969981 GCF_000276665.1 Chinchilla lanigera
TAAATAAATAAAAAGCAAATCATAGAGGATCACAATCATGGACCTAAAACTATACTACAAAGATACTATGATACAATAAGCATGGTATTGGCAAAAACAAAACCAGGCCTGAGGAACAGTGTAACAAAATATAAAATGCAGATGCATCTAAAAACACAGTCACCTTATCTTTGACAAGGGTCCAAACATGTTCACTGGAAGAAAGATAGCCTCTTTAATAAATGGTTCTGTAAAAACTGGCTTTTTACATGCCAAAGACAAAAACTAGACACATATGTATCACCATGCACTAAACTAAAGTCACAATAGATCAGAGATTTAAATATCAAAATAGAAAAATTAAGTTTACTAGAAAAGAAAGGAGACAGAAGACTCCAAGACATAGGTGTAGGCAGAGATTTCATCAACAAAACTGAGTCCTCCAAAGAAATATTACAAAGAATCAACACATGGTATCTCACCTTACTAAAAACATTTGCACAACAATAGAAATCACCAACAAAGTGAAAAGAGAACCCACAGAGTGGAAAAAAGTTAAAGCCAGTTTTCCGAAAGACAATGGACATATATCCAGAACATAAAAAGAATTGAGAACAATCAGACCCCCAAAATTCAAAGACTCAATCAAAATGTGGGCGTTGGAGATGAATAGGCATGTCTCAGATGAAGAAATACAAATGGCAAATAAGTGAAAAAAATGATCAACATCATTGGTCATTTGAGAGATGCAAATTAAAACAACACTGAGATTCCATTTCACCCAGAAAGAATGGCTATCATCAAAAATCAATCTATAAGAAATTCTGGAAGGGCTATGGAGAAAAAGGAACTCTTCTCCACTGTTGGTAGCAATTTAGACTGTTAAAACCATTGCAGAAATCAGTGCGACTATTCCTTAATTAACGGAGATTGGAGTTAACATTCAACCCAGGTATTCCCCTTCTGTATATGATCCCAGAAGCATTAAAAACATCACACCATAGTGATATATGTGCACCCATGTTTA
>NW_004955405.1:13971703-13972504 GCF_000276665.1 Chinchilla lanigera
AAAAGATGAAATAAAAACACAATTTCAAGCAATTAGGAATGAAAAGGGGGAAATCACAATGGATTTCACAGAAATTCAAATCATCAACACCTACTATGATAACCTATATTCTAATGATATGGAAAACACAGACGAAATGTAAGTTCCTAGACACAATCAAATTACCAAAACTAAACCAAGAAGATATAAAAATTCTAAATAATCTGATTACAGCCAATAAAATTGAAAATGTAATTAAAATTTTACCAAAAAAGAAAAGCTCAGGCCTTGCAAGATTCACTGGGGAATTCTACAAGAAATTTAGAGAACTAATGCCACTAATGCTGAAACTCATTAAGGAAATTGAAAGGGAAGCAGTACTTCCAAAGTCATTCCTAGAAGCAGGTATTATGCTGATTCCAAAACCAGAAAGAAATCCAATCAAGAAATAAAACTGGGACTGGGGTTTAGCTCACCTGGCAAACACAAGGCCATGAGTTCAATTCCTGGTACTGGAAAAAAAACAAAAACAAACAAAAAAAAAAAAAAAAAAAGGAAGAAAACTACAGGCCAATCTCCCTAATGAACATAGATGCAAAAAAATCCTTAATAATATACTGGCAAACAGAATACAGCAAATCATCAAAAATATTATACATCATGAACAAGTAGGATTCATACCAGCAATGTGGAGATGGTTTAACATATGAAAATCAGGAAATGTAATACATCATATTAACAGAACAAAAGACAAAAATCACATAATCATCTCAATAGATGCATAAAAAGCTTTTGACAAAGTCCAACACTCATTCATGATAA
>NW_004955405.1:13975030-13991315 GCF_000276665.1 Chinchilla lanigera
CCACCTGACTTCTCTTATTGCCCAGGATTGCTTTTGCTACTCTGGGTCTCTTCTGGTTCCAGAAGAATTTTAGGAATGTTTTCTCTAGATCTGTGAGTTATTCTAATGGTATTTTAATTGAAATTGCATTGAATCTGTACAACAATTTAGGAAGTATGGCCATTTTCACAATGTTAGTTCTTCCTATCCATAAGCAAGGAATCTCTTTCCATTTTCTGAAATCCTCTTTGATCTCTTTTTTCAGAGTACTGTAGTTTTCACTCTCTAGAACTTTTACTTCTTTTTTAGATTGATTCCTCAATATTTTAATTTTTTGTTTTTTATTGTGAAAGGTATGGTTTCTTTAATTTCTCCTTCAGTGTATTTGTTGTTTACGTATAGGAATGCCATTGATCTTTGAGTGTTGACTTTGTATCCAGCTACACTACTGCTTCCTTTCCTATTCTTATTCCTTTTATATCTCTCTCCTGTCTAACTGCTCTGGCTAATGCTGTCAGAACTATGTTGAATAGGAGTGATGACAGTGGACATCCTTCTCTTGTTCCTGATTTTAAAGTGAAAGCTTTTAGTTTTTGTCCATATAGTATGATGTTGGCTGTTGGTTTGTCATAGATAGTTTTGATCAGATTGAGGTAAAGACCATCAATTCCTATTTTCTGTAGGGTTTTTACTATGAATGTTTGTTGGACTTCATCAGAAGCTCTCTCTGTGTTCATTGAAATGATTATGTGATTGTTGTCTTTGGCTCTGTTGATATGGTGTATTACACTGATTGATTTGTGTATATTGAACCATCCCTGCATCCCTGTGATGAATCCTACTTGGTCATGGTATATTGTTTTCTTGATGATTTGCTGTATTCTGTTTGCTAGTATTTTATTGAGTATGTTTGTATCTATGCTCATTAGAGAGATTGGTCTGTAGTTCTCTTTTTTTTGGTTGGGACCTTCTCTGGTTTGGGTATCAATATAATACTTGACTCCAGAAATGAGTTAGGGAGAATTGTTTCCTTTTCAATTTTGTTAAAGAATGTGAGGAGTGTTGGCATTATATCTTACCTGAATGTCTTATAGAATTCAGCTGTGAATCCATCAGGACCTGGGCTTTTCTTTGTTGGTAGGCTTTAATCACACTGTCAATTTCCATAATTGATATTGGGTTATTCAAGATTTTTATGTCTTTTTGATTCAACTTTGGTAATTCATACTTGTATAAGAATGTGTCCATTTCCTCTGTGTTTTCTATCCTATGGGAGTAAAGATTTTCAAAGGAGGTATTGATGATCTGAATTTCTATAGGATCTGCAGTGATTTCACCTTTTCATTCTTTATTGCATGAATTTAAATTTCCTCTTTCCCTTTTTTGATAAGGTAGGCTAGGGGTTTATCAATTTTATTTATTCTTTTAACCAACCAACTCTTTGACTCCTTAATTCTTTGCAGTGTTTTCTTCATCTTGCATTTATTTCTGTCTTGATCTTTATAACTTTCTTCCTTCTTTGGGCTTTGGCTTGACTTGTTCTTCTTTTTCTAAAAGTTTGAGGTGCAGCATTAAGCTACTTATTTGTTCTCATCTTGTTTTCTTGATATGTGAGTTCACCACTATAAACTTTCCTCTGAGGATGGCTTTCAGTGCATCCCACAAATTCCAGTAAGTTACCACAAACACTTTCAGCCACCTTATCTTTGACAGAGGGGCCCAACAAATTCACTGGAAGAAAGAAAGCCTCTGTAATAAATGGTATTGGAAAAACTGGCTCACCACATGCCAGAAACAGAAACTAGACTCCTGTCTATCACCATGCACCAAACTGAAGTCAAAATGGATTACAGATCTAAATATTAAAACAGAAACAATGAATCTACTGGGAGAGAAAGCAGATAAAAATCTTGAAGACATAGGGGTAGCCAGAGAGTTCATGAAGAAAACCCACACTGCCTGGGAAATATTTCAAAGAATCAGCAACTAGGAGCCCATCTTACTGAGAAGTTTTTGCACATCAAAGGAAATCACCAGCAGAGTAGAAAGAAAACCTACAAATTAGGAAAAAATTCTAGCTGACACTCCCTCAGACAAAGGACTTCTATCTAGAACACATACAGAATTTAAAAACATCAGACCCCCAGAATTCAAAGACCCAATACAAAAATGGGCATCTGAGATGAACACAACCTTCTCAGATAAAGAAATACAAATAGTAAATAAATACATGAGAAAATGTTCAAAATCATTAGTCATTTATGAAATGCAAATGAAGACAACACTGAGATTCCATCTCACCCCAGTAAGAATGACTATCATTAAGAAATCAACCAGTTACAAATGCTGGCAAGGCTGTGGAGAGAAAGGAACACTTCTCCACTACTGCTGGGAGTGTAGACTGGTGTACCACTGTGGAAATCAGTTTGGAGATGCCACAGTAAATTAGGTCTAGAGGTCCCATTCAATCCAGCTATTCCCATTCTGGATTTTTTCCCAGAAAAACTGAAAACATTGTATCACAGTGATATATGTGCACCCATGTTTATAGCAGCACAATTTATAACAGCTAAATCTTGAAACAACCAAAATGGCCATCAACTGAAGAATGCATAAAAGAGTTATGGTAATTACATAATGGAATATTACTTAGCTAGAAAGAAAGATAACTTCAAGGCTTTTATAGGTAAGTAGACACAACTAGTGAAGTAAGTGAAATAAATGAGACCCACATGTGTAAACAGCATATTGCCTCAGTAGTGTAAGAACCTGAAAGAGTGAATAAAATCTAGGAGGCACAATAAACATTGTGAAACCAAAGAAAACTGCTGAAAAGAAAAGAACAACTGGGATTAGGGAAAAGTGAAAAGAAAAAAAGAGGAAAAATATGGATACACAGGATAGTTAACATAGCTGTACTACTTTTATTGATCTATGGAATGGAACACTTAAAGTTTAAGTGTTTGATCAATCTTACATGTCTATATTTGTTTACCTGAGTATCAAATCTGAAGATATCAATATGTAATAAAACAACCGTTGTTAATTTCCTATCACCTTGTCTGAAATTCTGTATTGCTTGCATTGTTTTTGTGTTATTTTCTAAATGTATGTGTATTGGTTAATATGTTTTTGTTCTTTTATCTTTAAAATAAAATAAATAAATATTTGACATCCCCAAATAAAAAAAAAGAACATTTTGTGTTAATATTGTACAGATAACATATCATGCGTATATCTTTTACTCTGAATAACTACTAGGAAGACAACAATATGCAATGTATCAACTATTGTATCTGTCCTAATAACCTGTTTTGAAACTCAGTTTCATTGTTACATTTATCTTTCTTTCTCTCTCTAAAATAAAAATAAATAAAATTAGATATGAGACAAAACCAAAAAAAAAAGAAATTATATGTAACATAAGAAAAGTTACCATGACCATCAACCTTTAAAAATATGTATTATAATTGTTTTTGATACTTAGTACATGAACTTGTGTTTCTATTAAAATAAAAATTAAGCATTGACAAATAATAGGATTTTATTAAATATTTATTATTTTCTTTTGGTCTGTGGGAATATATCTAATATGTGACTTTTTGGTATTATTTTCCCATCACTTCTTACCCAACACCCACAATTAAAAGATGAGAGTTTTATTTGAGCTCATGATTTTAGTGGGTTCAGTTCATGGCCTGCTGACCACACAGCAGAAATGGCTTCATGGAATGGCATGCTGGAAGGAAGCTGCTCAACCCATGGCAGCCAAGAAGGGGCCTGAAGGCCACCTCTTCCTATCAGGCCACACCTCCAAACAGTATATTCAGCCAGGAATTTATTGATGGATTAATCCACTGATGAGTATAGTTCTCCCATGATCCAACCACCCCCCAAAAGTCATGTGTGAGAACACATAAGATTTAAGGAGATATTTCACAATTAAACCATAACAGTGTCAAAAACTAAATTAATTACTAGTCTATGAAAAAGCTGGGTGATAACTTTATCACCATTTATAATTGAAAAGATGAGATAATTTCTACAATGTAGTACCAGAATAAAAAAGGAACCTTGATTAACCACAATGTTGGCAGCTATTACTGACTAAAGAAAGTTGGGAAATGATTGATAATGCTCCACATTCATAAACCAAATTACCTACTGAAGATAAAGTTAGACAGTTTTGAGTTATAAAACTGCAATTTTTAATGTATTAATTAAACATTTTCACTGATTACTTGTAAAGACTGTCAAGATGAAAGGATGTAGCTGGTTTATAGGATAGGTTCAGAAATCTTGCTTCAAACTTGATCTCACATACAAAGTCTTTCAACTCAGCCTAAATGAATGGACCACAATTCTGAATTAGAAAGTCCCAGATCCTTCCTCACCCACATGATTCTAAAAAATCAACCTCTTGGACTTGGATAATTTCATAGCTGGACCAGAGGTAAAGTTGCTTTCATTTTCTGTTGGAGAAGAGAATGCCTAGACTTGACATTCCAACTTTCAGAGGCAAATTAGAAGTATAATACAAAATAGCTTCAAAGAGCTTAGTTATAATCTAGGCATCTTACAGCTAATAATAATAATTGTTCTTATTATTACTATTATTATTATTAGAGGCAAAAAATTCCCTAAAGAAATAGAACTTAAAAGGGCAGTGTAACCTCAGGTAATATTACTCTCAATCCAGTTCTACTTCCATGTTCCCATAATTTTTATAGACATTCATAGTTTTTCCATATTTTCATGAATTTTGGGAAATATATTTTATACCTACTACCACATAGGATTGCCTTTCATTACAATATTTTTGAAATCTATTGTTACAATGTTTTGTTTCTAAGACAATAGTGGAAATGTAATGCAAGAATGAAACCTCATCTGAAATACTATTTTTTTAATTGAATGTGTGTCTTTCATTTAGGTTGAAAGCTATCACAAGGTTGTTGTTTTAATGACTTTATGAAATTGTTTCCATTACAGCTTTGAGGTGGTCCATTTTCTTAATGGGAGAAATACATTTAAATTGTCTCAGTGCTGTGTTTATTTTTTTTTGTTTGCTGCCCTAGGATATGTGAGCCTAGAGACTCTATCAAAAACAATCTTAATTTACTTGCCAGCACTCACTTTCCTGGTAGGAATAATTTTGATTAGTAGAGACAGAGCTTTCTCATTGTCTTCTTTCACTGGCAAGTAATGTACTGTGTTTGTGTCCTTCTTTACTAAGCCTAGAAGCACTGAGATTCATTATCCAATTAATCCTCCTAACATTGCTCTAAAGTAAGAATAGGGAATAAATTTCCATTCTACATGTAGGGATATTAAATGACTTAACTCTGCTACCAAGCCAGAGAAAAGCAGCGTTAAGGAAATTGCTTAAGGCTTGCCTTTATTGGAATATAGGATCATTATTTCTCACATTACAAGAACCTCTTCAGCGATCACTAGTACTAGAAGTGGAAAACAAAGCAAGTTTCTTCATATTTAATTGTAACAGTGTTCTGTAAAATGGCCTATTGAAATAATAGTTTGGAGTATACAAGCATTTATACTGGCAGTACAGAGTCCTTGTTGTTCTAAGGATATATGGAATAAAATTACATTTGTTTTTCTAATTCTGTAACCTAGTTGGCACTTATTAACAAGTGGGCAACTTTAAGCATCAATAATAAGTAAATATTGAATTGAGTTTACTATTTCATTTGTCCCCTTTATTTAATATTAAGAAATTAGTTTAAAGGGGCTGGGGATTTAGCTCAGCGGCAAAGCGCCTGCCTGGCAAGCGCAAGGTCGTGAGTTCGGTTCCCGGTACCGGAGAAAAACCAAAAAAAAAAAGAAATTAGTTTAACTGCCCTCTTCATCAGACAAGAATTGAACAGTTCAATGTGTTGTTTCATTCTTTTACTTTTTCAAATACTTTTCTTTATTTGAACTTGTTTGAACCAGACCTATTTGCACATGCCCATAATCCCAGCACTCAAGAGGCTGAGGCGGGAATGATCACTGCAGGTTTGAGGCCAGATGGCTATAAGGGGAGTTCATGGTCAGCCTACACAGTGAGGCTCTGTTTCAAAAAACTCATGTTTGTAATGTGTACTCTTTAGTACATATTGTTTCCTTTCCTTGTGACGTTTTGGTACATGTACACAACACATCTTAATTCCTGCTTTCATCCCCCCCCCTTCTTTTCATCCCTTCCCCCTTTGAGAAAGACTTATTTCCTTACTTCTTGTTATTTATCTTTTATTTTGCTCTTTATACATTGGATTTCTTACAAGAGATATATATTTAACCTTATTTCATTTTTTAATTATGCATTCTAAAAGAGATTTTAATACCAATTCAGAAACATTCTAAAGATGATTATTTTGTCTTAATTATATTTGTTTAAATAAAATCTAATTTAACATGGAAACAGAAAAGATTAAATATTTACTGTCTCATGTGCTTCTCCATCCCTTCATTCCTCACTGGATAAAAAAGCAAGTAAATTACTATCTGCCTGATATGATTGACTATAACTTAAAAATTGAAATTTCAAAACTGCCAGAAATTCAGTTTTCTGGAGGATTTGAAGCTCAAGTTTGCACTTAGAGGGAGACTAGAAATTAAGACAAACTTTTCTTGTCTGTTGAACTTTAGGATCTTTAAAAGAATACAGATTTGGAGTCATCTGAGATTTTCTTTTTGTAAGTCAGTAGATACCAGTTCTGAAGGAACTTTTAAAAGTGTCTTTGAATTCTCCTTTTGCATAAATCAACTGAAGGAATCCCTGAACTGTTAAGGTCCAAGGTCACCTGAAATTTTAGCAGTGTCCTGCTCATTCTGGTAGATTGATGCCACCTTATGGAACTCAACACTCACTACACCACATGTTGCAACTGCCACCAAAGCCTACATTGGAGGGAGAATTAGAACTTAAATTTAAATAACCAAAAAGCATTTCACTGTGTAAATAAAAATCTGGAGATTTATGGACTTTTATTAAAATACTGGTTATGCTATTATTTTTCTTATTATATGTTATTGAAAATGCAAGATGCATTTTCCTTTGACAATATTAACAGGGATTGTTTTAGTAAATTGCAGGGATATTACAGATACTCAGAAAAGATTATGTAATTCCTCTATTACACTGTGTTTTACTGTGTCTGTTTTATCATTTGAGTGTGCCTTTGATTTCTTCATTGTAAATTAAATATAGGTTACTAAATTTTTCAAATGTGCTGGAAGTAAAGATACTGATTTCATTTTAAAATTGTAAATCTACTTAGCTACTTCTAATTTTTGACTTTTTTTCATGGTATGCAATCCCTACATTTCACCTATCTATTCTCCTAGTAATGGGAATTTAAGAGAACATCTAAATAGCTATCACATAAATAACACTGAAATATATGTCTACATGTAAGGAAATGAGTTTCCTCCTGGACAACCAAAGAAGTTCTTGTTATGAGACTACTGACTCAGCCATGAACACACTTAGTGATTCTAGGTATGGAATCAAGCCTGTTAGGGAAATGAACTGCAGATCACAGTCTTTATATTTTTTGTTTGTTTGTTTCATTTTATTTTAAGAAAATTAGTGTAAAGATTTTAAATACTATTTTGTAAAATTTGGCTTTATCATAGTGAAAATGATCTTTTGAAAGTTTCACCTGTTCTAACAAAGCTATGATACAGAAGGGCTGGCGTAAAGCAAAAACTACTAAGTCAAAAGCTATCACTACTGTGAAGTTAACAAACCAAACTTCTGTGGTTCATTGGTGGATTTGCTTGTTTGTTTTCTAGTTCAGTTTGGTTTTCAGACAGAGTCTCAGTAGGATGGCCTTAAACTCACCTTGTACCCCAGACTGGCCTCAAACTCATGGAGGTCCTGCTGCCTCAGCTTCCCAAGTGCTGGGATTACAGGCATGTGCCACCACACTGAGCTACTTTTGTGGTTTAAAATAAAACTTTTCCAATTAATTTTAATTAATTGGAAATTAATTTTAGAAAGTGGAATTTACTCAATTGGAATTACTTTTAGAAAGTGGAAGTTACTCCCTAAAAATTACTAATGCCATTTTATATTTTTGTCTACAATTTGTCCAGAGTAAAAAGGAAATCAAATTTTTAGATAAAGATGGAGTAAGCTCTTTGTAAATTCATTCCTAAATGAATGAAAATATTCTATCAAAAATAAAATAAAATAAAATTGTAACACTTGTCCTAATACAAAAACTAAACAGAAAGACTCAGGCAAGGGATAATTATTTATGAAAGGTATCTTTGAGTAACATAAGGTTGATGGTTTGAGACTTACATCAATCATATCAAGGTATGATAAGGAGTGTGTCAATTAGGTTAGTGTTCTAGCTTGCCTGGCCTTAGGGTCCACCTGAGGGATTGGTGAAACTTCTAAGTGTGTCTAGAAAGGTTATGAAGGAGCTGCTTTGGACTCTACTGGTAGTTCGCCCTTCCTGACCCTGTTCTTCTGTTCTCTTTTTGAGCCAATATGAACTGAGGAGCTTTGTTCTACTACGCATTTTTGTCATGATGTTTCTGCCTTGGAGCCAAACGAGCATGGACAGAATCATCCTTAAAAAGTGAGCTAAATTAAAGCTCTTCTCCTTAAATTTGTGGGTGTTGCTTATGAAGTTCAGCAATGAGAAAGCTCACAAATAAGAAAACTAGAACCAAAAGAGTGGAATTATTTCTGTGAATGTACCTGCTTGTATGATTTAAACTCCTTTGGAACTGGTTTGAGAAAAGAATTTAGAAATGTTTGGACATGCTGGGTAGAGAGACCTTGGAATATGGTAAGAAGAACATGATGGGTGGTTATGGTCAGAGCTCAGAAAACCAGAATGGTGATAGGAATTCAGTCAGTAAAGGCCAGGTTCAGGAAGTCTTATTTGGACATAAGGAGTGAATTTTCAGCTAGACTAGAGACTGTATATGTTAATTCTGGTGGAAAATTTGTCTTAACTTTGTCCATGTTCTGACACTGGAGGAAATTTAGATTAAGGGCAGTGGACCAAGAATCTGATAAAGGAAATTTGAAGAGAGTTGGTTCATGTCATAGCACTGGTACTGCTGGCTAATTTACGCCAGATTTATAGTGAGAACTTCAGGAAAAAAGCAGAGCAGAATAAAATGAAAAACTTAAGTATCTGCCTAAATGGTATAAAGTTGAGATCAAAAGAAGGCTTGTTGCTAAAAAGATTAGCACCATTGAAAAGAAACCAAAGAATCTGCACAATGACAAACAGAATGATATTTCACAACACCTCAGAAATCAACAATACCTCACCCATTATAGGTTCAACGGTACAACAGTGTAAAGCTTTCATTTGAAAAAGAAGCTTCTGTTAGTCCTGCTGGAGAAGGGTGCCCTAGCAAAGTTATTCCTTTGATTCATATCTCTCTCATCTGCCATCCAGGTACTCAGATGCTGAAACAGCATGGTCCAAGGGGACCTGGCTACTACTGCTTGTACTAAGAACTGACCTGGGCATCATCCAACTGATAATGCTTTTACCAGAAGCAGAACACAAGAGTTATCAGCTTTAAAGAGGCTTCTGTCCAGCTTTCAAAGGAAGCCTTGCTGGGGAGGTCAGGCAAGGACTCCTAGAGAGGCTGATGTATGAAACTACTGGACTAAAGCCAAAGGTGCGAAGGAGAACCCAGGAAGTCAGAGATGCCTAAAAAGTGCAACATCTGCTGAGGAAAGATGCTTGCTGTGAGCAATGGAAGCTGAAGATAAAAGCAATGAATGATACAACCAGCAAGGTCACTAAAGCCCTCTGAAACTCCCAGCTCAGCCAGGTGCCCCAGATGCTGGATATGGAACTACAGGACCTAATGTCTGCCCTGCTAGGTATCCATTTTCTTTTGGTTCATTTATGTTTTATAACTCTATTTCTCCTTTTTGGTATGTTTGCCCTGTCCTCCTGTTCTTTGGGATTAAGTAACTTGCTTTTTGGTTTAACATGGATTCACAGTTAAGCATTTGCATTCCATCTTAGAAGATATTTTCACTTGGACTTTTGAAAAATGTTGAATCTTGAGACTTTGGGAAAGGGATTGTTACGTTTTGGGTTGCACCAAGGATAGTTGCTCTGTGTTAGGCAGAATTATAAACTTGTTATTCTCTTTATTTGGAGATTAAGTATGATTTGAGGAGACACAAAGATTTCAACTTTATCAAGTTGAAAAGGAGGGGGATGCGGCAGTTAGGGTGGAGTATCAACTTGATTGGATTTGGGATCTGCCCAGAAGATTGGTAATGCACACTCCTGGGTGTTTCTGGGTGGGTCATACAGGTACAACTTTCAGAGCTATCTGATCATTTTTTGTTCCTCTATGACACTCTTCTGCTCTATTTCCTGGACACCAAGAACTAAACAGCTATTCTTCAACATGGCCTTCTACCATAAAGTTTCTGCCTTGCAGCCAGCTGAACTTGGACTGAATCCCCTTATATATAATCCGAGTTAAATCTATTTTAGCATATGAATGTCTGGTATTGTATTCAGTAATAGGAAACCAAATAACTACAAGGAGCTGGAAAGGTACCTGTCAGTTTAAGTAAAAAGGAAATGAATGCTTTCAGAAAAGTTGATGCAATCAAGATATGCTGCCCCCCAGTGTGTAAAGAGGAAAGAAAAGCTTAACTCCAAACTATCCTGGGACCCACTCAAACCTCAGGAACTCTGACAGAGGTACTAGCAAAGAGATCATTTCCAAGTATATTCAAAGAAAATTTTAATTATAATATGCAACAGAACAATAAAAGAAATGTTTTGGAAATCTTAGACCAATTACAGATTATTTCACAGCTCTAAACCAAGGAATCTTTTACTGACATAAACTTATGTTTAATTGCTTTCAGACATGATGATCATAAGACTCTCCTGGGCCTCTTTCACACGATGCTTTTGCAACCAGGCAGTCTCCCCACTTTGTGACTCTGAGTTGCACCTCATTTGGGTGTCATCAGTTGATGAAAACTGCCTAGGCTACCAACTCCAGAGATAAAATATGGATATACTTGATAAGATTTATTAACATCACTTTTTGAACCTATTTCTGGGAGCGATTTTGCTAGCCATGCTCTGCAGAGGCATTTTTCATAAAGGAGAAACCACCACTGTCTATCATGTCATGCTCAATGTTGCATTTTCCAAGAAAAATTTCCTTGCTGCTACATATATACTTTTAGGCTGTTCCTTTGCTTTTATCCTCAGTAACTTCAAAGCAGCAGCAGACACTAAGAGTAATACCTACAGTGACAACTGAATCCTCAGCGTACTACCCAACATCAAGTGTTCTTGCCGTGCAGCTCAGTCTGCCATTTTTTTTCTGGTCTAATGTCACCAGATTGTGAAGTTATCAAACACAGTCTTTTTCACTTTTTCCTGCAACATCATTCTGCTTAACACTGTCCCTGGTAGTTTGCCTGTCCTCCTGTTAACCTCTATGATCTGAGACGATAATTTTGTTTCTTAATTCTAACATTTCTTGCTATCGGATCATTATCATTAATTTTATGCTCTCATTTTTTTTCTCCAAATGAAAACTAACCAGTTAACTGTGATTGTTATTCTATTCTTTAAAAGTGTCTGGTTAGGTCTTCATTTTAATTTTTTTGTTTGTTTGTTTTCTATCACAGTATAGTTTTGATAGTATAGACAATGTGCTCAGTTTTACCAAATTAAAAAGTGAAGAAATCTTTAGCAAAAGACACTCAGACCCAATTTTCACCCCAAAGATGAAAATTGTGATTGTGACATATGATCACAAAGCTCATTAGACACAAATACAAAATTATAAAATAGTAAAAATGTTTGCCTTTGCTTGCAGAATTTTTGCAAATTTCAAAGTCAGCCTGTGCAATATACCCTGAATTATTAGGTTTTCATGGGGCATCCAGGTAAACAAGGTTCAATAGTAATGGATTCTACAATGTACAGTTCTTTTCCAAAATATGTTGCAGTTCTTAATAAAGGCATTAAAACAATTTCCTTCAGAAAATTTATTTTTTAAATGAAAAATGAATAATATCAGATAATGTGGGGGGATTTGGGGCTACACTACAGGGCCTCTGTCTCTTTCTGGTGTGCATGCTATATCAGGAAAATTTGGGTAGTGCCAAGAGTGGGACTTGCAAGGAAAATAAAATGGAAGTGGGCTGAGGAAAGCACATAAAATTATTTGTTACAAGAGTGTGTTTGTTCTGATAGAAATATGGCAAGCATTTTTGTAAAAATTCAGATAGGAAATATTTTTGGCTCACAGGGCTATATGGTCTCTGTTATACTACTTACCTCTGTCATTGTCGCATAAAAGCATCCATAGAAAGATTACAAATAAATGCGCAAAGCTGTGCTCCAAAAAATATCATCAAAATGGACAGCAAGCTTAATTTGATTGATGGGCCATAGTTTGTAAAACCCTAATTGGATTAATATAATGCTTGATTAAATTATATTATATGAAAGGACAAGAGTCATAGGTTCAAGATCCATCTCTGACACACTTCTAGCTGTCTAGGGAGAGTATTTTTCCTATCTAGCCAAATTTATAATCTGTAAAATGAGAGGTTTAAATTAATTTTCAATATTTACTCACTGTTCTAAAATTTGGAACTTACTCTATTCATTGATATTCTCTTCTTGAATATAAAATATTGTTATATTTTGATGAAAATAAAAATCCTTCACAAAATATTTTAATTATTTTAGTTCTTTTAGAAGTTCTTTCTGGTAGGGAGAAACGAAAGAATCTTTTACTTCAAATATGCATTTTTTTTCTTCAGTATAGAGCTACATACCTATACGTATTTTAAGTTTTTAATTTTGAGATAGGGTCTTGCAAGGATTATTAAATTGCCCAAGCTGGTCTGGGACTTGTCAAACTCCTTCCTCAGCCTCCCAGGATGCTGGGATTACAGTTGTGTGCCAGCACGTGTAGCTTCTTCCCTTACATTTTATTTTAATAATTAAAATTCATCATGACTGTTGAAGAAATTCCAACACACACCAAGACAAAGACAGCACAGGGGAACACAGGACTGATGGAGTTAAAGTACTTTTTTATTTCTGACTGGAATCTGTCTGATTTACAGGAAAGAACACTTTTATTTACTTATACACAGACTTTAATTTTATTTTACAATCATTCTTGTTCAAAGTTCTCAATTTTAGATTCCATGCACTACAATGTCTCATTTTGATATTCCCAGTGATGACCTTTTTTGGAGAGTTTATGAGATCAATATATAACTGTGGTATAATTATCTCATTATAATCCCCAATGTTTCTATATGTGTGGTCAGTTTGTGCAATGTTTGTTCAAATAGAGAAACATAATTCTTCAAAAACATTCCAGAATCTAACCTTACCTTTTCCTGGCCTCTCCTCTACAGATCCAGCCCAAGAAACCCCATTCATATTTTAGGATGCCTCTCAGAAACATCTGGAATCTCTAACTGGATCTAGCTGCATCTGTAGCTTGAGTTTCACAACACCATGATTGCACATCAGTTAATCCTGTGCTCAAATCCTATTGGCCATGCACAATGTGAGACAAAGATCTCACTAACCCAGAAATAACTTAATTATATGTGTTGGTTTGTCTGGAACATAACTAAACAATGGGATTCTAACCAAATCACTTGGAAATGTTCACCACAACTGTATTACTGCAAAACTATTACTTATATGTTTTTAGTGGCATTTCTTCTAGATAGTCTTCCTTGAAGAGCTATAAGGTAGCTGCTATTGAGGGATAGGTGATATACAACTCACCCATCTGAGACAAAGAAGGGCAATTGAGATAGATAGAAAAGATTAAGAAAAGATGAGAAGGAATAAATAAGAATTTAGAGAGAACCAGCAAGCTCAGCAAGTTAAGATATTGAAGGATATGTCTGGAGAGCAAGGCAAAAATGCAGATGTAAAATGAGATACAAATCTTTGAATATTATATTAAAGGAATTGGATTTTTTAATCCTAAGGAGGGGTGACACAATAGTTTTGAAAGAAAGAGTGACATAATCAGATTTAGAAACTCAGCTTGTATGAAACTGTTGAAAATGTTCTGGATGAGAGAAAACCAAGAAGCAAAGAGGCTGGTTAGGAAGGTAATGAATTAGGTCTAACAATGAGGGGTGGGGTGATGACAAGAGAGGCAGAGCAGAGAAATTTCTCAACCTAAATTCCTGTAGAGTTAGTAATCAGATAGATTGTGATGTTCCACAGTTTCTGTATTCTACTACTGAACATACTCTGTTGAGGGCCATTCTATATAATTTTTCAGAAAAATCATTTTATAATTAAATAATTATAATAATTACGGCTTGTCTAAAGCCTAGTGTCTTGCCACACAAGCTGGTCAGAGTATGAAGAAATATAACTCCATGTGCCTCTGTCACAGTTGAGGTCACACTGGTCTCATGAGGTGATGCTCCAAGACAAAGTACACCAGCTGAAGACACCCTGGGTCCTTGAGAAACGAGTAGTAATAAAAAAAGGTTTCAAAGTCTGACCTCTGGGAAAGCCAGGAATGCTCTGTGAGCTGCTGGAGAGCCAAGACCCAGTGCCCCAACTCCTGCCATCATTGTGAGGCAAGTGTCACTCCCAGCAAAGCCAGAGACGTTCAGTGAGCTACCTGGGAGGGGTTGGCTTGGTGTGCTGAATTTCTCCACCATTAAAGAATGAGTCTGACTCCTGGGGAAGACAGGACCTTTGGTGAGCTCCCTAGGAAGGTTGAGGCTCAACACTCTGGCTCCTGCATTGAAAAATTGAAACACTGAAACAAGATGAAGGAGCAAATTGCAATCTCAGAACTCCTTCCCACCCAAAGCAAGTCCAGGAGACATCCACATAGGAAAACTTAGAAGTCAGGCACCTGAAATTTTTGGAATGATAGCAATTTAAGTAAAGAAACAAATTCATCAGGCCAGGGCTGGGGATTTAGCTTAGCGGCACAGCACCTGCCTGGCAAGCGCAAGGTCATGAGTTTGATTCCTGGTACCGGAAAAAAACAAACAACAAAGACAAACAAACAAACAAAAACAAAAACCAAATTTATCAGGGCATAGAAGGAATCAGATCAGAAGTAATTTCTCAGGTAAAAAAAGAAATGACAACAATAATGAGAGAATTGCTCAGCACATCTAAAGAAGACCTAGACAAAAAGAAGCATAAAAATTTATGGAAACCTTGAATGAACAATATGGGAAAAAATTAGAATGCATGAACCAGATTCAAACAGATATTGAGAAATTAAAACTTCCACTGAAAGATGTCAAAAATGTTTGAATGAAGCTGAAGATAGACGTTCAGACCTTGAAGACAGCATTGCAGCTAAGGGTCATGAAAGGAAAGATATCATAAAAATAACAAGTAACCAAGAAATAATTCAACAGCTGCATGATGATGCAAAAATACCAATGCAAAACTAGAGAACAAAAGAAAGGGACTTAATACAAATGACATAAAAAGAATATTTGCAGAAGTAATAGGAGAAAATTTCTCAAGAATGGAAGAAAAACCTGACATATATGTTAGTGAAGCATATAGAACTCCCATTAGCAATAAGCAAAATAAATCTACACCCAGAAATATAGTGATCAAGATCCCAGATATTTAGGAAAAGACAGAATATTAAAACCTGTTACAGAAAATAAACAGATCACCTATAATGAAAGCCTATCAGAATCACAGCAGATTTTTCAACACAAATCATCAGGTTAAGATGAGCTTAGAGTGAAGTATTTCAGGTTCTGACTGAAAATAACTTCCAACCCATTTGGATGTAACCTACAAAACTATCCTTCAAACTTTATGGAGAAATAAAATATTTCCACAAAAAAGAACAACAGAAAAAATTCATGAGTGTCAAAACAACCCCACGAAGGGTGCTAAAAGCTATTCTAGAAAGAGATAAAAATGACCACAATTTCAAGAACAAAAATAGTAAGGAACCAACAAGCAGAGCAAGCAATTAAACAAAAGGAAAAAGCAGGAACCAACAGCGGGAAAATAACATGACAAACAGAAGCCAAAACGTATCAGTTATAATCATCAATATAAATGAACCCAATTCACCAGTCAAAAGAAGCAGACTGGCAGAGTGGATTAAGAAACAAAATCAAACGATATACAATATACAAAAAACACATTTAACCCAAAATGAAATTCATAGACTGAAAGTGAAAGGATGGAAACAATTATTCATGTGACAGGAGCCCACAAAAAAGCAGGGGTAGCTATTCTGTTTGCAAATAATGTGAACCTCAAACCAAGAA
>NW_004955405.1:13991488-14023851 GCF_000276665.1 Chinchilla lanigera
CCAATTAATTCAAAGAGACAGATCAACTATACAACAAATCAGCAAAGAAATAAAAGATCTGAAAGAACTTGTGAACAAATGGACTTAGTAAACACTTATAGATGTTGTACCCAACAACATCAGAATACACATTCTTCTCAGATGCATATGAGACATTCTCTAAAATAGACCACATACTAGCCCATAGAACAAGCTTAAGTAAATGTAAAGGAATTGAAACTATCCCATGCATATTATCTGACCATAGTGCAATGAAATTTGAAATTAATGACAAAAATCTGCACAAAAACTCTATAGATACATGGAAATTAAATAACAGTCTCCTGAATAATGAATGGGTCACAGATGAAATTAAACAATATCTAAAATCAAATGAAAATGTAAATACACCTTACCAGAATCTGTGGGATGTAATGACAGCAGGCCTCAGAGGGAAAGTTATAGTGGTGAACTCACAAATAATGAAAACAAATACATAGTCTAATGCTGCACCTTAAACTTCTAGAAAAACAAGAGCAAGTCAAGCCCAAAGCCCAAAGAAGGGGGGAAATTATGAAGATTACAGCAGAAATGAACACAATTGACATGAAGAAAACAATACAAAGACTTAATGAATCAAAGAGTTGGTTCTTTGAATGAATAAATAAAATGGATAAACCCCTAAGCAACCTTATCAAAACAAACAAAGAAAAAAACTCAAATTCATGCAATAGGGAATGAAAAAGATGAAATCACTACACATCCTATAGAAATTCAGAAGGTCATCAATATTTACTTCAAAAATCTTTACTCTTACAGGATGGAAAACACAGAACAAATGGACACATTGCTAGATATGTAGGAATTACTAAAGTTTAATCAAAAAGATATAAAAATTTTGAATAACCCACTATCAGTCAATGAAACTGAAAACATGATTAAAAACTTACCAACAAAGAAAACCCCAGCTCCTGATGGATTCATAGCTGAATTATACAAGAAATTTAGAGAAGATTTAATGCCAATACTCCTCAAAATCTTCAATAAAATTGAAAGTTAAGCAATTCTCTTTAACTCATTTCTGGAGGCAAGTATCACACTGATACAAAACCAGAGAAAGACCCAACCGAAAAAGAAAACTATAGGCCAATCTCCCTAATGAACATATATGCAAAAACACTCAATAAAATATGCAAAAAGAATGCATCGAGTCATTAAGAATATTATGCACCATGACCAAGTAGGATTCATCCCAGAGATGCAGGGATGGCTCTATATATGCAAATCAATAAATATAATACACCATATCAGCAGAGCCAAAGACAGTAACCACATGATCATCTCCTTATATGCATAAAAAGCTTTAGACAAAGTTCAACACTCATTCATGATAAAAGTCCAACAGAAAATCAGAATAGATGGTCTTACCTCAATCTGACCAAAGACATCTTTGACAAACCAACAGCCAACATCATATTAAATGGACCAACTCTGAAAGCTTTCACTTTAAAATCAAGAACAAGACAAGGATGTCCGCTGTAACCACTCCTATTCAACATAGTTCTGGAAACATTAGCCAGAGCAATTGGTCAGAGAGAGAAATAAAAGGAATAAGGATAGGAAAGGAAGAAGTGAAATTTTCATTATCTGCAGATGACAGGGTTCTCTACATGGAAGACTCCAAAAACTAAGCCAAGAGACTGCTAGAATTAATAAACAAATTCAGTAGCAGAGCTGGATACAAAATCAATACTCAAAAATCGATAGCATTGCTACACACAAACAACCAACACAGTGAGAAGGAAATTAGGGAAACCATACCTTTCACAATAGAAGCCAAAAACTGAAATGCTTATGAATCAATCTAACAAAAGAAGTTAAAGATCTATACAGTGAAAATTATAGTCTCTGAAGAAAGGGATCAAAAGGGATTTCAGAAAATGGAAAGATAATCCTTGTTCTTGGATAGGAAAAACCAACATTGTGAAAACGGCCATACTCTAAAAATTGTTGCACAGATTCAATGCAATCCCAATTAAAATACCATTAGTATACCTCACAGATCTAGAGAAAACATTCCTAAAGTTCAAGTGGAACCAGAAGAGATCCAGAATAGCAAAAGCAATCATGGGAAACAAAGGTGAGGCAAGAGGCATCACAGTTCCTGACTTGAAATTATACTATAAGCTACTGTGATAAAATCAGCATTGTACTGGCAAAAAAACAGACCTTAAGATCAATGGAACACACTGGAAGACTTAACCACAACCAGAAACCCACTCAGCTACCTTATCTTTGACAAACAGGCCAAACATGTTCACTGGAGGAAAGAGAGCCTCTTTAATAAATGGTGCCGGAAAAACTGGCTCTCCACATGTCAAAGACTAAAATTAGACCCATTTCTGGCACCATGTACTAAACTAAAGTCAAAATGATTTGAGGTCCAAATATTAAAACAGAAACACTAGATCTAATGGAAGAGAAAGTAGGAGGAATTCTTGAAGGCATAGGGCTAAGTAAAGAGTTCATGCACAAAAACCAAACTGCACAGGAAATGCTTCAAAGAATCATCAACTTGGATCTGATCTTACTGAAAATGTTTTGCACATGTAAAGAAACCACCAACGGAGTAAAGAGAAAACCCACAAATTGTTAAAAATCTTAACCAACTGTCCCTTGGACAAAGGACTTCTATCTGGAATGTATAAACGATTTAAAAAATCAGGCCTCCTAAATTCAAAGACCCAATACAAAAATGGGCATTTGAGATAAATACACACTTTTCAGATAAAGAAATACACATGGCAAACAAATACATGAAAAAATGTTCAACATCATTAGTCATTTGAGAGATGCAAATTAAAACAACACTGAGATTCTATCTCACCCCAGAAAGAATGCTGTCATCAAAAAATCATCCAATAACAAATGCTGGAGGGACGGTGCAAAAAAAGAAACCTTCTGCTCTGTTGGTGGGAGTGTAGACTGATGCAAGCACTGTGGAAATCAGTCTAGAGATTCCTCGAAAAAACAGAATTAGAGGTGCCTTTCAACCCAACTATTCCCCTTCTGGGTATTTTTCCAGAAGAACTGAAAACATCATGACAGCGGTATGTGTACAGCCATGGTTAGAGCAGTAAAATTTGTCATATCTAAATCATAGAAACAACCCAAATGTCCATCACCAGAGGAACAGATAAAAAAGATGTTGTATTTTTATATAATGGAATATGACTCAGCTATAAAGAAAGATAAACTTGAGGCTTTTGTAGATAAATTGGATGGAACTACAGACCATACTCATAAGTGAAATAAATCAGACTCATATGAGTAAACATTGTATTTTCTCCCGAGTGTAAGAACCTGAAAAAGTTAATAAAATCTGAAAGGTATAATAGATTCCGTGAAAGTGAAAGAAACTGCTCAAAAGGAAAAGAAAAAAAACTGGGATGAGGGAAAAGAGAAAAGAAAGGAGAAAGGAAGGGAAATATATATAAATGATATAGATGGATATAGATGATAGAGGATAGATAGATAGATACACAAGATAGCTAAAATAATTGTTTTTCTAATTTCTATTGGTTTATTGAAAGGAACAGCTAATGGTTAATTGTTTGATCAATCTTACATACCTATACATGGTTATCTGAGCAGCCAATTTGAAGATAACAATATGTAATACAATAACCATTGTAAATTTCCTATCACTTTATTTGAAATTCTATATCATTTTTATTGTTTTTGTGTTATTTTACGTCTTTGTGTTTGTTAATTTGTTTCTGTTCTTTTCTCTTTAAAATAAAAAAAGGTTTCATCTGGGGCAAAGGACAAACATCCATCTCTCCCCACTTCCTCAGCAACAGAAGAACCTCATTAGCATAAAAATCACCATCACCCTCAGAGTCATCCAAAGTGATCCTCATCAACATGAGACTTTCTCAGCATAAGACCACGACCACCCTGTGAATCATGTGATAATGCCCTCACTATTTTCCTCAATGTAAATATAATCAATAAATACTGAGGTTCTGGCTGCCTCTCGGCCTTTTGTTCCCCATGAACACTGGACAGGTCCCCCTTGCATTGCTGTTTGTCTCTTGCTCTTTCTTTTTTACTGTGTGCCGTAACACCTTGCAGGAATTTGGGGACTCACTGTAGGGGTTGCCAAGAATGCCTTGTTCTGTAATTTTTCCCTTTTCTTTATTATCTAAACTGATGGATAGGGGCTGGGGGTTTAGCTCAGCGGCAAAAGCGCCTGCCTGGCACGCGCAAGGTCGTGAGTTCGGTTCCCGGTACCGGAGAAAAACCAAAAAGATTAAAAAAAATTTAAAAAAAATAAATAAACTGATGGATAACAAGAACAGGATTAAGCTCAATATAATGATGTTTGAGCATAGTTTTTATTGTTCCCTTTCTAATTTAATCATTTCTTACTTCCTTTCACCTGAATCATTTGTTTTCTTCACTTTAAGGTGTTCTCCACTCAATTATTACTCCTATTTCCCACTTTAGAGATGCCATGCTCCTGCACCACATATGGTTCTAGGTTGGCTATGCTGTGTCTTCCAAAAGGGTTATCTTGTTAAAGGCTTGGTCACTGAAGACTCTTGGAAAGTGATTAAATCATGAGGGCTCAAACTTTATCCATCAGTTTATCCATTAATGAAATCGTAATTTCTGGGAGGTGAAGGAAGCAAGAAGTAAGACCTATTTGTAGGGAGTAGGTCATAGGGGCATAACTGTAGGAACTATATCTGGTCCTCAGCCTCTTTCTTTTGATCTCTATCTCTTATCTGCTCCTTGCTGTCATGAGGTAAGCAGCTTTGTGGCACCACACCCTTCCATCATGACATTTTGCTGCACCCTACATCCACAGCAATGCAACCGCCTAACCATGGTTTTAGACCTTTGAAACAATGAACCAAGATAAATCTTTCCTCCTTAAAGGTGCCCTGATAAGGCACTTTGTCACAGGGACAAAAAGCTGACTAGCACACAAATTTTCATGGTACAAAATTTTTTCCTCCCTTTGGGAATGTTATTGGCAACTATTTCTGATTTTTTCAAGAATAGTTTTAGTAGAATAATGGTTGTCCAATCCATAAGCCATTAGACAGGAATTGTTAGAATTTAAGGCCAATAAAACAATCTTTGATTGTGACTTTAAAACAATTATTTGTTTGAAATAATCAAAGGAGTTAGTTTGAATATTTACACACAGAATATATATTTGTTTTGGTTTGTTCTTGTTACTTTTTTTGTTTTGTTTTTATCTTTCAGTGTGAAAGGAGAAATTAGTGGAGAAGGAAAAAATAGTAAGTAATATATAGGGTTATATATTTTAATACCTATGAGATTATGTCTTTTTAAATTAAGTACCAGTAGTTATTAATACCAAATTACTAAGAAGTGTCAATAAGTAATACATATTAAATTAGGAAATATCAATAAGGAAATAAATCTTTAAAAGTGATCTATTTGAAACATTCATGTTCCTATGTAAGAAAATATTATGATTTCTAATAATATGGCTTGTATTTAGGAGATGCTCAGTACAGATTAGACGAATGAACTGAATCAATAAAGAAATGATTTACTTTACATAAACAGTTCTAAAACTGTTACATTTTATGTTTGGAATACTTCAGTAGAAAGATTCATGGAATAATGAATATCATTAATTTATGACCCACATCCTCTATTATTTAATATGAACTATTAATAATCAACATTTTAGCATGTATTTAGTGCTAATTGGTGGCATTATATGCCAGCAACACAAAGAGGAATGGAAATATTGATAATTGTAAATAACTCAGAGCTTGTAATGGTCATTAGAGACAAAAAGTCCATCAGTACTTATAATGCAATATGATAATGCTAAATTATATATATATATATGTACATTATACTAAGGTCACATAAATTTAATAAAATCTTCCTCAAACAAACTCAGCTAGTGATATTTGTGAGGCTAATTTTCATTTTACCAGGCAGACTGAGAGCTCTTCCCTTACTAGCAAAGCAGACATGTGAACAAATAGAGAGTAATATACTCCAGGAAATGTAAAACTTAAATAAACAATAGTAGCAAATAGAAGGGCCTGGGGACCTTTGTGTCACGTTGACTTGTCCAAGAAACAGAGGCTCAGATGGGTTTGATGTAAAGTAGTTTATTTGGAGAAGCATTTATGAAACATAAATGAAAGAAGAGTGGGCAGGGGAGACTTCATGTTACCATGCAGGTCTGCCTTTGTAAAATGATAGAGGAAGCAACAATTTGGCAAAAAGGGTCACAGATTGGAGCAAATTTCTGTGACAATCTCAATCACTAGATGAAGAATCTCAAAGCAAAAGTTTATCAGAGAAATATCTCCCAGACAAGAGAAAATCTCTCACATGGCACCAATACAATGCAGTGAGTTATCCTGAACCGGTAGCAGCACATAAAACATGTTGCTTCAGTGTTAACACAACAATGGATAAAAGAACAAAGAACAGCAGTTGAGCTTTTGCTCCATTTGCAGCTCTTGAGAAATCTGTGTGGCATCTCTGTAGAGACCATCTTTCTTCTTTTAGGTTTAGAAAGCTATTTCTTCCATCATAGTTCTCATTGGCCTGTCTTCTGGACAGAAAGCATGCAACACAGATATAAGGGAAATAAGCTAAAGTCTCTGTCACTATAATTGTTGTTGGCAATGCAATTAATACTCACATTCTGTGCTATCCCTGCAGTTTTTCCTCATGGATTCTTTGGTGATGTAACACAGTCTTTTATTTTTGAGGACTCTTGAGTGTTTAAAATCATACCTTTCTCAGTCCATATTACTAAATATGTCTCTTTATAAGTAAGAGAGTACCTAGAAATGTTCTAGTGGACCACCTTGCTCTTGTATGTATTCTTTCCTGTGCTCATTGACTGAAAGCAATCCTATCGCCTCATACTGTCCTCAAGCTGACTTCATTTTGCTGGATACAAAGAGCCTAGAGTGCCCTAATGTATAACTCAATGATTTCTTACCATTTCCCATGTTGCTGTGTGCTCCCTTTGGCAATCACAATTTCCTACCTATACAGTTCTGAGTTTTGGTGGTGAGGAGCATAGGGAAAGAGTGATAAAATATCCAAAATACTGGTCATTTCTCACTTATACTGTCCAGTTAGTATATCTTCAGTGAAATAGTTATTGAGATATATGTGGAATTCCCAGCTGGTCCATAGATAATCACATAAGTTTTTACAAAGAATGGTAATGTAAACATAATCTTGGCCAAAACTAGAAATAGATATGGTTGTCTATTCTATCTGACATTGAACTGCTTCTAATCATCTTTTAGGTGTTTTTTTGGGGGGGGTTTTTTTTTTTTTTTTGGTTTTTTTTGGTTTTTTGATTTTTTTCCAGTACCTGGAATGGAACTCACGATATTGCACTTACCAGGCAGGCGCTGTGCCACTGAGCTAAATCCCCAGCCCCTCTAATCTTATTTTGCTTAGAATACAAAACAATATATTTTCCAAATCATGAATGAATATTTATTATTTGTCTCTGTAGTGTGAAAAGCCAACCACATATGGCATAGCAGCTTCAGTAGAACTAATGCTCTGTTGAATTTGTGGTTCCATACATTCATTTTGAGGATTCATTTCTTCAGGGGACCAGAGAGAAGAACTAAAGAGACATATCTTAAGCATTATAATATTTAGGTACATAAGGATGGAAATAATCTTGAACATTTTCTATCCATAATTCAGAATGTGATATTGTTTTGTTTTGATTTTAAACAATGTTTTAAAATTTTGGAGTATATTTATACTTATAAAAATGTTCCAAGGATACTATAGGAGTTTCCATAAAATCTAAGCAAAGTTTGACCAATTAATAACATTACATTTTTAACAATTCATGGACTACTACTGACACATTATTATTAGTTAAATTTCTGCTTTATTCATATTTCTTTAGTTTTAACCTTGTATGCTTTTTCTATTCAAATACAAGACAATACATTTAGTGATGTTGCCTTCTTAGGCTTTTTTTGATTATGATAGTTTGTCAAACTTTCCCCGTTTTTGACGATTCTCACAATATTTAGGAGCATTAGGTGTTTTGTAGAGTATTACTAAATTGGGATCTACTTGATGCTGTTTTCATGGTTAGGCTGATATTGTGAGTGCTGCAGAGATAAACAATTCTTATCACATCATATCAAGGATACATGCTGGCAACATAATTTATTGCTGTTGGTGTTAAACTTGACACCTAGCTGAGGTAGTATTTATTGTTTTTCACTGTAAAGTTACTTCCCATCCCTCTCCATAATGTATTCATTGGAAGAAAATTAATTTGTGCAGCCCACACATAAGATGAATGGAAGAATCATTGAAGGTGGAGAATCTCCACAATTTAGAATTCTTCCATGTAATTTGTTTTTCCTTTATTCTGTATTTATTTATTAAATGATTTATTACATAGATGAACTTTATTTTATACTTCAGATTATAATTCACAACATCACCTGTCATTCAAGAGATAATAATTAAAACAATGCAGAGATTCTATCTCATTCCAGGGAGAATGGCTATTATCAAGAAGTCAACCAATAACAAATGCTGGTGGGGCTATGAGTAAAAGGAACCCTTCTCCACTTTTATTGGGAGTGTAGACTGGTGCAAACACCGTGAAAATCAGTGTGGAGATTCCTCAAAAAACTAAAACTAAATGTTCCATTTGACTCAGATGTTCCCCTTTTTGGTATCTTCCTGAAAGAATTAAAATCATCATATACAGAGATATATGCACAGCCATAATTATAGTAGCACAGTTTGTAACAGCTAAATCTTGGAAACAACCCAAAGCTCATCAACCAATGAATAGATAAAGAAGATATGGTTTTTTCATATACCATGGAGTTCTACTCTGAAATAAAGAAAGATAAACTTGAGACATTTCTAGATAAATTGATGCGCCTTGATACTGCACTCCTGAGAGAAATACACCAAACACACATATAAATGTCTCATCATTTCTCTGGTATGAGAAACTGAAAGTGTAAAGAAGGATCAGAATTTGTAATAGATATTATGAAATAGGAAGAAAATGCTCAATTGGGAAGGGGAACTAGGGAGGGAGGAGGGGGAAGGGGAAAGGAAAAGAAAAAAATGAGAAAAGAAGTACTACTTAATTTTATGTGTTTCTAAAATTTTCCAGTATTTTCAACTGTGAGCTCTTTCCACTTTCTACTATTGTTGTTATAAAACACTCCAGGTTCATCTTATATATTCACTATCCTAGTCCCCAAATGAGCGATTTTTTCCAAGAGTTCTTTTTTCTTTAACCAGAGAATTATATTACAAACCCAAACCTGAGTCCTATATATCTTTGAGTTACAATCTTAATCAGAGTGGTAAAGGGAAAAGTACAGGTAATTCTTTCTGAGATTCCCCACTTTGAAACTCTTTCTTTACCTGTCAAGGGCTCAAAGAAAAGTTAAGTTATCAAGTGTGTACTCCCAAGGGCACACTCTGGGGTAGGAGCAAGGTTCACTGAGTGAGTCCACATATTTCATGGACATACACAAAGCTGAGGCAGGATACCATCGATTAGCTTTGTAAGCTCTGACTCTAACAGAGGACCATAACACATAATGCCTTGAGTTTCCATGTGTAATCATCAGTCCACATCCTCCTTCTGTCAATCCTTCAATTGTTTGGATATCTCCCATTGCCTGTGAAAATCACCTGCATATATATCTAAACGTTTTTTCAAAGAGAAATGGAGAATAATTACAGTTTAGTGTAATTTTTCAGGGCTCTTCTCTTACCGGAGTATAGATCTAAAAAGTGACTCTGGTTGAGAAACAGAACAAGTTGTTGCGATCTTTTATTGAGATAATCAATACGTTCCTGTTCCTCCATCCTTAGAATTTACACGGCACCATTGCTCACTGCCTGCCTATCGTGCCCTTAAGGCTGCAAGTCCCTCTAACAATCAACCCAACACATCACTGGTGAAACCCCTGTATTTCTTTGCCCTTGCTGACACTCAGAGTAGTTGCTGTTCTCTGTTCATTGTGATTAAGTACTGTCACCTGGCTTCATCCCTGGGATCTACTGTGGTTAAGGATATTAGGAAGTCTTTTCACTCTGTGACATCTTATACTGCTGTCAGTTCTGGCCCACAAAGGACAGACTCTGCTGAAGTGCTTAGTGCTGCATCCGACCATGTAAACAATAGACTCCCGAAGGCCTTGGAGAATGTCACCTGAGGCATCCATTCAAACATAGTCCCTTAGGTACATTTTCAGCCTTTAGTGTATCCATTCTAGAAAATTCTTTTTCTCCTTCCCTGCCTTCCTTTCTGTTCCCTCCCTCCCTCCCTTCCTTCATCCCATCCTTCCTTCATCCCATCCTTCCTTCCTCCCTTCCTTCCTCCCTCCCTTCCTTCCTCCCTCCCTTCCTTCCTCCCTTCCTTCCTCCTTTTCTTCCTTCCTTCCTTCCTTCCTTCCTTCCTTCCTTCCTTCCTTCCTTCCTTCCTTCTTTCCTTCCTTCCTTCCTTCCTCCCTTCCTTCCTTCCTCCTTTTCTTCCTTCCTTCCTTCCTTCCTTCCTTCCTTCCTTCCTCCCTCCCTTCCTTCCTCCTTTCCTTCCTTCCTTCCTTCCTTCCTCCTTTCCTTCCTTCCTCCCTTCCTTCCTTCCTCCTTTCCTTCCTTCCTCCCTTCCTTCCTTCCTCCCTTCCTTCTTCCCTCCCTCCTTTCCTTCCTTCTTTCCTTCCTTCCTTCCTTTCTTCCATCATGTGCCAGGGCAATGCATCTGTTCCCAACTCTATTCTTCATGGATCATCATCCAGATCCTAAAATAAATTGCTCTCAATTCCTGGGGTCATCACTATATTTTAAAATCCTCTGTCTGAAGAAAATGCTTAAAATTAAATGAACTTGTACTTGATAAAACTTTGATTCTAATTAAGTAGCCTCAAAATATAATCTTCCATTTCTGCTTTGTGACTTGCTCCCTGTCAAAAGACAAATGCACTGAAATTTAGTTTCGAATTCAGAGAATCTAGTTTGTGACGATATATCTGGACTCAACTAATGCTATATGTGTGATTTCACTTTGCTGCCAAACTAATTTGAATGTTAATCATAGGGAAGAATATTTTAAAAGTCACATAGCCAATAAAAAGCAAAGATAGCCTATTTTTCAAAAGAATGTCAATCTTAAGAGAACTCTCCTGGCTTCCCCTGGTCCATGGTAAGTAACTCTAGCACTTTTCCTGGTGTATAATTTCTTTGTTGAGCCGGCTGTTTTTCTAAAATTTTTTTAAAGTGAACTATCTACTATTTTCCATGATGTCTATACTGATTTAGCATTTTTACCAACTGTGTATGAATTCTCATTTTTATACATTCTCTTCTATACTTGCAGTCTTCTTCCCTTTTTGGTCACAGACATTCCAACAGGTGTGTGGTGATTTTCCATTGTGGTTTTAAGGTGCATTTCCCTGTGGATTAGTGTCATTCATCATTTTAAAACTATACTTGCTTGTCATTTTAAAGAAATATCCATTTAAATTATTTGTCCACATTTTAATTGATTTGTTTTCTTAACATTGAGCTGTCTACACTCCTTGAATATTCTGGATATTGCTGGGCATGGTGGAGCACCCCTGTAATCTTAGCACTCAGGTTGAGGCAAGAGAATTGCTGTGAGTTACAGGCCAGCCTGAGCTACAAAGTCAGTTGAAGGCCAGCCTGAACTGCACAGTGAAACCCTGTCTCAAAAAAACTAACTAACTAACTAAATAAATAAATAAACTTTGAATATTAACCCTTCATTATGTGCAGGCTTTGCAAATATTTTCTCATATTTTATAGGCTATCTCTTCAGCCTGTTGACTGTTGTTTTTACTATGCAGAAACATTTTATTTTTGTGTAATCCCAACTATTTTTGCTTTTGTCACTGTGCTTTTACAGCTCATATCCAACAATAATTTTTCAGGCTTATATCATAGAGATTTGGTTTTAGGAACGTTTTCTTCTAGAATGTTTAGTGCTTCAGCTCCCACATATATTGCAAGAAATCCTTTTGAGTTTATTTTTCCATATAGTGTGAGATAAAGTTTTAATTTCATTATAATACATATTACGATGAATTACAACAGGGATGTCAGTTGTCTCAATGCCATTTATTAAAAAGTCTATTCATTTCTCACAATGTATTCTGACTCATTTGTCAAAAATTGGTTGATAATGAAGTCATGGATATATTTGTTGGCTGTCTATTTTGTTCCATTGGTCTTTGTGTCTGTTTTGACACCAACCTAAGCTGTTTTGATTACAATAGCTTTGCAGTATATTTTAAAAGCAAGCTCTGTGGATGGCTTTAGTTTTGCTCCTTTTCTTGAAGATTCTTTTTGCTATTCAGCTTTTTGTGATTGCATACAAATTTTTGGATTATTTTTCCTATTTTGGGGAAGGATTTTATCGGAATTTAGATGTATATTAGGTTACCATGGGTAGCATGGCCTTTTTAACAATACTAATTTTCCAATCCAGAAACATGAGGTATCTTTCATTTATTTGCATTTTTAGTCACTACTTTCACACTGATTGGCAATTTTAAATATAAAAATCTTTTTCTTCCTTGTTTTAATTTATATTGATATTTAGTAATGTTTCAGTAGCTACTGTAAATGAAAATTAATTTCCTGCTATCATTTAACCTTCAATTATTTGAAGGTAGCAATAACTAACCAATTCACATTTCATATTTTTCAAATGACAAGATTATTTTTTAAATTTTATTTTAAAGAGAATAATAGAAAAGAATGATAGCAAAATACCAACACCATAGACAAAAACAAAGCAAAGCAAAAATAATAAAAATGATACAGGGTTTCAGAACAAAATGATGGGAATTAACAGCGGCTGTTACATAACATATCGTTATCTTCAACAAAGTTGCTAAGATTACCAGATGTAAGAATGCAGAATTGATCAAACCATTAAAGAGAATAAAAAATAAAAACAAAGAAAACGTTAAAAACAATACAGAGTTTCACTAGATGGTAGGAATTCATCAATGGCTGTTATATTGCATGTTGTTGTCTTCAAATTAATTGTTCAGATTACCAGATATAAGCATGCAAAATTGGTCAAAAAGAAAAAAAGATAATTAGGCATTAACTGTTCCTTATTTCTGTTCTCCTGGAAGTCCAAGCCTATCACTAGTGAATCTTTAGCAATTTCTCTACTATCTTGTTCTAAGGATTACATGTCCCCCCACAATCCACTCAAAAATGCCCTCTCCCTTGCCAGTCCACAAACCTCATATTATTGCCTATTTTCTTTACAAAATCCTGGCCCCATGTGTTGTGGTTGGGTTCTATGAAAATCAGATGGTGAGACAGAAAAAAAATACTTAGAAAAATGCTTAAGAAGAATAAAGAACTGGAAATAAAGGAAATTTAAACCATGATTCAAGTCTGAGAAATGTAAAGAAAAAAATGAACAGAACTGCAAAAATACACCTATTGTACTTATAAAAGTGGCCCCAATATTATACTTATAAAAATCTCAATCAAGGTCACTAAGAAAAGCTCACATAGCAAATGCATTCTAGATTGGACAAAATGAGCATGCTTTCATCCTTTGGCAGGGCACAGGGTTGGCTGAGTAATCTAAATGACTCTGTAGGCAGGTTTCACTGCCAGTGCTATAGAGAACCTGAGAAGAAGCACGTGGTTGTGCTTTCTCCTCAGTCACCACAGCACATTTCCTTGAGTAAGATGTGAATGATGTACTTCTAGGCTACCATAACTTCTGTTTTTATATTCAGAAAAGATATTTTGTTTGAGGTGAATAAAGTAAAACTGAATTTGAAATCCAATTTATAACCAGAATTTTCCCAATTTTTTAACACCCATTTTTTGAGGATAAAATCATATACTACAAAGTTGGTTGGAAGGCTGATTAAATGCTTGGATATAAAATCAGAAAAACCAGATTATACAATATAATGTAGTCATACTTACACAGCATAACCATAACTGTTACTGAGTCATGTTTAATTAGAGTGATGTTTTAATAGTGATACTTCTGCAAACACACGTATGATAGAAACACAAAAAGCTTAAGAATAATTTAACAGGATGATTGCTTCCACACATTTATTCATATATGTTACAGGTTAGTAGTATTCTCAACCTATCCAAGAAATGGGAAATAGAGAAAAAGAAATTAAATATGTTCAGTTTTTATCTTCCTAAATCACTATTTTAAAACTTTTATGGATGGCTGTTATTACTGGAAATCTATCAAAAGCTCATCCAGAGTAAAGAAATTTTTAGATATGCAGAATGCAATGACAGATTTTGCTTTCAAGAAAACAGAGCTTCCAGACCTAGTGGTACATATGGGATCCAGTTACTTGTAATGATGGCATAAGAAAAACAACATGTGGGCTATCTATTTCTTTAGAAACATGCAATGGACAGGCAATAAAACAGCACTGACATTACCAGACACAAGCTGAGGTTAAGTAATTCCTCAATAATCAAATATCACTGAGATTTAATCATGTAATTTCTATAATTCTCTTTTACATAGAAAAACTCTCATTCCTACTGAAAAAAAAAATGCAATCTGATCTCTTTCAAGTGGCACTCTTTCCAGGGCTGAAATAAGATAAATTTCAACACTTATGAAGAACATCTTTATTTTCAAGTTGAGAGCACATTGTATATTGTGATTTACAAAGTTAAAGATTAAGAAGAACTGTTCTTTTATAAAAACGTTTCCAATTTCATAGGGAAATTACTATTATAATTTATTGTCAAGTAGTAAGATTGCTGTAGTAAGTTATTTGAACACAGTTGCCTTAAAGATGTTGTTGTTCTTCCTTGTCATTTATAGGATATAAGATGTTCCTGTAACTAACACTTTAAGGTGTTAGCAGCACCAGCTATTAATTACTTCACCTGGAATGTGTGCATATAATTCAGCTTCAGGAAAATGATGGGCCAGAAGAGAATTAATATTTATTGAGAGCTGACTTCATGTCAGGAGCTGTGCTAAGCATTTATGTACATTTTACCATTAAACCTTAGAACATCATCAAACGGGCATTATCCCACTTTTAAAGATAAGGAAACAGTGGTCCACGGAGCCTGAATATCTTAAACAGATCATGTGGCTATTAAATGTCACTGCTGGGACTGAGGTCTTGTTCATCTGTACACTACATCACATGGTGCAGTTTTACATCAGATTACAAACACACTATCATCCAAATGCTAATTATAAAAAAGCATATTATCTTGGTGTATTAAATATTAAATTGTAACCATGCAGTTTAATATGTTAGACAATACTGTAACTATAAATACAGTACTCAACAGGATTCTTGGCTTCAGTAAACACACACATCTATTATAAATAATTATGGTAGAGATAACTTGAAAAGTTGCCACCTATAAAAACTCTGGACCTATTAAAGTATGCCTCAGTACAAAATAATTATGCTGCTATATGGGTATTTACTTAACTCATCATACGTAATTTTAGCTAAATATGTGCTTATAGTCATGAAGCTTTTCTTAGGTAATTGTATGAAAAAAACTGTGCCTCTGTTATAATGTCAGCCAGGAAGACAAAAGCTCACTGATACACAATAAACTGTTATAGAAAATCCAGATAATATTCTATGTTAATGTATTAATGTGCTTGACACATATCTGTTAAAATAATGTAAAAGCTCTTCCATGTACACTATTACATTGAATGATTTAGGAAAAAGTTATATTTCTGTAAATAAATAATTAAAATGACATTATATTTGTAACAAATTTAGCAACTCATTTCAGTTATGAATAGACTTTAAAGACTAAAACATAAAAGACATAACACGACTAACTGATTTATTGAGAAGACTCAATGGAGTACACAGCCTTACATTTTATGGCATATACATTTTTTAATGATTAAAATAATGTCATATATGCAAATGGTATAAAGTTAGTGTTTCTTTCAGCAAGTTTAATTGGGGTAACACTGTTAGCATACTGCCTCTTTTCATCAGTAACTTTTTTCCCCTGGTTTTCACATCAGTCAGCATCATAAAAATTCATTCTTCTAACAAGCATTTACTTTGAAATAAAAAGTTGCCTACAAGACTGAATATTTGATCTTAGCCAAAAGGCCAAGAAGCGATGAAGACTGAACATTTGATAATAGAATTTCTCACCTTGTAGGGCCCAGTGGTGGGCATTAACACCTGTCCTACTTCCTCACATTATATACTCTACTGCTTAATATTTCCATGAGGATCAAAATGTTATTATCTGTAGTTGGTTATTTGTGATATTTATACATTAAATCATGGCAGTTCTCTAAAATTATGGTTATAACATGGTTGTAATGGTTACATGTCAGATTGAAAGTTGATCTTTCTAATCTCTTCCTTAACAACTTCTATTTAAACTACTGAATTAGGTTTCCTGTGAAGAGTGGGCAAGTAATAAAACAAGACTATATATTGAGGCACACATTTTGGGATGAAAGGACAATGGAAAGGACAACGAGGACTCCCTTACACACCTGGCTTCCACATGGATGTAGTCCAGTTTTCTTATTTGAAGTCTGTTCTGGAGACTTAAGATCCCAGAGATCTGAAGACTTTTCCACTACCTCCCTCTTTATATTCACTCCCCACTCTGTCTTCTACAGAGACCTGGTTCCCGAAGGTTTCCTATGTCACAGCTCTGTAGAAATTCTTCTTGGAAGGACACAATAAAGCCCACTTCTCTGGAGTGAAGTTCACAAATACTTCCTCAAAAGTCACTGACTCCATTTCTGTTGTGAGGTCTCTGGGGCTTCTAAGTCTATATACTGAGCTTTTTGTCACTTTTCTACCATTACATTCCTTCTGAAAATTCCCATTAACCAGCCAAAATTATTTAAGATCAAGAGTAGTTTTGAGACATTATTTTTTAAATCCTTCAAAGCTTATTCCAATCATATATTGGTTCATAGTGAGTGCTCAGTACCTTTAACTGAATTCCTCAGAAAAACGTCTAATTCTGTTAAGACTACTACAGCCTGTTTTATATTGCTGTTAGTTATTACAGTCCCCCTTCACTATATAATGGTTCACTTACTGCGGTTTCACTGTACTGTGGGTTTTTTACAAAAATATATTTTATTCTGTATCACAGTTTTTGCTATATCGTGGGATTTTTGCGGTATATAGGTATTTATATAATATTTAAGATTTTAATTATTTTTGCCTAAAAATGTGAAACAATATAAAAAATAAAACATGTTAACTCAAACATATTAAAAGAGTACTAAATCAAAATAAAATACAGTATGTATTTTATCAGCAGATGAATACCATACTGTATACAATGAAAATGCACTATGCCACTACCACTTACACAAGTTTGTCAACCTGAGGTTGTACGCAGCACAATATTGGCTGATGGAATGGAAGGCGACCAACCACAGCACTATGTTCTATATACCAGGAGCTGATTGGCTCAGTGACCATAGAATCGGTCTGTTTGGTCTCCTGCACTGGGTCCATACTTCAGTATCTTTCCTTATTCAAGCTGTAGTACTTCACTTGTGAGTACCCACACACAATTCTACATGTTGTTAAAATTACATAGGTTTAAGAGTGTAGAAAGTGTTTAAGAGCACATGAAGTGTTTATAAAAGTGTGGGAAAGGTTAATAAGAGAGTGGAAAAGGTTTCTGGAGTGAATGTGGGAAGGGCTTATAAAGCCTTGAAATATATATAAATAATAAAATAAATATAACATCACTACTTCACAGATTTTTCAGTTATCATGCGTTCTCTAGAACGTAACTGCCATGATAGCTGAGGGATCACCGTATGCTTTTATTGCCCCTTTGACTTACTTGGGACCTACCTGAGGATGTTAACTAAAGGAGCTTTCTTTCATTTACTTTACAATTGAGACCTCTCATTTGTACTTTACTGTCTCCTGCTTGCTGTCTTATGATAGTGTGTATAATTTTATAGCGATGACTTGAAATATTGTAGCTATTGAAATATATTCGTTATTGTTTTCTTTTAATTCTAAAAGTTTTTAAATCATCAAGTTATATGTGTAAGAGTTTAAAGTGTATGAATTTATCACATAAAATTGTCAACACTTTAAAAATTTTAAGACCTTGAGTAGTAATTATTGTTTTATATATCAAAATGAAATGCTCATATGTCTTTAATTACATACTTAATGTAACATAAACTTTTACAAGTTGCCCTGAAATTCAGGTAATATAATCTTGAATAATTGCAGTATCTGTAAATTATAGACAATCTTACTTTAAGACATTTGGAAATGGGACCTCAGTACACACACACACACACATACACACACACACACACACACACATACAGTAAGGACTTTTCATTTCTTTAAATTGAAAAGTTCCCAGAAGATTTCTTCTGATACTTCTATCCTACATCATAAGAGAATAACTATTGAATCATCATCATTGCTGAAAATGTGCTTTATTAAAATACAATTTCCAGTTATATCATTTGAAATAAAATAAACTTCATTTGATAGTAAACTTGAATTGTTTTCTTCAAACAAAATTTTGAAAGATATATCAGTCACATGATTTAATGTTTAGCACACAAATGTTTTCTGCAAAAGTTTGTAACAATGGTATAATGATATTAGCAATTTAGAATTTGAAAAAGCAATGACACAAGCTTTTGAGATGAGATTGGACAAAAATTGCCTATGCAATCAAAAGCAACAAAAGTGAAAAGTCCTCATTAAATTGAAATTTAAATTCCTACTATGACTTTTAAAAAATGAGATGTCTTCAATACAAAGTGATTTTCTAGGATTAAACTATAATTAATAACTCAAATTATGCTACTGATTTGAAAATATATCAGCTCTATAACTATTAGTAATCCACAGATACTGCATCTATATTACTTTTAATATGTATTATTATCCAGTAATCTATTGCTGAATAACAAGAGTGTCCCAATTCTTAGTTGCATAAATATATAATATTATTAAGCTACAGAATTCATAAGTTGGGAATTTAGACAGGGTTTAGAAAGAATATATTGTCTACATATGCAATGTGCAAGTCATCAGCTAGAAATACTACAGCCCTGAGGATCAGGATCATCCAGAGAAGCCTCTGTGTTCATGACTGGGGCAGATGTTGTATGTTGGCTGGAATATCAGCTGTATTGATAGCCAAAACAAGTAAATGTACCTTGGTGGCCTGGGTTTCATTACCGCACGAAGGGTTCTAAGACTAAGAACCTCAAGATGACCAGGTGGGAGTTGTGTCATCTTTAAGAACCTTCGGTGGATCACTGCCCCTGTAGAAAGATGTCCACAAAGATTTAAAGGGAGGCAACCTCATCCCCACTTAACACAGAGGAAGTCACAAAGTCATAGTGGAAGAAAAGCATGTGGGAAGGGAGACAATATTGCCATCACCTGGGAAAATATACTGTGCTCCATTTACTAGAAAGGCGAAAGAAACAACTAGTGTGCTACTAGTTCTTATTTTTTAAAGCTTTTTGCTTATTTCTGAAGCTCGGGTGAGTGTTCATGATCATTTTACAACAAAACAAATGAGTTTATATTAAAGGGGACAGGGCTTGCCAGGTAGTGGTGAAGGGCATAAATTCTGACACCAGATGGCTGAGCTGTAGTACTTGTACCAATATTCACTGGCTGCATGGTTTCAGACACCATTTGTATGTGGGGCAGGTTACTCATCACATGGATTATAATAACATCTTATAACTTAACATGGAGATTCAAAAATTATTGTTTGTCAAACACTTAGAATAGTGTCTAAAATATAGCCATAGTAATCTGGTAAATGAAAATTTTAGATTAACCACTTTCAATTAGCAGAGAAAAATCTGACAACAATTGTGGTTTTCTTGTTACACTCACGACACTAGAAGTTTATTTCCTCTGTGCAAATCACTTTTCATTAGTGCAAACTGCACATTGGGATCTGACAAAGATGTAATCAGTAGCAAAGTTTCCTTCCCTCAAAAATATATAATGAGTTAACTAAAACACTTGCAGCAATAAAGAGCAGAGAAATAGAGCACAGTTATGTCTAGCCTGATTCTTTGATAAAATTCATAAGTATGCATGCAGTATTAAGAGGGATATCATCTATTTATTCTCCTCTAAGCTAGTGACAAGAATTTCTCTACTGGTGAATTTGCAATTAAAATATGCTCTATCCCAGGCACAAATATTCAGCTTTATCTGCTGTCTGCACTCTATCCATTACATAAGCCTGGTGGAAATAAATGACATTCCCTTGTGCCACTTTTCCTACCGAATAAACTGTCATTTTAAATGGAAAGAGATTAAGAAACCTCTGAATAGTGAGTTTTCTGATATTTCCAGGTAAATAAATTACAGCAAGAAAAATTAACTTCCCCTATCAAAGGAATGTTATCAGTAACCCTGCATAAATTGAGAGCAGAGCTATCCATGGGGCTACATATAAGCATGATATATTACATTTAAGATTCAAAATCCTACTAACTAATATTTGGTGCAAACATTTATTGTCAAAGGGGAAAATAAGAAGTGTCGTCTCAGTGATATATAAAAATGAAACTGGGTTATAACCATAAGAGAGGGAAGATTTCTGTGAAAACTCTACTTATGGACAGAAGCAAATAATGGTAAGCAAAAGCAAAATATGTCTGAAGATGTACACTCTTCCAAAAATATTCATTCCTTTAAGAAATAAATATACATTGGAGGTTTAACATGAACTGGACACTCACATATGCTATGAATATAATGGTGTACAAAAATCTTGGCTTCTAACCTTATGTAGCTCAGAGGCTACTGACAGGGTGATTAGATAATCAAATAATCATATAAATAGGTTTAATACTGATTTGATAAATATGACAAAGTACATTTAATAGAGGGATTTTCTCTAGTGAGCAATATCAAATGACTGAGTAAGAATTAAGTTGAGAAGTGGGATGTGGAAGGCTTGATCACTTCAGCAGTGTGAAGGGCACAAGCAAAAGACCAAGCAAGGGAAGGAGTTGGTTAAGCTGGGAGCACCAGTGTGGAGTAAGTTCACAGAGGGGGCCAGGATGGGGCTGACCGAGACACAGGCAGAAAGGCCCCAAATCTTGCAATCAGTTGCTATTTACATGTATTTTTATTATAGTGAAATATTAGATTGAGTATTCAATCTGATGATGGAAAATTCTATAGTGCCTTTGAAATGTTAATTCTCTGCAAAATTGGTGTCTAACCCTAGGAAGAGTTGAAAACTCTTAAAATGTTCTAAGCCAAATAGTTATGGTTGGAATTTGAGATTGTTCTTCGGCTAAGAAGAAGCAGAAAGAAGAGGAGATTTGGAGAGACCCGTAATAAGATTACTTGTGGGATGTGATGTAACCATGGAAAAGTAATTTAAACTAGTTCAGGGACAGTTAAGATGGAGACATATATACTCATATTTTCTAAAGAAAGTAATCTTGTAAATCAGACCCTTTGCAGCCCAGAAAATTGAGACATAACTCAGTCTGGTTTACTTATGAAAGGTAATTTTTATATAATATTAGAAGGCCCATAACAAGATGAATTTCATACTTGGCTTAATCAGGCTTGATAGACTGAGTATTCAAGAAATGATCTTGTTTCATAGGTGTTTTTTCCCATATTATCTTTAATTCAAGAAAGTTTTCCCTCTGCAAAGTGTCAAAGATGTCTAACAGAAGATGATGATTTTCACTTGATGGTGTACTAACTCAGAGAGAAAACATGTTTCTTTCCGGATAGCATCTTACAAAACTTCTGAAACTAATTGTCCTTGGCTTGAGTTGGCCTCCTGTCTATTGAATCAGTTAAGAACAGACCTGAGGGCCTGGGGATATAGCTCAGCTCAGCAGCACAGCCCCTGACTGACATAGGAAAGGTCCTGAGTTCGATTCCTGGTTACAAAATAAGTAAATAAATAAGTAAACAAACAAACAAACAAACAGACCTGAGTCTGACTGACCAAATCTAGACAGCCATATCTGAAATATGTACATTGAAAGTGAAGTTATATGAGACACTAAATTAAAAACTTTGTAGTATTTTTAAAAGTGAAAGAGAATTTGGAAGAAAAAGGACTATCATTTTGTTCTGAAATCCTGTATCATTTCTATGGTTTTTGCTTTGTTTTGTGTTTGCCTATGCTGTTAGTATTTAGTTATTGTTCTTTATTCTCTTTAAAATAAAAATTAAAAAGAAAACAATTTGAGTCTATTCCAAAAGTGGCACAGATAAATCTGCTCATTGGAGAGCCATGGAGGCTTTGTGCATTTATCTCCCTTTATGTTATAACTGAAAACAAATAATTCTGAGGAAAAATCAGGAGTCATGAAAACACAGGTAACTCATTTTTTCTGTCATAACTTTCTCTAAGATATACTTCCATATGCAAATGTATATTACAAAACAAAAATTGCATACAATATTATGTTTCAAACAGATGGTTTTCCACCATTCTATAGCATACTTGAATTGCTCCTTCCCTTTTTCTACTTTATTAATAAATGTAAAGGTAGATTTTAATCATCATTGTTAATATCCTACTCTAGTAGGATATATAAGAGTTGTAGGGACTTGACAAGAAAAATGTTTAAAAGCCACACAAAAATATTGAATTGAATGACTACGAGTAGAATCTAGTCATGGAAGCCTTAAGATTCTGATGCCCTCTCTTCTTTTTGGGTTTAGACAGACAACTCCAAGCGAAGGGACAGAGGAACACAAGAGGAACTTCAGATCTAGTTCACCAACCTCTTCACAAACACCTAGACATTGGGCTGGGGATTTAGCTCAGCAGCAAAAGCGCCTGCCTGGCAAGCGCAAGGTCGTGAGTTCAGTTCCCGGTACTGGAGAAAAACCAAAACAAACAAACAAACAAACACCTAGACATTCTATTCACATCGACTTGGTAATCACATTTCAGCATGGTCTACAGTAAATAAATAGCTGTACCTATTTCAAAAACACACTGATCAGACTCAGACAACACTTCACTAGTAAATAAGAAGTGTAGAATAGGATTTGGAAGCTCATATAATCTAGGGAGATGGCCTGAGTACTAGCCTCAAAAATATCTGACATAATGCACCAAGAAGAGAAAATGAACTAAATTAATTTTTCTGAGAGAAAAAACTGAATTTCAACATGAAGCATTTCAATGCCTCAGTATTGAATATAGTTTTCCATGCAACCATTGAACATTTTGAAGTCAAAAATACCCAAATCTCAAAAAAAAAATTGTTTGTATTATGAAGTGAAATGTAGACATAATAGTATGAAACAAAGATAAATACCAGGACAGGATAACAATGAAAATATTTAAATATCTGATTTTTCTTCCTATATTATTTATGCTATTAGAAAATTCTGATAAATTTTCAGTACCACACAAAGTTATGAAGTCTAAAGAATACTAAATCCCCAACAGGAAAACAAATATTCCCAATGACAAAACCAATGACTTCTGTGGGAAATTATCACCCTGTGTTATAGATAATATTTTCTTAAAACAGACAACGATGAGATAGAGATCTGAAGCATGAATTTACTTTTGTATGCTCTCAGGATACTACCAGTAAAAGAAAGAAATACAGAACAAGCAGAATATTGAACTGCTGATGCAACTGAGATTAAAAAAAAATCATGTAATTTCCTAGTTGCCTTGAACCTGGAAGCACACTGTACAGACATGTCAGAATTTGAGGGAAGTGAGTAGAAACTTTTTTTCCAGCAGGGATTAATCAGTTTATGTGTGATGCCACGAGGGAGGATATGTGGCTGAAACTAAGCACCATTCTAGTAAGGGACACAATTATGGCTGCTTATAGTCTAGCAGCATTATCATGGGTAGAACTGAACAATGTCCATTGCACTCGAAAGAAAGATGAGATAGAGACAGTGTGTGCATGGTGTGATGTGATCTGTGTGTGTGTGTGTGGTGGATGTGAAGAATTTGTGTATTTCATTGTCCTAACCCTACCTGTTTTTTTCCTGTATGCCTGTTTCTGCAATGTATGTATACACAATCAAAACTTTCTCAAGGGATTAAAACCCAAACTGCCTTCATACAATGATGATGTTTTTGCTCTCACAGCTTTATCCCACAGGGACATTTACAACCTGCCTTAGTGAAATTCTAACTATAACTGGAGCAGCAGAGGAGCATGTTTTCTACAGATCAGTGTAATCCTTTTCATCAGAAGCTATTAATATTTCCCAAACTCAGTCTTGCATTTTAAACCTTGTCTCACTTTCAGCTAGAAATATCAAACATTCCAGAAGCATTTTCCTTAAAGAATCAAAATAATATAACAAGCTGAAAGGTTCATGCAACACTCGAATTTATACAGGATGAAGAATAATCTAAAATTTTCCTCATAAAGATTTTTGTGCAGAATGAAGAAATCATACAAAAATCTTCCCTCTTACTAGAGATTGAAAGTTCCAGAATTATACCTAATTTTATTTATAAAATTCTAATCAAAGTAGCCAAAGTGTTTGTGATTCAACACTCGTTATTATCGAAGTTTGTTATTTTTACTTGAAATGTGTGTCTTACCACACATTTAAATTTGCTATCAAAATTTCATTTTCACTAGGAGATAATTTTTACAAATTATTGTGGTTTCTGCATATTTTTTCTTATAAAATTTCTCGTACCTGAAACACTTAAATGTGTCTAAAGCCCACGGTCCCTGAAGGCAAATTATGACAATATCCTCATTAACCCAGAATCTCATTATTTCCATATTAGTAAATTACCCTGGCATTTTCCATTGGATTCCTCAGAGAGGAGACTCCCTATTATCGAGAACTGTGTACAGGCAGTTCACAGGAGAGCATGCGCAGACTCAGTGCCTAGGCAGAAATGAGGGCAGCAGCACTGGCCAGAGGCGAAAGTTGAACCTCGTGTAGTCAAAGCAAAGGTCTTCAGGCACCTAAGAGGTCCACTGAGGACTCTAAAGTTGGGGAGACTGTTAGAACTGTTCAGAGCAGAACAATTCTAAGGAGCTTGGTTTAGTCTCTACAATATACATTTGGAGAATATAAATTAATCAGAGTGAGCCTCTGGGAGAAGATGTGATCTTGGGTATAGCATCACCTTTAATTTTAGATAGTCATAAGAAAGACTTACCTGGGGTAGTTCATTCTACAATACTGAAGGGATAAACACATCCGCCTTAAAGGAAAGTGACTTTAGCAGGCAGATCATTTAGTCTTCACTACATCTGGCAAGTGTTCCTCCTTTTCATGCCAGTTTCCTTTTGCGAGTGCTTATAAAGCTTCTAATGGCAGTCTCACTGTGACATGCCTCTGCTGGGACTAGAGATCGTTAGGAATCAGGAAGACTTCTTTTTGCTATGGCATGTCTAGCACTGATAATATTTTCTGAGACATAGAAGATTGCTGAATTTAAATTCAATGAATGCCTGAAAATGGAAAGAAACTAAAGGAAATACATTTGGGGGGTGTTATGGTTTATGTCTGTGTGTCCCCCCAAAGCCTCATGAGGTCATGCGGCAGGCTTTTAGAATTTGACTGATTATGGGTGTGAGAGTTACACTCACCCTGGGGTGGATAGTTTGCATATGTAAGAGAGAGGAAGAGGCTGCTTGTGGCCATTCCTCCCTTTTAGTGCTTGTTGATTCTGCTGTGTTCTGCCGCCATAAGTTGTAACACTCTGTCATGTGCCACTCTGCCTTGTAACCTGCCAAGTATGTACCGAAACCGCCACAAACTATAAGTGAAATAAACCTTTCCTTTCTTAATTTTGGGCATCAGGTATTTTGTGCCAGCAATGACAGAAAAAGTAACCAAGACAGAGGGTATAATAAAATACATTTTATTTCATTCATGCAATATGATTTCCTGATTATCATAAATTAGCCTTATGATGTTCCCCAGTTTATGGACTTCTGTGATTCCTAAGGCTCACTATTCTTATAGGATCAGATCAGTTAAGGGAACATAGCTATTGTTCATGGAGTTCATATTTTTGGTAAATCAAGGTAATGGAACCTATTTGGTATGGAAATTTGTTACCCTAAGGGGGTAAAAACTCAAATTGAGAAGATATTAGGTTAAGTAAAACAAAAGTTGACTAAGTCACTGAGCTCAGAGAAAAAAGCTGAAACACAATGTATAAAATGGTCCAAAATATGAGATGAACTAAGAACAGAAATAAAGTCAAACTAATCAACACAGTAAATGTGAATGCTTTTTTTATTTTCTTTTTCCAAATGTATTAACAGTATGCAATATTTATGTTCATTGTGTGGATTTGGTGCATGTGTACAACAAAACCCAATATTTTCTTCCATCTCTTTCCCTCCAGTCTTTCCCAGGCCCTCCATCTCTTCATCCCCTTCCCATTTGAGAAAGATCTATCTCCCTACTTCTGTTATCTATCTTCCATTTTGCTCTTTGTGTATAATCTGGGTTGTTCATGTAAGAGAAATGATGTATTTAAGCTTGTAGTCTGATTTATTTCACTCAAAATTATAATCCAACGTGCATCCACTTTCTTACAAATGCCTCATTTATCCTTCTTTATGGCTGAGTAGTACTCCATTGTGTGTACATTCCACAGTTTGTTCATGTACTCATCTGCCGATGGACATAGAACCTGCTTCAGTACTTGAGGGTCCAGACATCCATACCTAATAATGATGATATGTTGAATAACACCAAATGCAAATGAGCAAGTAAGATTTAAGATGCACCATCATGTTATGCAGTAAATTTTCCTTCCAGTATGGTGAAAAAGAGGAGTCTGAGAAACCTGCTTAATTTTAAACTTTCTTTCCTTTGTTCACCATTATCTGTGTTCCTTTGACTAATCCTCACTCAATGAGTTCTTTCTGAGATATATTTGCTATTCTTTTTGGCAAGAACAAAGATGTTACCATGGTGACCTTTTAGCTTAAATATCACTTGAACAAGTAAAGTGTTTTGAATTATACAATGACAAGTATCCCACAAACAAGTTTCATAGTATCAATAACCTATATTAGTTCAATGTATAGCCCTTTGAGCTATTTTATGATTTTTTAAATATATTATGTCTCTACTCTGTTAATATTTAAGTTTCATGCAAGCAGGAAATATGACCTTTATGCCACTGTACTCCCATCACCTAGCTCATAGTAGATTTTAAAACTAGTAAACATATAAAAAAGAGGGCCGGAGATATAGCTCAGTGGCACAGCCAACCAGATTATACAAAAAAAGCAAAGGAAAGATAGATAACAGAAGCAAGGAGATAGATCTTTCTCAAATGGGAAGGGGATCAAGAGATGGAGGGTGTGGGAAGGACGAGAGGGAAAGAGATGGAAGAAAATATTGGGTTTTGCTGTACACATGCACCAAATCCACACAACAAACATAAATATTGTATACTGCTAACACATATTTGGAAAAAGAAAAAGTTCAAGGTCATGAGTTCGATTCTCTATACCAAAAATAAAATGTATAAAAAGGAAATGTGGAATTATAAAAAAAATAGACTTGAGATATAAATTAAAATGGTTGCATTATGAATTCTAGCTTATTGCACTTTCCAGTAGTATAACTGAGCAATTCAAAACCTGGAGAATTTTTTTCCTTAAAGGGGCATTTGTCAGCGTCTCAAGACATTTGTTTCTCTTGACTATGGGAGAAGCGTATCCCCGGGATCTAGTAGGCACAATTCAAGAATGACACTGAGCACCCTTTGATGCAAAAGAAAGTTCCTTAAAACAAAGAATTACCTAACCCAAAATATTACTAGTATTGAAACTGAGTAACTCTGATGACGGTGAATCAGAATACATATTTATAACAATAATCATAATGATACCAAGTAAGAGTATTAAATTTGATACAACAAGTGAGGAACTATTTCCCTTTTATTAGCTCATTTCCTACTCCAAATAACTTTACAAATTAGGTATTACATTCCTCAAGCATTAAATTAAACAAACTAAGTGTTCATAAGTATACAGCACCTCACCAGTTCTAGCTGCTGGCAGTGCCCTGTGAGTGGGAAAAATAGAATGTTGTGCTCTGGATATTCTTCTAGAACGTCACAAATTTTGAAAATAAGTTGATGCCCCCAGAGAACAAAATGAACTTGCAAAGATAATGGGTAAAGATAAGCTGATGTGCAGTATTCTTTCAGCATAATATTGCACTTTTTCTATTTTCAGCCTTTTTCAAAATTAGCCCTATAATTACAGCTAATGAATTGGCCCTATATAAATGCTGTCATATAATTTTATTTTACTTTTTTTTATTGATAGCAAGGACCATCTGTCATCTCAGCATTTAGTTCTTCAGTTTTTATACTTGTTCTTGCTTCTTTTTAAAAATTGAAATTTATTGGTACAATTTGAATATACATAATGATCACATTCATTATAGAGAATTTGTACCTGTACATGATAGATCTTGACTCCTATTTTTTCCTATTCCCCTCCCCTCCCTTCAGCCACTCTGATCTCCCTTATTTACAAAATCTTTGAGTCCATTTTATCCTTCTTTGACATTTTTTTCTCTTCCTTCCCCTCCCCAGTCAGTTCCCTTTCCCCTTTGAATAATTTCTTTCTACCTTACAGTATCTATTATAAACTTTGGTCCTCATTTATACTTTGCGCTTTTAAAACCAAAGAGAGAATATGATATTAACATATGTGTGTCCAATTTATTTCACTTAAGAGTACAAATAATGTGCATTTATTTACCTAGAAATCTCTCAAGTTTATCTTTCTTTATGGCTGAGTGTCTCTATATTACATAAAAAGTTCACATCTTCATTCATTCATTCTTTGGTTGGTGGGCATTTGGGCTGTTTCCAAGATTCAGACATTACAAACTGTGCTGCTATGAACATGGTGTGCATATATTGTGGTATGATTCTTTTAATTAATACTTTTAATTCTTTCAGGAAGATGCCAAGAAGGGGACTAGCTAGGTCAAATGGGAACTCTAGTTCTCCACACTGATTTCCACAGTGGTTGCACCAGTCTACACTCCCAACTGTGGAACAGAGTTCTTTCTTCCCCACACCCCTATCAGCACCTATTACTGGTTGATTTCTTGATAACAGCCATTCTTTCTGGCGAGAGATGCAATCTTAGCATTATTTTAATTTGTGTCTTTTGAGTGACCTATGATGTTGAGCATTTTTTTCATATATTTATTTACCATTTGTACTTCTTCATCTGAGAAGTGTGTTTTCATTTCAGAAGCCCATTTTTGGATTGGGTCTTTAAATATAGGAGGTCTGATGTTTCCAGTTCTTTATATGTTCTACATATTAGTCTTTTGTCTGTGGAACAACTGGAAAATTTTTTTCCTAGTATGTGAGTTGGCACTTCATTCTGCTGGTGATTTCTTTTGCTGTCCAAACTCTTTTTAATAAGATTCCAGTTGTGGATCTTCGTAATATTTCCCATGTGAATGAGGTTTTGTTCATGAAATCTTTGCCTACACTTATGTATTCAAAACTTCTATTCTCTCTTCCAGCATTTTTAGTATTTCTGTGTAATGTTTATATCTTTGATCCCTTTTGATATTAATTCAGTGCATGGTGATAGATAAGGGACTAGTTTTAGTCTTCAGCATGTGGAGAGCCAGTTTTTCTGGCACAAGTTTTTAAAAGAGGCTATCTTTCTTCCAGTGACTATGTTTGGTCCAGTTTGGAATTGATTCTGAATCTTCTAATCTGTTCATTGATCCTAGAGTCTGCTTTTTTGTCAGTACCAAGCTATTTTCACCATAGTAGCTTTGTAGTATAATTTCAAGTCAGGGATTGTGGTGCCCCCTGCCTTGCCTTTGTTGCCAGAATTGACAATGCTGTTCCAACAAAGGCAATGCTGTTTTAGTGCTCTTATGGTTTGAAATGAACTTTAGTAATATTTTCTTAGTTCTAAGAGTTATGTTAATGTTATTTTGATTAGGATTTCACTTAAATCTGCAGAATAATTTTGGGAGTATGGCCATTTTCACTATATTGGTTCTTCCTACACAGAAGCAAGGGATCTCTCTGCCTTTTCTGATATCCACTTTGATCTCCTTTATCAGAGCACTGTAGTTTTCAAAAGAAGATATTTTACTTCCTTTATTAGATTGATTCCTATTTCTTTCTTTAAAAATGTTATTGTGAAAGGTGTGGTTTCCCTAATTTCTCTCTCAACGAGTGTGTCATTTGTGTACAGAGATGCTACTGAATTTGGAGTCCTGGCTTTATACCCAGCTATGTATCTGAACTTAGTTATGGAATCTAGAAGTGTTCTGGTAGAGTTTTGGGGTTTTCCTATGTACAGTATCTTGTTATCTGTAAATAATGGTAATTTTTCTTCTTCCTTTCCTATCCTTATTCCTTTCATTTCTTTCTTTTACCTAATTTCTCTGGCTAATGTTTCCAGAACTGTACTGTATACTAGGGGTGACAGTGAGCATGCTTGTTATGTTCCTGATTTTAAAGTGAAAGTTTTCAGTTTTTGACCAGTTAGTATGATGTTGGCTGTAGGTTTGTCACAGGCAGGTTTTATTCGACTGATATAAAAACAATCTATTCCACTTTTCTGAGATTTTTATCATAAATGAATGTTAGACTTTGTCAAATCCTTTTTCTGCATCAACTGAGATGATCATGTAACTTCTGTCTTTAGCTCTGTTGATATGGTATACTACATTTTTGATTTGCATGTGTTGAACCATCCATACATCCCTACAATGAATCCTATTAGGTCATGGTGTATAATCTTCTTAATGATTTGCTGCATTCTGCCAGTGTCTTATTGAGGATTTTGCATCTGTGTTCATTAGAGAGACTGGTCTGTAGTTTACTTTTTTGGCTGGATCTTTCTCTGGTTTTGGTATCAGAGTAATACTTGCTTCTAGGAATGAGTTTGGGAGTTCTGCTTCTTTCAACTTCATTGAAGAGTTTACAGAATGGCCTTTGGTCTCTAAATTTCTTGTAGAATTGAGCAGGGAATCTATCAGGATCTGGGCTTTTCTTTGTGGTATATTTTGAATTAAATCTTCAATTTTACTGACCGACATTGAGTAATTTAGAGTTTTTATATCTTCTTGATTCAGCTTCAGTGATTCACATGCATGTAGGAATCTTTCCATTTCTTCTGTGTTTTCCCTGTTATTAGAATAAAGGTGCTCAAAGCAGGTATTGATCTGGATTTCTGCAGAGTCTGTTGTGATTTCAGCCCTTTCATTCCTAATTTTAGGAATTTGAATCTTTTCTTTTTCCAGTAAGTTTGGCTGAGGGTTTATCAATTTTACTTAACCTTTTAAAGAACCAACTTTTTAATCCCATTCTTATTGTTTTCTTAGTCTCAATTGCATTAATTTCCACTGATCTTCATAATTTCCTCCCTCATATGAACTTTGGGCTTGACTTATTTTTCTTTTTCTAGAATTTTGAGGTTCAAAATTAGGTTGTTTATTTGAACTTGCTATATTTTCCTGATGTGAAAGTTCAGCACTATGAATTTTCCTGGTAGGTCTGCTTTTACTGCATACTATAAATTCCAGTATGTTGTATCAGCATTATTACTTAGTTGTAGAAATGGTCTAATCTCTTCTTCAGTTTTATCTGTGACCCAGTGATTGTTCAGGATGTTATGTAATTTCCATGTCTTTATGGACTTTTTGTGGTTTCTTATGTCATGGATTTTCAATTTCATTGCACTATGCTCTGAAAATATGCATTGGATTATTTTAATTCCTTTCAATTTACTAAAACATTGTGTGAGCTAGTTTGTAGTCTATTTTGGATAATGGACCACGTACAGCTACAAGAATGTGGATTCTGATGTTTTGGCATGAACACTCTATAGAAATCTACTAATTTTTTGATCTGTCTATGTGTCATAGAGGTATACTGAGGTCCCTGAATGCAATTGTGCTAGTGCTTATTTGACTTTTCATGTTTTTAAATATTTGTTTTACACAATTTTGTGTGCCAGTATTTGTTGCATATATATTTATGGTTGTTATTGCTTCTTCTTGGAGTCTTCCCTTAACAAGTATGTGGTAACCTTTTTTGTCTCTTTTAATCAGTCTTGGTTTACAATTCACTTTGTCTGCAAATATGATATCTACCCTTGCTTTTTTTCCAGGTTCCTGTTGGATGAAGCATTGCTGTTCTTGCTTCTTTACAACAACATTATAATTATACAATTATACTGAAAAATATTGTTCTAAATTGTAGAATTCCAAAGGCAAAACATAAATATATATATGAATAGTTGCAATGACTGTATTGCTGTTGTCTGATGG
>NW_004955405.1:14024881-14026754 GCF_000276665.1 Chinchilla lanigera
CTCTGGGCCTCCAGTTGGATTCGTGGGAGGCACTGTTATGAGCTTTAGGTCTTAATCTGGACTCATGCAGGACATTTCTGTGGAATCCAGGCCCTCAGTTGGATTCCTTGGGCTTAATGTGTGGACAGATTTTCTGCACTTTTTTGTATATAATTCTTTGGGTGACTATTATATATAATCATATAAAATATGTGTCCAATATTATATGTTGTTCCCCTTGCAAAATAAGCCCAAAAGCATGACATACAGTTTAGTTAGGGGAGTAACTGTAGGTCAGGAAAGGGTCTTGTAATCCTGTTCTTGCCTGAAGTTCATATTATATTTATTCAGTTTTCACTATAGTGGACTAGAAGCTGTCAGCAGCTTATTGGTCTAATAGTTAAAACCTTCTGCAACAGTAAACTGAGAAGTAGCTGCCCTTAGAGGGACTCAGTTTTCTCATTTTGGCTCTTTAAACACTGAAAATTGATACAGAATCTTCAAAGATCTTAGGGAGATTGCTTCCTCTCTGTCCTGCTTATTTCTTTTGTTTGGTTTTTTTTCTGGTACTGAGAATTGAACTTACAACCTCATGCTTGCCAGGCAGGCACTGTGCTGCTGAGCTAAATCCCCAGCCTCTTGTCCTGCTTATTTCTGAAAGAAGATAGAGTTGATTGTCATGGGCTGTATGTCTTGTTTCCATCTGAAGACTTCTTCCCTAGGTATTACTCATTAACTCATAAATGTAAGGTATACCAACTGCAGGCAGGTATTTGTTTTTTCCCTAATTACCTTTACAAGGTAGAATAGTTGTTATCTCAAGACATCACCTTGCAAGATAAAGAATTTCAACACATTAAGCTAACGATAACAATCTTTGAGCAGCATCTTCCTACTTTTCCCCATCCTCAAACTGACCTCGGGTAGCCAACACTTTACTCACTGCTGCTGTGTGTTTGATGTTTTCATACTCCATACATATACGAGATAATATAGTGTCTGTCTTTATGTGCCCTCCTTATCTCACTTTCATCTAGCATAATGACCTCCTAGTTTATTCTCATTGTTAGAAATTATAGTATTTTCTATTTTTAAAGGTTGAATAATATTGTATAATTTATACCATATTGCCTTTATTGATTCAATCATGTACAATTAGGTTGATTCCATTGCTTCACTATTTTGAAAATGATGCAATAAAAGTTAGAGTGTAGATATTTCTTCAAAATACTGATTTATTTGTTTTGGATATATATCTGGAAGTGGAGTTACTAGAAAATATGGTAGTTCTATGTCTAACTTTTAAAGGCACTTTATACTTTTTTATAAACAAAACAAATACATGAAGCAAATAAATTAATACTATATAGCAAATATTTTCAAAATAAGAGTGGACATTAATAAATAAGAAAAAAGAAGTCACAAAAATATTCACATTACATGAATTCATATTAAATAAATATACATATGTGATGTACATTATGATTGATAAAAAAGATATAGAACCTGATAGAAGAAAAGTCAATGAGCAGAATGGTCAGTTTTGCAAGAAAATGTTAGAAGAAGATAAAAAGTAAATATTTAAAAATTAAACTTGAAAGATACATACAATTAAACTAGAAATAGAGAGCAATACACAGCCAATATGAGTTTCATACAAACAGAAAGAAAATAAACAAATATAGTCATATATACTTGTTTCTGACATATTTAATTAAATAACAAAAAAAAAAAAGATTAAAGACCTCAAACTGAAATCATTCACAACTTGCAAAGCATTTAATATTAGAAAAAACTCAGAGAAGAATAGCTGCATTGAATGGGAACTGTAATTTCTACTTTTTTGATGAAACTCCACACTAATTTCCACAGTGGTTGTACCAGTCTATACTCC
>NW_004955405.1:14027881-14035927 GCF_000276665.1 Chinchilla lanigera
CTAAGATAACTGTACTAGTAATTTCTATTAGGTCATTGAAGGGAATAGTTAGTGTTTATATTGTTTGATCCATCTTATAATATATATTATTATATTTCATTAAGAAAGTAGTTTAAGTCCTATAGTGCCATATACAGATTCTGATACAATCTGTGGCAAGATGTTAACTCCAAAGGGTGTGGGTGACTCTGCACCTGCAGGATTTCCACTGACTGTGATTTCCACAGCTTCTTACTTGGGTCTGCTCTGCTCCCTCCTTGCACTTTGATCTTATAAGTGTATGCCAGATATTTTTTTTATTTCAAAGACAATAATAAAAAACCAAAGTGCAAAAGAAGTTGCCAAAAGTAATAGATAATCTACAAAGCAGTAAGATTCAGAGTGGCATTGTACTTTTCAACACAATATGAGGTATAAAAAACTAATGTAACTAGTTAATGAAAAACAACTTTGTACCTAAAATAATAATCAAATTGAATTTAAGTAGTAAACATGACAACTCAAACAAGTTGCCATGGAAAGACTCAATTCAAAAACTCTTGGAAGAATAATAAAACACAACTAGGAAATGTTTATATGTTAAATTTATGAAGTATGCTATCATCTTAATCATCAAGTAATGATGTATATTAGGGAGATTTCTGTTACTCCAATACTATACCTGAGTTAATAAACTTATAAAGAGAAAAGATTTATTTTTAATCATAATTTTGGATTATTATGGTTTGTATCTACATGTTCCCCCAAAGCCTCAGGCAGTCATACAGTTTTTTTGGAAGTGACTGAATCTAGACTGTGTGATTAAAACTTTCTAGTGTAGTGTTGGGATAAGAGTGGATGATTGCTGGATTAGTTCACTGACTGCATTGGGACTGCCCTAATTCTGATAGATTGGATACAACATAAGAGACAGAAAGAAACTTTTCTCTTCTCTCTCTCTCTCTCTCTGTCTTTTTCTCTGCTTCTCTCTCTCTCTCATTACTTTTGCAGCCTTACCACCATGAATTATTCCACTTCTGCCATGTGCTAGTCTGCCTTGGAACCAGCTGATTATGGACTGAAACCTCTACAAACTGTGAGCTAAATAAACTCTTAACTTTGGAACTTGGGTGTTTTATCTCAGAAATGAGAAACGTAACTAACACAAAATTTGGTATCAAGAGTGAGGTCACTACTGTGATATTATCTGGCCACGTGGCTCAAGAGTCTTTGCAATTGGCTTGTTGCAAGGGGAAGAGTTAGGAAAGGTTCTGAGAAGTCAGCTGAGAAAGTACAGCTGAAGCATCATAGGCTGTACTGTATGGGAGATTCTGGTTAGAGCACAGAATACCAGAAGGCTGATAGAAATCCTACTGGTAAGACCAAGTTGGGAGGTTCCTGATGTGAAGAACTGTACTGGTTATTGGAAGGCAGATAATGTATGCTATGGCTTGATAGAAAGTTTGTCTGCATTTTGCTTGTTCCAAGGACATTGCCTGATAGTAAAATTAAGGGCAGCAGACTAACTAGTCTTGTAGAAGAAATTTCAATGCAGTTTAATGTTCAAAGAGTGGCATGGCTGCAATTGACAGCTTTTAGTCAGAATTATGTTGAGAATCAAGAGCAAAGATCCCATTAGAATGATTTGAAAGATTGTGAGTTTGACTGGAAAAGAAGCATCAACAAAGCTGTGGACTGAAAGATAGAACAGACAAAATAATGAGTGCTGAGATGGAACAGAAAATAGAAAAGATGACTTGAGGGTGTCACAAGTAGCAGCAGGACTCCACTCAAAATTGCAAAAGTGAAAGACTGTTTTGCAAAGAAAACCCCATAGCACCATGTTCCAGAATGGCAGAGGTTGCACCATATTCCAGAATGGCACTGGTATAGAGAATTGTTTCATGGAATTGGATTCAGAGTGCTCAGTGATCCAGGCACTTGACCCCTACAGTTAAGAGAAAGGGAAGCCTAGCTACTGCTCTAGTGGGCAGCAGACCTTGGTATCATGCACGTGGCAGTGGTTTTAGGTGCATGCAGAATGTAAGAGTTTTGGGGTAGGGAAGACTTCTACCCAGATTTCAGAAGAAGGCCTGCGAACCCAGGGTGTGTGGCCCTAAGAGAGCAACATGTGAAGCTGTAACTGTGAAGCTGAAGGTAATTGGAGACATCTGAAGAAAACTGCAAGGAGGGAGCAGAGCAGGCCCAAAAAAGAAGCTGTGGCAGCTACAATCACTGGAAATCCTGCAGGTGCAGTCACCCAAGCCCTTTGGAGTCAACATCTTGCCACAGTTTGCCTCAGATTCTGCACATGGCACTACAGGACTTAATCTTTTCCTTGCTGGCTTTTGGACTTGCTTTGGTCTCATTCCTTTGTATCCCCTTATTTGCAATTTTTTAAATAGAAATGTTTATCTTGTGCCATTGAATGTTAGGAGTGTTTACCTTTTTTTCTTCATTTGTAGAGGGGCTCACAGCTAAGCCTTTACATTTGACTTAAATGTCAGAGAAGACTTTGGACTTGGACTTTTCATCAGTGCTGAAATTAGTAGGACTTTGGCAACTCTTGGAGATGGACTAAGTACCATTTGCATAAAAAGATGTGCATGAGTCTTTGGGAAGCCAGGGGCAGAATGCTACAGCTTGGGTTAAATGTCCCCCCAAAGCCTCATGTGGTCACAGAATTTTTTTGGCAGTGGCTGAATCTAGAATGTGTGACTAATTTGTAGTTCAGTGCTGGTAGTAAGAGCAGGTGATTGCTGGATAAGCCCATAGACTGGATTGGCACTATCCTGGCCCATGTAGTCTGGATACATTACAAGGGAGAGAAAGAGGCTTCTCTCTCTCTCTCTCTCTCTCTCTCTCTCTCTCTCTCTCTCTCTTTCTCTCTCTCTGTGTGTGTGTGTGTGTGTGTGTGTGTGTCTTTCTCGCTCTCTCTCATTGCTTTTGCTGTCTTCTGCCACCATGAACTGTTGATTTTCTGCTATGTGCCACCCTGCCTTGGAGCCAGCTGATTATAGACTGCAACCTCTAGAAACTGATATAAATAAACCTTTCCTCCTTTAACTATGGACAGCAGGTATTTTATCTCAGTAAATGAGAAAAGTAACTAACACATGACTATTCAGTTCATGGTCATGAGGTCCCATTATTTGGCTTCTCAGAAAACAGATATTATCAAAACAAATATGTATTGTTCTTTGCCTTTTTTTCCATTTCAGCCCTTAGGTAGACATACTTTTAAAGACAGATATAGAAGAAAAACTTTAATTTTTTTCCCTTTCCCTTTAAGATTAGAGAATTACTCTAAAAACAAAGAAAGAAAAGAACTGATTGTAGACATTGACTTTTGCGAAAGGAATTATTTCTCAATGACCTTTTCAGAATAGAAACAAATTTTGAGCTGCAGCCTTCTACCCTATATCAGAATTTATCTAATTCACTTTATTTCAAATTTATTGCACATTGAATCCTTTGATTATGTTTACACTTTTCTTCCTTTCCTCTGCAAATGGAAGTATGATATTTCTCCCACATTATATGAGCTTTAATTAATTAATTAACCTCTCTCACAAGTTGGGGAAAATAGTGAATGGAACAATATGCAGAATACATTACAAAGCTTTAGCCTATATACAAAGAAAAATGTAGAAAAGATTAGCTAAGCCATGAAACTACACAGTACTCTTTCAAAATATCTTCAGAACTTTCCAATCTGCTAATTTTAGTAGATATACATATTTAAGAGAAAATCAGTTGATATCATGGCACCAGTGTAATAATCCAGGATGAAAAACTTAAGAGATTTTTCCCTAGGTCTGAAGATTTATATGGACAATATTACTGCCTCCCAGGTAAAGTAGATATAAATATTTAAGGTAAGGTATAGGTAAGCAATATTTATGCTCTCCTAAGTATATTAAACCAATATATCAAGGCTATCCTATAACTAATTAAGTATTTATTATTATTCAATGACTTAGCCGTGTATCCATCTCAAATATAAATATAGAATGTTTTAGGAGGTTGATCTTTTCCAATATTTTATAAGCTGGTACTAGGACTGTAACTGAGTAGAAAAGAAGCAGTTAGCACTGATATATATATATATATTTCAAAATTGCTTCTAATACAACCAGAAATGCTATAAATCAACAAACATGCAAGGATAACTTAAATTTAATTGCATATATTACTGAAGTAGAACCATTCATTCTATATATTTATAGAACAGAATTGATTTCATCACCTTTCATGTAATTTAACATATTGCATTCCCAGTATATTTTATCAGTGCAAATTACTAGGAGAAGAAATAGGAAGAAAAATATGATTGAATAAGTTACTGTCTTTCAGAGTACCTGTGAGAAAATACAAGGCAAAAGATAATAATTATACCTTTACAATGATTAAATCCTAAAGATGAAAACTTCAAAAGTGATGAAATGATGAAATAAATTGCTTGTATTTTAATCCAGACACATTAAGATTAAGAGGACATCTGTAAAGCACCTTGATTTGTACATTGTTCTCACATAATAAAACACTGTCCAGAATCAAGAGACTTTCCCCTGACTTGAATTTACTATTTGCCCAATATTTGTATGAGTATTTTAACTGTGGCACAAAGTTTACAAAATATTTTTATTCAGACACACATACAAATGTGGTTAAATAATTCAGAGATTTAAAGGTTCTACAGGAGTCATGATAAAAGCAATGACTATGCTCTACTTTTAAAATGGAAAATATTTTCCTTCCCACTAGAAAATGTATCACTATCAAATGTAGTTAAATGCACATAAATGGGATAATTGTAACAGTGAATCAGTTCTTCAAGTTTGTATGCATTTTTCTAACTCAAATTATTAAGTCAAATTTAGGAATATTTCACCTTAAGTAACATTTTGCTACAGACCTTTTTCACTTAGTATGGGATGAGCATATATAATGCAATATAATGTTTTCTTAGAATTTCACTTTCAAGTGACAAAATGCATTCTTCATCATAATATCATGCTGAGATTAATAAACTCTTTACATCTCTGTGTTTTGTGCATATATACTGAAAATAATTTCAATATACCACAAATTACCTACAGAGAAGAAACTCTCCATGGTTCAGATGTATAGTATTTTTTATTATTCCACAATCATTTAATACTATTCAATAAAAGACATTAAATCATACTGCATTTTAAGTTACTGTGTTGACAGATAAAGAGTATTTAACAATTGTTTAACAATTAGCTTCATTTCTTTATTTGATAGATTATATTTACATGCTACATTATATATTTGATAGATTATATTATTAGTTTTCATAAAAATGAGGGAAAACATTATCATAAACAAAGAATTTTATATTTATTATCCAGCTGAAAATCATAGTCATTTTCTTTTCAAAGAATATTTTAAAAGCCACTTGGAATTACACAATGAAAGAAAAGTCATTTTTAGTGCTATTCTTCTCCTTAAATGGAACAAACTACATTCTCCCACCCCACTTCCCACCAAAAGGACAAATATTAATGTTCTCTTCTATGAGTGTTTTCTAATAGCACAAACATCCTGAAAACAAGATGCAATTAGCAATTGAAATAATATCTATCTTACTTTTGGAGCACAATCCATCAGAGATTTTTTTTTTCAAAATTTCTTAAAACTTACCTGAATTGTTTATCAGAACTATGACCAACAGGCTTAAATATTCTTGTTTAAGAAAGCTTTGCATTTAGGTGGCATCCTGGCACTCATGAACTGTTAACAGTGATGATAGTGATTGAAACTCATTAGAACCATAAAAATCTTTTCTAGTTGTTTATTCTTATATACTCCTGTCTTTAGCATTTAGTCCTAGTGTGTTTTAAAATTTGGGGCTTGCTCATTTATATGTTTACCATGTTTTAGATCCTACAAACATGAGTTTGAGGCCAGCCTGTGCTATATAGTGAGTTTAAGGCCACCCTAGGCATAACAGTGAGAGTTTTTTTTTTTTTTTTCAAAAAAAAAAAATAATGACTGTTTCTCCTTGAGATCCTATTCTCACTGAAAGATCAATGTCTCATATCTCTCTACCACCAAAACACCTCTTGGGTATATAGGAAAATTGTACTTTCTGTGATTGCCTATATTAATTAAGGTACTTTCAAGCATAAACAATAGAAACCGGTTTAGTTTGAGGAAAGAAAGCAGGATCTTACGTTGGACTTTAATCAGAGTTTTGGCACCACACACAGAGGTCAAGAATGGTACAGCAGATGCCAAGTAGACACGCTCCCTGAGGTGCTGAGGATCATCCACAGCAGACATAGTAAGACAAGTACAATTTGTATGCTTAGCCTCAGCATCTAGCCAAGGCTGGGGAAATGATGCAGAAGGAACCCTAGGAAAAACTGCTTTGGAGTTAGCTGTCAGAGTGACACGTAGTTCTCCATGCCGGGGATGTGTTCCAGTAGCTAAGAAAGAATGAGAAGAGACCATTCAGTGACCTCAGCCACACTGAGGATAAAGAACATATTTAGTGTATGTGATGCCCTGGGCTCAAGCTTCAGCTCAAAAACAAAAACAAATGAATGAAAATGGGACCCTACCAAGAGTCTTCTGAAGGTGACAGAACACACGAACCTGTAAGTGACTCACAACTGTGTCAGAATCCAGGATTGTAGCTGAAGCCGACTTGACTCCAGTGCAAAGTAAAGAGGGCCATACTGGAAGAGCCGCATCTCCAGCAAAGCTACACATAAATGCTCGCTTCAAGGGGCCCTGGTGCAGATCTGAGGCAGGGAACCAACTGAGGATGGTTTTAAGAAACCTACAAAGAGGCAAATGTCAAAAACAGAGTGACTTAGGTTATTGGAGCCAGAATGGGGCCTAAATTATTTAGAATATTAAAATTAAATGTTGGAAAATCTCTTTTATTATGATTAATTCCAAATTCATTTAGCAGTAGAAGAATCAGAAAATGTTTTGGAAAACATTACTATTAAAGTGAAAACAATTTTTTAAAATATATTGTTTATACAACAATATTTATGAATATTTATTATATAATCACTTCTTTATTTGTGACAGTTCAGTGTTAGGCAACTAGAGAGTAATCTCAGATGATTATTTACATCAGATAAAATAGAAGGAGACATATTATGCTCACTTGGTCCTTCTAATACTTTTATTAAAAATTAGAGAAAATTCACACTTTGGTCCCCCACAAACTAAAATTACATTTGGATATCATCAAATGACAATCATTTAGGTTATAAAAGATGAGGTCAAACACCTCATCTCTTTGAAAGTGATGCTAAGACTATATACTCAAAGCTCAATCAGGGAGGAAAAATTATTTGTCTTCCTTGATTGTCTTTAAGAGGAATTTAAATAAAGTGAAAGAAATATCACAGGTTGAGAACTGAGAAACTGAGTTATCATCCATAGAAAATAAAAATGATGCTTTAAAAACACATTTTGTGGATCTGAATTCTAATCTTATCAGAGTGATGAATTCTAAATTTATTAATTATCATAAAATAAATATAATTCTGTTGATAGTATTTGTTAAATTTTTCAGCACCTGGATATTATTTCATTCCAGGATTTATCCACTGTGGCATTGGCAGTATTCTCTTAGGCAAAACTCATCAGCCTGTTGTTTGTTTCTCCTATCTCCTCTTATATTTTAGTGACTTCTACTTTCGCCTTTTATTTTTATAATTTTACTTTATCTTCAACTTAGTGTTTGTGGTTTTTCAGTTCAAAAAATACTTATATTTACAGAACCGCTGCAGTAGTGGTGTAGTCAGTTTCTACATTCTTTACCTAGATTTATCCACATAGATCTCCCTCCCAGTAATTAATTTAATAGGTTTGTTTTTCTCCAAGGCATAATAAATACAAATATAAAGATAAGTATTACTATTGCCAGATTTTTGCTTCATTAAACCATTACAGAATATTGAACACTTCATAGCTCCTCACTCCTAAATGCCTTAGCATGTATCTGCCTCCCAAGAATAAGAATGTCCTACTTAAATGGACTTAGTAGATGTCTACAGAGTGTTCCACCCCACA
>NW_004955405.1:14039422-14206986 GCF_000276665.1 Chinchilla lanigera
GAACTCTGTATTGTCTGTATTGTGCTTGTGATATGTTGTAAAATGTTGTATGTCTGTTAATGTTTCCCTCCTTTTATCCTTAAAATAAAAAAAAATCAAAAAAAAAAAAAAAAAAAAAGAATGTCCTACTTATATCTGTAAGCAGAAACTGACATGTTAGATACTGAACACCAGAACTGGATAAATTTCCATGTCTCCTTATGAGCTATTAGAAAAGCTTCCTAATCTTATGTTAAAATGAAGGGAAAGTTTGCTTGAGACTGCATACACCCTTCAGGCTGGTTCAGAGAAAGAGTAGAAAGCAGAAAATCCAGTTCTACATGGCTAATTTCCCTTTCAGGCAGATTATGTGATGGTACAACCCCTTAAGAGAAGTGTGTGAGAAGTGAATAGCAAACATAGGGTTATACAGCATACTAGAGGACGCAGATGGATAAGGACAACAATTGCATGAAAATACCTGGCCTCCTAAAGTGTACCAGACAGTGACAATGTGCTGAGGGTTTCACTGTGCTGAGCGAGCTGGATATATGAACATATATTTGCTAAAAAAGACAAAAAACATGGATAAGCTACTGAGCCTTACCCTCATTCATAATTTTTAGAAATGGTGAATTAAAACTGTTCTCAAATTCCATTGTTCGCCTAATAGCATGGCAAGTATTTACAGTTTTTGAAAATACATCGTTGAAATGCCAGTGGAAACATAAACACCCATCCATCACTTGTGAGAATGAAGAATATAAGTGAAACTTTATATTCAGCAAAATTAGATGAGTGTGTCCCCTTCAGTTTTGCAATCTCACTCCTGAGAATATATCCCAAAGACACAATGCCAGAAAGTACCACTACCAACATAAACTGCACAAAACAGCAAAAGTTTCCAGAAAGACTTATTTACGATTTGCAAGTCTATTCCTCTTAGCATTATTTATATTGGGTCATATCCAGATATTTCATAAAACTAAGTGCCTTAGTTTTGAAATTTGAATTTCCTCTTGCAAAAGGAATGACATGTATCTCTATATTGTGATATGAAGCGATCTCCTATATACATTGTCATCTGAAAGGTAGAGGGGAAATAAAGGATAGGAACTACAATATAGTAATATTTATTTTAAAATAACAGTGGTAGTAAAAGCAAAGCACTCTAAAGGTGAAAACTAGAAGAGTAATGTATACTAACTGCTAGACCACTCTAAATATACTTTGCTTCTAAATTTAAATCTGGGAAAATTTTTAATAAAGTAATTTTCTGCATATCATTCATGGATATACCATACCAACAAAAAGTACTGAACCAATCACTGTATGCTAGCAATAACCTTGTATGAATGATAGGGTTGTTTTTGCCACGAGACAGTTGAGAGCATTATAAACTCTTGCACATGGGTAATGATTTTGAGACCTGGGGTTTCTATGTAGACATACACGGGAACAAATATAAAATATAAAACAAATATAAAGTTAAGCAAATGTGCTCTAGAATTAAATTTAAATTGGATATATCAGAAATTAGTAGTTGAACACAATTATGATATGTTTGTATCTCTTAATATATACTATATTGGCAAAAAACAATGACCAGCCCTGATTTGGCAATAATGAGAACTAATATCATGTATGTAATACTTAGTATTGCTAAGCATGTTTAGTATTTTCATATATCTAATAATTTAATATTCACATAGGACCATTACTAGAGTCACTTTATAGATGAAAACTAAGATACACATAAGCTGAGTAGTTACTCAAGGTTACATACGCAGTAGTGCTGCACCCAGGCCCTAGGCAGTGGGAATGCAGAGCCCAGCCGGTCAATCACCATGCTGTCCTGTCACCCAGCACAATTCATTCATGCTTTAAGAGAGGTCATTGATACTAGAGCTGTCATAAGAAATATCCATCACTTAGAAAAGAATGTTCAGAACTGTAGAAATGATTTAACCTGGGGTCATGTGTTCAATAACACTGTTGACACGTTTTTATTTGTTCTAGTTGCTCTGCTCCCACACAAATACTGGCTTCTGAGAGCCTAAATCACGTACTACTTAACTGAAAGCAAATTTCCAAACCAATGAAATGCTTAAAATTTAAATCACTTAAACTGGTAGAGTACATTTCTATACTGTACAGGTTAAACAACCTAGCAATTTATCACTATTTAAGAATTTAGCAGAACTGGGATTTGAATTCATATCCTTCAACTATCAAATATTGTGTTTCATTACTCCAGCAACAATTTCTATGAATCAGTTACACAAACCCTTTAACCTTCAGTTTATTCACTTTCCCATAAAAATAGGAATAATAAACTCTACCCAAAAGACTCAGGTCTTTTGAAACATAATGCATTATGTTTTATACTTAAGTAGCATTATCTTTTATACTTAATTTTCCTTTTACTTTATTTTAGTGTTCCATTTCCCTTTCACATTTCATGTTTTAGTATGTATTGATAATAATCATGAGGGTTAAGTTAATGGAATTTTAAAAAGCAGGCAAATTAGAGAAAGCAGAGAAAGAAAAGACAATAGCTTCCCTTTCTATTACTAATACAAGGAGAAAAGTTGTTTACTTTTTAAAAAGTTTTTATGTATTTATTGAAACAACTCATTACTGCAAAACATAGATCATGAAAAATCAGGTTCCTAATTACCACGCATGACCATCCAGACAGTGGTGACGTCTTCAGCTTGATATGGTAAGAGGACAGTGACCTTTACATAGGATAAGTACGTCTGCAACCTTTTAAAATTCCTAAGAGACACAATTACTTCTCCTCCAGTGTCTCCTCATGGAGCAACACCTAATTTGATCACCAGCTTTCACCCGAATCCAGGGCAAGATGAGATGACTTTGTTTCTCAACCAGGAATCACTTGACCCTGCAAGCTCTGTGAGAAGATATGTGAAGGAACAGAGTCAAGGGTTCATCCTAGTGAGCACAGCGGGAAAAATCAGAAGAAGGGAAAGTGGTCTTCTTTTTTTTAATTTGCTACCAAATTGAAAATATAAAAGGATTCTGAATGTCAAATGCAAAAAAACCATGAAAGTGACTAAGTAGATATGCAAAGTACTTATTTAAAAAATAAGAACTTGCATACATTTGCCTGTCTTCAAAGAATTTGGTGATTTTATTTTTTCCAGTCCTCTGTGACTAGGGTCAAGAATGAAATTTAGCAAATTTTCTTGGAAAAAAGACACAAGACTTAGTACACTTTGTGGTCTGTGCTGTCATAATGGTATCTCATGTCATTAGATATTGTTGCAAAGTGAGCTTCTAGTGCAGAAAGATCCCTTAAGAAGAATATTCTATGAATTATTAAGTGATTTTTGTCTCCAGTATTCTTTTATAGCTTGAACTAGTCACATTTCATACAGTTATTAAATAAATATTCATGGAATGCTTATTGCTCACTTTGGAAATAAAGTTTGAGTAAATTGACTAAGATTTTCTAGTCCTTATCTATTCTTGGAGAGTAATTGTTTCAACTATTTTCTAAACTGCATGTTTCATTTACATCCATTTTGATAATTACCCTTTTACTTCCCATGATACACAAAACCAGCTTAAACAGACAAGTCTAGTAGTTATTTGGCAAAATCTTAATTGTTCCCAAAAGCATATTGAAGCTTCAGTTTTTCTGAACAACATTAATGTCACTTTTCTATGGAGTGCAGTACTCTTTATAAGAATAAGCGTCTTCCAGCAGCTTTAGTAACAAATTATATATAGTGATAATTTCAGGTATAAAATGGTAAATCTGTCTGAAAAGTCTTGGCAGATGTGAAAGCTCCATCATCTCTAATGCACCTCAGTAATCATAAGGTTATTATTTTCTATTATTTAATGTAGGAATCCATTACAGTGTAGATCTGTATGCTATAGATCTTTTCTTTGTAAATTAATATATCTGAGGCATTTCAGAGAAATAGAAAATAATATAACTATGCTAATGATGTTCACATTGGCAACATGTGACATCACCAGTGGAAATTTTCCTGGTGCTTTAACAAGTCCACGGAAGGGTGTTTTAGCTGTCTAGTCCACTTTAGGAATCACATTCTGGAAATCAATTATTGATTCCTGACTATGACATTTAGAAACCAAGCAATAGGGGGCTGGGGATTTAGCTCAGCGGCAAAAGCGCCTGCCTGGCAAGCGCAAGGTCATGAGTTCGGTTCCCGGTACCGGAGAAAAACCAAAAAAAAAAAAAAAAAAAGAAACCAAGCAATAAATTACATGAAGAGTTTCTTTGCCTAAGTGTTTTATTATGAAAACATTAACTTGAAAATCATTGAGCCATACTGCAGAATAAAGAAATAATTTGAATCAAGGTATATCTTAGCATAATTATATACAGTATATAATAATATCAATAAATATTTATAATAATATACAATATATAGATAATATATTTACAATATATAAGTAATCTCAAAAGTATTTCTTATATTAACCTCCAAGCCTTCCACATTAGGTAATAGAAGGGACAATCATTTGTGGCTGAGAAAAATGACCATAGCACTGTTACATCTTTGTCTTTTTTCTGCTATCTGTCTCTTGACTCTGTTCATTTTGTACATATGTATTACAAAATGTAATGGATTTTGAATTTTATATGTACTTGATAAATTTTTAAAATTTCATGACAGCATATACAAGTGTGATAAAAATACAGCGAATGTTTAAATTTTAAAATATAATAAAAGACAGATTGCTATTAATCCATGGGAAAATATTCACAGCTTAGCGTACACTTATCCCATTCTCCTTGCCTCTTGTTGAAACGGTTCTGCAGCTTCTTTCCGGCGTGTCTTTGGTTGCACTATGGTGCCTGCTTTGATGTTGTGAATCAATTTAAAATGTGTAACTTTCAGGTCATGTTGAGTTATCAGAAAAGCCACAAGTTGCATGGTGGCAGATCCAGTAAATGAGGTGGATGAGGATGCTGTACACCACAATGTTTTTAAGAACCTGCCTTTCCTCTGGAGGGCATGCACCTGCACCCCTACCCTCACTTTTTATCCTTCCTGATATATTACTGTTGTACAGCCAGCTTTCTATTTTTATACAACAAATATCAAGCAGTTTTATTGTCCTTACTCACTGAATATTGTATGCTTATTTCCTAATTGGCTTTTTGTCTCTTTCTTCGATATTATGAAGGCTTATATCCACTTTTGGCTTCCTTGGCAACTATCAAGTTGAATCAACCTCTAAAATGTACCATGACACAGTAATCGAAGACCCAAAAGTGTTTCCTACATGTAACATCTCCTACTCCTACTATCACCAATTGTATCCACTCTCCCTACTCAGAGTTTTCTTCACCAGTTATATCACACTGATCACACATTCACTGTAGATATGAGAAAGACAGAGGGGCAAACTGAATGTGACATACCTCTGCCCAAGTCTTTGCTGGAGTAAATAACAAATCAAATGGGTGAATCCACACTGCTCTACGGATAACAGATTAGTTCTTACTCATTTACTTGAGGATAGATCAAAGTTGAAGAAATCCACATTGACTGATAAGGAATACTGAAGTCCCGGATCAGCTCTGTAAAATAATGGAATTTATAGACCATTTAATTTGCAACTTAGGGATTTGCAAAGTATTGTACATGGTAACTGGCTTTACCTTGAAATACAACGGGACCAGTTGAATAAAGCAAGTGTGGATTTAGGTTCCTTAATTAAAATTGCAGACTCTGTAATGAGACTAGTTTAAAATCAAGTTGCACCACTTCATAGTCACATATGTGAGGAAAAACTTACCATATATCTCCATTTACTTCTCTTTCAAAGACAATGATATCAGTGCTTGCACTGTGGAATTGCTGCTGGGATTATTTCTAATATATCTAAAGAGTGCACAGCAGTGTCCAGAGGAGAGCACCTAGTAAGGGTCCAAGCTGAGGAGAATCGCATTTATCAGTCTTCGTTTCAGAAAAATAAAACTTACTTGGCATCACAAGCACAAAGGACTAACTAGAAGAAATCACATATTTACAAAGTTATTGGAAAGTCTCACAGTATGAAAGTAAAGAGGATATCATAAGAGGTTTAGGTCACATCACAGAAAAATTGTGTTGGAGATTTAGAATGTGCTTCTGCCACCCAGAATTCAAAAATGCCTAATAATTCACTGTGAAAGTCAGAGTTAAACAGCAGCTTTGCTGTTGGTGAATAAAAATCAAGACAGTCGGGTTAGCCATCATGTAAATCTTGGTCAGCTGAAGCCTGAAGTAGCATTATGCATTATTGTTGCTAGAATACCCTCTCATTCATTTTCACTTTCCAAATATTATGTGCATATCAGTCATTGGTAGAAGGTAAATGACATCCAGAATGATAATGATATGCAAACACAAGAAAAATATTTCCTTGTCTTTAGCCCCTATGATATTGAGACAGACTTGTAAACAAAGGAGGAAAATATATGAGTGTAGGTTGCGCATAAAAACACCTAGCTCTTTGCCAATTCATTTTTGAACTCCCCTAGAAAGATAAAGCTGAAGAATGAAAAATAAAACTAATCCTTCTGAAACTTTGAGCCAAAATGGGGAAAACAAAAATTATTTAGTGTTTGATGAAATGAATCATATTCCTTGTCTGTGTCCTTTCCTAGATTATATTTTATAATTTTTTTAAGTATATCTTTTAGAAGAATTGGCCCATGCTTCAAAATTCAAATGTCAGAACGTGTGATTTTGTGTGAAATAAAAGAATCACAATCAAATCTTAGAGAAAGTGCTTTTGATTCATGAAAACATGTGACAGATGCTTTAAAAATAAAAGTTTAAGTCAATGATGAAAGTAAGGAAAACACTGAGAATCATTTTAACTGGCTCTCCTATTTTAAGTCGTGAAGTAAGTTGAAAATCAAAGATTGTTTATAAAATGCCATAAATTACAAGAGTTCAGTACAGTGTATATTCTCTAAGAGGATAATCTATAATACTCCCTCCTGAAATGAATTTATTTTTAGAGATGCATGGAGTGTTTTGTTTTTTGTTTTGTTTTGTTTTGTTTTTGATACAAGGATTTACTATGTAGTTTACGTTATCCTTGAACTTACTATGTAGCCCAGGCTGGCTTCAAAATGACATGATCCTCCTGACTCAGCCTGCCAAATGTGGAAATTACAGGTGTACATCACTATACCTAGCCCCTAGTGGAGCATTTTATCTATGTATTTATCATGTATCTTGAGAGATAGAGGCTATAGGATTCAGATTCAAGTATTATTATAGACAGATGTAGATTTAGATGCAGACAAAGACATAAAATATAGACATAGATTAGACATAGACACAGACATAAAAACGAGACAGAGACAGAGGCAGAGACAAAGACACATAAGAGGGATCTTTAAGAAATTGGCCCATACAGCTAAGTCCAATGCTAGGCCTTCAAGCTGGAGAACCAGCAAAGCACATAGCATGGCTGAGTCTAAGTCCCTGTGCAGAATTAGGGAAGCCAAATCAGGAATTCTCTGTTAGAGGGCAAAGAATGTGGGGGCAACTGGTGCAAATCCAAGAGGCCAAAAGTTGGAGGACCTGGAGTTCTGGTGAGAGTTGTGGGGGGAGAGTCTCAGCTCCAGAAGACATCATAAATTCACCTCTTCTCTGCTTTTTGTTCTGTTGGGGCTCTCAGCTAACCAAATGGTCTTTGTTCATTTTGAGGGTGAATCTTTCCTAATGCTCTGACTCAAATGCTAATCTTTTAATACACAGGCATTTTCAAAGAATGTAAAATGGACTGGTTCCCTTTTTACAAGAATCAGTAGCATGAATAACCTTCTCTCCAGTGACTCTGATTGCAGCTATTTTGGTACATATCCCTGCTTTTACTCTTTAAAAATTCTCATGTAATGATGCAATTCTTATTTCTTCTACAAGGGCAGCTTAAGAATTCCTCAAGTTCTCTCAATAAATCAACAAAAATAACATTGGAACATACAAGTTTAGATTTCAAATTTATGATATATTGACACAGAGCTACAAAACTGTGTGTGTGTCTGTTCCCTAAGATAGCCAGATGATAAACACTGTACATGTTGAATATTGATACTATTTAAAAACCTTTAAAGACAAAAGGGCACATATTGAGCATATTCTTTATTTAAATAAAATAGTTACTTAGCAAAGGGTTAAATACCTTTGGAGCATTCAATAAGAAAACTAAAATCAAAATAGAAGGAAGAGCTAAACATTAAAACAGCAACAATGAACTTATTGGAAGATGCAATAGGTAAAACACTTGAAGTCACAGGTGTAGTCAAGGACTTTCTGAACAGAGCAGCAATTGCACAAGAAATAATAGCAAGAATCAAGGAAAGAGGTTATATCAAAGTAAAAAGCTTCTGCACAGCGAAGGAATCAATTAGTAGAGTGAAGCCACAACTTACAAATAGTCAAAAGTTTGGCTGTTATTCCTCAGAGGACTAATATCTAGAGTACAGAAAGAATCCAAAGAAATTAGTCTGCCCAAAATAGAAGACCCACTCAAGAAATGGGCACGTGAAATGAACAGAAACTTCCCAGAAGAAGAAGTACAAATTACCAACAAACATATGAAAAGAAGTTTAACATTTCTTGCCATTTGAGAAAAGCAAATTAAAACAATGTTAAAATTTTATCTTACACTGGAAAGAAAGGCAATCATTAAGATATTAAAGAATACCAAATGAATGCATAGCTGTGGTGAAAAGGAACCCTCCTTCCTAATTGGTGGGGATGTGAACCAGTACAATCATTATGGAAATCAGTATGGAGATTTCTCAGAGAACTAAAAGTCAATGTTACCCAGCTATTTTTAGTGGAAAAAGTTAAATACAAGAGTTTGAGCTTTCCAAATCCCTGTACTTAAATAAAAAGCAACGATGTGGATATTATTTGTGATGACAATGAGCTTAAGATTTACTTTTGTATTGCAAATTGTTCATGGAAATTGTTAAGAAACTGAAACACATATTTATGATAAATGCAAAAATAATCATTCATCAACAAGCAAAAGAGTAAATATTTTACATTAGAATATAATGTTTGTCAATTAAGTCAGCAAAATATATTGCTTAAAGAATATAGGTAGTTTTAATGAATAAATCACATTTCAGGTGGAAAGAAATATTGACACAACTATTAAATAAATATTTGCAACATACGTAAAAACTTAGGAAGTATGCAAACCTACTAAGACAAACCTCAGGTATTTTGTCCAAAGGAAACGATCCAAAATACAACAAAAACTATAAATAAATATTCATCATGGTAGTAATATTATTAATTACCAATGTATTTCTTTCAGCATCTTGAATTGTAAATTTTAAGTCATTAAGTACACATTATTGATTTCATAAGAATTTATTGGGCAAAAACTGAATGAGGCAATTGCATTATATATAGTTATAAGGCATAATAATGCAATGAAACCTACTAACCTATCTGTGTTCACACGTCTATTATACTTCTTCCATTACAGTGACTTCCTCTATGAGTCCTGTATTTATCATATATAAAACAGGTATTCTTAAATATAGTATCTCTTCTGTGTATGAACATGAGTTCCATAAATATGAATCACACTGTAACTGTCCATGATTTCATTCTTTTTCTTCTCCTCTTTTCTGTCCCTCTTTATTTTCATTTATTATGCATTTAAGATGTGCCTATGTCTTTATATGTGGTTTGATAAAACTATTTTAGGACTGTTAAACAATCTGTCAATTTTCTTATAAGAATGCACCTGTATGTTTCCCAGTTTATTTCTACTCATAGTGTTGCTGTAGTCTAATATGCCACCACAGAAGCACAAAAACTCTCTAGTACATAACAGGTGTGGGATATGCTGAGAAACAGAGCATGTATGTTTTCAGATTTAAAATACAGCACCAATAGAGCTTCAGGTTTACAAGAAGTGTTGCAGAGAGGACAATAATGATGATTGCCCAACATCAGGAAAATATTTTATAATACTAACCAGTAACTGAGATTATAAAGTATACGCTATGTATATGTTAACAAAATGAAATCATTGAAAAAAACAGCAAAAATTTGTTCACTAAAGTGATTAAACTAATATGCTCCAACCAAAAGGGTAAGCATTTCAATGGCCTCATTGAGTTATATGCTCTTTAACATGTGTAACTTCAGCTTTCGGCTTTGCCAACAGAGAGTAAATCTGCATTTGATTGTGGTTTTATCTTGTATTTCTCCATTTACAAAGGAATTTTAGTGTCTTTTCATAGCTGTTTTATTTCATGCTTTGTTTGGTAAAATAAACACTCATTTTGTCCATTTTTCTATCAAAGCATTTGCCTTTTAAATTCATATTTATGTAAATTTAAATTTATGTATAGTCTGAAATATTTAATGTTTAGTTAATACAGAACATTTAGTCTAATAATTGTGAAATAAACATTGATTTTTAAGTATGTACTCTTACAGTATTTATCAAAAGAGATCATACTTTGATTGTAAATGTTCTTGATAAAATTAAAAGAATTAAAGACAGAAAAATATAGTCTTTGATAGTCATTAGAATTTAAAACAGAAAATAATAAACGAAAGCTGTGAAAATCCATACAATCTAAACAAAAGATATTTAATTAACATATGGGTTAAGTAAGAAATCAAAAGATAAACTAGAAACTATTTAAACCTGAATGAAAATATAAACATAACATTAATAGATTAGAAACTTGTGGGGTTCCATTAAGAAATATTTGGGAAACAGTTATTTTGTTTCCCATATTTATTGCCTATATCAGAAAAGAATGAAGTCTTTAGGTAGATTTTTAAAAATTGTTCTCACTTAAAATACTAGAAAAAAGAAAAGCAAAAAAAAAAATAAATAATCAATATTCGAAAGAAAATAATTAACATCAAAGTGGAAGATCAATTCATTAAGATCAATGAAAGGGAAAACAGAAAACCAACAGAGAAAAATCTCTTTAACAAAAAGCTGATTCTTTGGAATAATTAAGAAAATTGCTAACTTGAGTCAGACTCCCTGAGAACAAGCTATATTTTTTGGAGTATTCCACTCCATAAAACTATTCATTGATCAAAATCAGGGGCACAGGTAGGAAAAGCAGCTACTTTACCTTTACAAATGTGAAAATCACAACCCTACACTTTTCTATTTTTGAACCATTTTGGTTCATTTTCAGTATCTGAGCTTTCTTACTCATTATTAATGTTGTGACATCACTCACACGAAAATAAAGGTGTAGCGAATTTTGAGGTCCAGATAACTAACAAATATTTTATTAGTATAAGGATGTTCCATGTCATTTTTCAGAATACTAATGGTTTACAGAATTTTTCTTTGAAACAGCAATTTTATCAGGTGCCCTATATATTTACCTGACTGTCCCATTCAAAACATGTACAGCTGGTAAGTGCTTGATTGCTGCTAAAGTCCTAAAAGTCTGTAGATATTTGAGAAAGACTGATGTATGTAATAAATGTTTTAAACTACAACTCATATGTAGATATATTTATCACTATTCTCCTTCTCCTAGGTAATTTATCACTTATCTGTTTTCAAAGCCATAATTTTTTTTTTCTTTTCTTTCTTTTAGTATCAGGAATTGAACTCGGGACTTCACGATTGCAAGGCAGGCACTTGTGCCACTGAGCTATATCCCCAGCCCACAAAGTCATAATATTTAAAAATATGGGAAACTTATCTTTCACTGACTTACAGCCTACAAGGTCCTAATCAGAAGTGAGAAAATAATCATCATTAGTTGAAGGAACATGTATGTTTGATAGTAAAATTTAGTGAAATAGAAATCCAAATAGTGTTTAGTTGATTTTGGTAAACAAAATAATTTACCACTAATGAACTGTATAATTATGAGAAATATATTTATCATGTGAACAGATGAAGAAAGTGTTACAGCAACATTAATCTGAGGAAAAATGTATCTGATTTCCAATCTTAAACCTCCAAGATCAATAGACGAAAGGACCTATGGCATGAAATACAGGTTTATATAGCATTATACATCATTAAATGTTGACCAACTATCTACATATCTAATAATAGAGAAGTACCAATTTTATTTTATGGTTTGGCATACCATGACATGATAAGCAATCATTAATATTTTTATTTTCAAAGAAAACATACATGTATGTAAGAGATACATTATCTCTTGTTTGGTGACACAGTAGGATTATGAGCAAAGTTAACAGTAAGATTTTAATTTTGCAAAAATTAGGGTATGCATACAGAATACATAGATCCAAATACACATATTCATATGAAATATTTCTATGCAAATATGTGGATGCATTTGTATATATGTACTCAAAATATCTTATATTTCTGCACAGTCAATACTCAGAGCCAAGAGAACTGGCAGTCTTCACCTAGAGATATTCTTCTCCACTTCATCAGAGGGCAGATTCACTTAGAGTAAGTCCTATATCTCACTGATCTTCCATGATTGTACAGTCTTCTTTCTGTCACATCAAAAGAATTACTTTTAATCCAGAATAAAAGTAAAGTGACTCTCTAGCGAGGAGAAGAAGAGCAGATCTCCAGCAGCCCTATACTAGATCAAATTTCCTAAATTGAATGTACTTCTGTTAAAATGCCTCTTTCTGCATACAGAGTGGCTATTACTACATCACCTTGTAGGGAATGGTTTGAGACACTAGAGATATTATTCTGGTTCCAGTTGCAATAGTCTTTATCTTCACCCATGTGGAGAAACGTTCTCCCACCCCCGTACCCCGGAAATGGGGTAAAATCTCATCTTTCAATTTTTGATAGAAAAATTTTAGAACAACTTGTCTGTTAATATATTTGAGGGTATATTAATCACCTTGCAATGGTAACAATGGCCCAATATCTTTATAGCTCCCTGGCTTAGAATGATAAACATTTATTTCTTAAACACCTTACAGACTATGGTAGATCTATGTATGTCTTACGTCATCTGCCAAACCGGTTTCAGGGGTAATCACAATACCAGTGGGACACAGATGTACACTCATTATATAGGAGACATGGCAAGTCATGTGTCAATAGATGTATAATTCTGTTACAGGAAGCAGAAATGTGTACTTGGGAATGTTAAACCAAACTACATAGTTTATTTTTATCAAGCTTTAAATCAGAATTCACATATACACACTCAATTATTATTTTTTTCACACTAAATTATTTTATAGGAAAATTTACTGACATGAAACAAAACAAAGTATTAATAGATGTTCTCCCTTTAATGGGAAATTATGGGCACTTTTTCACTTTTAATGCTCTATGTATTACTAAGTTTCTTAAAATACACACATATTTTTATAAACTGAGAATATAAATCCAATTTATTAAATAGTGTCATCATTGAATAGATTTCAAGAGATTTCTGATTACAGCTAATGTATGAAATTTTTCATTTCATTGGACATCAAGAACTATTTTCACTAAAGGTAAATATTGCTTCTCCCTTTGGATCAATAAATCATGATCTATTCCACAAGAGAAGTCAATATCCACTTTATTGTTTCTCTAGACTCAAAATGGAAACTTTGATAAATGTCTTTAAATTTTTTTCAACTTTCTGATGGGATGTTCTTTAGCATCAACCACTGCTGCTGAAAGTCGGGTAATTAATCATGAGACAGACCCTCATCTCTGGAAAATAAATCAACCAGTAAAGTGTTGAACTGTTCATTTTGTTCCTTCATAAGCTAACATAAAAAAGGAAATTAATTCTTTTAAAGTTTGTTGTTACACTAGGTTGTACCATTCTAATGATTTCTTGAGATCTGATGCATAGAATTTATTTCGATATTATCTTCATTTTTCTCATATTTGATTAGTAGTACCAAGAGTTCCTCTGTGGTGTAAGAACACGAAATAAAAGTAAGTATAGTCTGTCTGTAGTACAGCCTGTGTACAGTCTGTCTCTGTTCCAATGGTAAAAGCATTCAACAGGGGAAAATAAAATCCTGTACACACATACAAATCTACACACAGCTGCACACAAAGCCAGTTGGAGACAAGTATTACTTTTCTAAAAATGATGTTACAAAGTAATAGTGCAAAGATATCACAGACTAAATGTTTAAAAAACAAAGCTGATCATGATTATTTTGATATGTACTCTTATAATATTTGTTATTATATTCATTAAGAAAATAGTTTAAGTTTTGTTTTGGGGGATATTAAATTATTAAAATTGACCTTAATTTAAATTTGTTCATGCTAAACTTACCTGTCAAATGTAAGAAAGTTTTGTAAAGTAATGTTTTTTCATTTAGTGGAATTCTTAAAATTCAGTCTATTATGTAAGTGCTTTAAAGGTTTTTAGCAAAGATTTAAGATTCCTTAGTGAAATATTTTTCGTGTCTTGCTCTTGAATTTACCTGTGGTTAGCTTTGTTATTGTTAAAACTAGAAGGCAGCTGAACATAGGAATTAGAAGACTGGTTCACAGTAGAATGTGTGATGTTGATAGACACGAATATGTCGTGGTAAGAATGTATTACTCAGTGCATTCCTGTAACGCAAAACATAGGCCACATGGACCTCAAGTTTACCATGTGCCTGTTGTGCCGCCCTGCCTGGAGCATGCCTGTTCTTATCCTAACTGCGTCTCCTGATTTCAGCTTAAACATAAGCTCTTCTGGGTTCCCGTGACTATAAATATCCTTCCACCACATATTCCAGGAGTTACTGTATGTGTTTTTATGTGTTCACTCAGCCCCCATAACTTCTGTTTATCTAACATTTTTTATGCTTACTATAATCAATATTTCACTGATTGTTACTTTTCTGCTAGCCCACTAAGGACAAAAGCCATCTCTGGGATATAAGTGTATAATGCTTGCCTTTCAATCTACTTTTCCTTAGACAGTGAGCTTTCAACAGATGATCAGTGAATGTTGTTAGAATGATTTAGGATGTGTTTTAACTTGAGAGGTATTGTAATTTAGATTTTATGAGCACAAACAATCCACAGTGTCTAGGCTTGATACCCACATGTGCTGTTTATTAGTCATGGAAAAGTATGACATTTGTGTAATATTCTAGAAATTAGGTTCTACATCTATAAAACAAACTTTATTTAATTAGGGTATTATAAATTAAGTCAGTTAATATATGTAAAACAACTAGATAATTGTATGGAATGTAAAAACTTTAAATTATATAATATGGATACATTTATTAATGATATTTTAAAATTTTTTATTTTTACAGTCTAAAAGGGCAAGGTAAACCTACAAATATTCCAACACAATCCAAACATGAAATACAGAATAATTTTAATTTCTGAAACACTATGCTGGCATGTACTTTCAATATTTTTACTATTTTTTTCCAGTTATTTTCTGACTCGTTCAGACTTACCAGAGTTATTCTATTTAAGCAGCTGCAAATATATCATTCATTAATCAATTTGGTAAGTACTTCTAGAATGCCCATCTGCACCAATTACTAGTACATACCTTGAGAAGAGCAGAAGGAAAAAGACAGTTAAATTTCATGATCTAATGAAGCTTATGGGGTGAAAGTCAATAGAAATAAAATAAATAAATACTTAAGAAAATGACAGATAGCAATAGGTGTTATGTAGGAAATTAAAAGAGTAATGAGACAGAGATTACCAGGGACAGTAGCTGAGTCTGAGACAGCAGGGAATAGATTGATACTGAAAATAACATTCATCAGAGACACAAATGGCAAGAGGACCCGACTTGTAAAAGCAGGGAAGAAGTAGACTCTAAGGAGAGAATAATTGTATAAATAGTTGTGAAGGGGAGAACACACTTCCCATTGTTAAAGAACCAAAAGTACTTCAATAATTTTAGAACATAAATCATGGGGATGCTGTTTAAACTGAGGATTGAATATGTGTTTAACAAGAGCTAGTATATACACGGATTCAAAAGATTTTGACAATTGAAGTGAACAAAGGCTAATGTTTTTGTTGTTTTGTGTTCGTTTTGTTCATGTTATTTTTAGTGTGTTGGCCTGGTTTGATTTTATTTTTAGGAATTATCTAGGTCACAATCCATGGCATGCTACTGATAATGGAAATAGAAGACAAAACGGGAAGAAAGACAAATGGTAAAATGACTATCATCATTATCTTACCAAAGAACTCAACAGAATGAGAATTAGAGAGCTGTAATCAGAAAGGTAGGAAGTACATGGACATACACTGGAAGTGGTACATTGCTCATAGGTTAGAAATGAGATGAAAGTAAAAGGGTATAATCAAGGTTAAACTAGTGATTTTGGTTAAAGCTATAGCGTTAACAGATATCATAAGGCTGTGCAGCTGAAACTCGGATGAAAGCCCATGACTTAAACACAGACTTAGAAATAGGACCCAGGCCTCATATTTACATTTGGGACTTATCAACATATGAATTTGCCTCTAGTTTGTTGGGGTTATTTTTGTGTACCAGGAATTGAACTTACAACCTTGTGCCTACCAGGTAGGCACTGTGCCACTGAGCTATATTCCTGGCCCTCACTATATGAATTTGGTGACTATTCTGTATTTAGTAAAAAAAAAAAAAAAAAAAATTAATATCTAATTTCTTTTATATCTTTGTTCTAATTTTATGTAAAATACTTGTTTGCTATTGATATCTAAGAGTCTGTGTAATACCGAAAATTATTCTTCTTTTATATTCAAGAACATTATATGAAAGCAGGTATACTTCAATTTCAGATATGTTTTTCACTATGACATTTTATCAATAGTCATCTGGCAACTAAGCCTTTTCAGATATGAGGAGGAAATAGATAACTCTAGCGTTACTTGTGACAGGTACTGTATTGAATTGATTAATGAGCTCATCCTGCTTCTCAGTTCACCGTGAGCATTCATTCATCATCTTGGATTGCCATTAAGATTACGAAAAATTTTACAGAAGAATGTTTATGCGTGAGCTCAACGAACAACTCTAGTCCTGCAGGTATATAATGTGAAACACAATTTCACACTCCCAAGAAAGTACCTAATTTAATTTTCATGTAGTCTCAAAATTAGATAATAAAATATCCAACTCTCATTTTCTCATTAGCGTTCCAAATAAAGATGCACTTTCTCCAAATCTAGAAATAAGAAAACAGCCTATTTCAATTTGATTTAAGCTGCTGGTTTGTAATAAAAATAAGGTTAGAATTTGAAGTAATCACATTTTACTCTGTATATTATTCATTTGCCAGTAATTGCTATCATCTGGAGAGTCCATAAGACGAAATAAGGAAAACCACATTGAGAAACAATCGGCAAAAGAGAAGGTATTTTCAAATAGGAAATTAGAGAAATAGAGTTCAGAGTATGCAGAGGCATAGAAGTTGAGGTGATTTTAGATAATTACTTATTTCTGAGGGAAGCTTTTGCAGAATGCAACATGTATACTTGAGAAAGCTAGAAGAGCTGATTGGGAATTAGCAGAAAGGAAAAACACTGATGTTAAAATCTTACCTTTGTTATTCCACAAGCTTTGAGCTATGAATTCTACTTAAAAATAAAATAGGGCTTTAGAGTCTGCTTGGGAGATTTACAGAAAGTGGTTGCTCCACCTCTTAAACTCAGTCCTACCCAACTAGGTCGCAATCACAAGATTTATCCATTTCAGGAGAAGCACAATGGTCTATATTTGGATATTTTTAGTTTGACTGAATCACTGTGTTTAATGTGAAAACACAAAGATGTTATTTTTTAATATAGTGGACAGTTTTACTTAAGTAAATACTGATTTAGTCCCCATTGGTGTGCTTTAAAGTGCTATAATCTAAGAAAGAAGCAGTTTCCTTTTAGACATCTTCCTTTAGAGAAAGAGTGTCTCTCATGAACCATCTCTCTGTGCATTGGAATACAAGTCTGTTTGCTTCAGGAGAACAGTGGTGGGGATGGCAGGGGGTATGAGAATTAACTGCTAGTTCCGAAGCAGTAGCGCTAATACCACAATGAAACTCAAACTGTTTAATTTTTGGCAACTGAATAGATGGTTGCCAGCAAGTGATCCTCATTTTTCCTGACATTCCATTTATGACTCTGTTTTTATCAGCTACCACTGTGAATTTATAATTGCTAACAAAGCATTGCAGTACATTGCCAGATTTAAATGGATTTCATGGCACACTGATGCAATTATACGCCTTTTCTTCAAAGGCTAAATGTGTGTCAGCTCCACAATGCACCACATAGCAACAGACGGCAGTATTTGAAGCGCTGGTCGACTAAGTTAGTGAATAGTGCCATTTCGCTTTCAGTTAAGTCTGCTTAGATTGAGAAAACTAATCTACAGTGGGGAAGAAATAAAGAACTTTTATTCTGCCCATTTAATTTCCTACCACAGTTTCAACAAGTCACGCAGTTCTTTGAGTCTAGTGTATGATTACACATCCTGATTTCAGCAAGTCTCGTGAGCACTCATTCTTATCTCAATCTCGTGATTTATAACAGGACATGGGGGCGCGCTGTGAGGTCTCCATTATAGGCACCAACTTCTGGTTTGTCAGTATGAAAGGTTAAGGAGTCCTGCAAATGTACCTGAAAAGAATCAGCAAGGCAAAGAGCTTGAGCAATTATGTGCTATCTACAGGATGTAATATACAGCTTGCTACATTAACTGAAAAATTTTAAGAGCTAAACGTGTCTAGAGGAGGCTATAATAGGATGGTTGAGTTAAAGATACATAAAGTCTCAGGAACAGGGCCAGAGACAAGCACTGGGAACAACTTGTCCAAACTAGTTTCATGATGTGCTCTTCTCTTAGGCGGTATCATTTTCTTGTTCATTATTTCAGGGTTCACCAGAGCCACAAATTAAAGTGTTATTACTTGCATACATTACTCTCAAGTTGACTTTGATGTTAAGCTGGGATTCCTCATGCCATTATCATTGTAAGAAAAAAAGGTCAAATTTCTTCCTTCATCCATCCCCAGGGAAGTAGCACAACCTGGAAATGCTCACATTTAGCTAGGCACAAGCACCCCTGCTGGTCCCTGATGGTTCCTGGGTGCAGATCAGCAGATGCTTGCACATACACATAAAGAAATATCCCCATTTTGCTCTTTCTTCAAACGTGGAAATGTAGCGATAGAGAAAGCCTAGTAAATAGCTCTGATTTGTACCAGTAAGGAAACAACAAACACAATTCCAGACAAATATTTTTTAAAAGATCTATCCATTTATCCATGCAAATAAAGAAATCTAAAACTTAAATTATTTGCTGTTAGTATCAGTTTTCTGCTCTGACTTAAAATAACCCTCCCCCTGCCTTATAATCATTAGCACAGATTACAGTGATGCATCATACAAGCTAATTCACCTCCCTCATTATAGCATGAATGATAGAAATCTAACATATGTCTGAGGTCAGAGAAGATCTCTCTGCAATAAGAGAGAAGAATCTGTTGTTTTTCTATTTATCTTTTATGGAAGATCACGTTATGTGATACATAGTAATCAGCCATTTGTTGGATTGAACTGTTGCTATAGAAATTTAGAATTTATAGTGTTAATGTTTCTTAACAAAGTCATACTTAACAATTAAAATCCAAGATGTGTATAAACAAGCAAATAACTTTTTCCAGCTACTCCTTTCAAATAAGTTTTGTGCAAACTGTTAAGAGTTTTTTTTCCCCATACGGCATACGAGACTAGAGAGAAAATTTTCTTGTTTCCCACCCCTATCCTTTTTCTGGCTTGATAATGTCTAAAAGAATAATCTATTTATGCACTCTCTATTTCAAAATATCCAGTCCAGTTTAAATTTCATTCTTGTATCCAGTTCAATTCAATGCTTCCTCCTTGAACCACATTCATACTCCAAATCAGATCTGTCATGTACCTACAGATTTCATATTTCAAACCATTAAAAATGTCAAATAAAGGGCTAGGGATTTAGCTCAGTGACACAGCACTTGCCTGGCAAGCGCGAGGTCATGAGTTCGATTCCAGGTACCAGAAAAAACAAAACAAAACAAAAAAAATGTCACATAAGTAATAGATTAGCTATTAACTATCAAATCATCCATTTAGGTCAATAGCAAAGAGAAGCTCATCAGCACATACTAATTATTATCTGTGTCTATGATATATTTCACTCATTCTACATTAAATTTTGGAAAATGTATTTAATTTGTGTATAGAGAGTACTTTAAATTTTAAAAATGTTAGGATATAGTGTAAGAAAAACAAACATTAAATGGAATTGTGCTGCTATGATTTTATTCTCTTAATTTTATACTGGGTATACAAACTCATCTACTCTAGTTTTTCATAAAACATAATAAATTATTGTGAGCTATAGTCACCCTACTTTACTGCAGAATATTAAGAGTCTACTTTTTCTATGAAATTTTATTTTGGTACTTGATACACTATCTCTCCTTTACCCATTGCTCCTATCCTAAACTCTAGTGTTCATTGTTCTCTCTAGTTCTATCATTTTCTTTTAAGAGCTCTCTTCTTTCCTTACTCAAAATTATATGGTCATTTTTTTCTGGTTACTACTCATATGTTCCTCTTTTCTCTGTTTATATGTAGATTTTATATTCTTGATCTAATTATTTCAATATCTTAATTCTTCTCAGGCAAAGTTTTGCTTTCTATTGTTTCTGCTGATTATTTGTTAGTGGCAACTTTTTTGGGTGATGACTTCTGATCTATGCTTCAATGGTATTTTATCTGAAGAAAATCTTCCAGTCCAGTTTTGAATATTACTTTCTTCAGAGAAGAAGAGTACTGTATTAGCATTTCCTTTTTTCAGGGATCTCAAGGGACTACCAACCTGAAACAAATCTAAAAAGTTTGAGGTTTCTCAAATCATATCTGCTCTGTTAATTCTGCCATTAACTTCAGTGCATGAAGGTGAAAAGATTATTTTGAGGGCAAATATCACAGAAGTATGGATGGTTTTAAAGACCAATGTATCAGGAAATAATTTTGCAGAGCTCAGTGAGCAAGAGAGAGAATAATAGTGACTAATTTAGAATAGTAGTGAAGTAGAAAGATGTTTCATTCTTGCAGATGTTCATAAATTGTTTTTTAAATTTCAAATGAGATAGTCAGCCTTTGAAGAGCTTGGAAGCAGGGGTAGCATGATAAATCTTTAATTTTAAAGTCTTCCATTAGTAGAAACAAAATCTTATGTAAGAGCAGATGTGAAAGTAAAACTACTAGAACAGAGACTTAGAGGCTGCCTTTGTTAAAAAACAAAGGAAAAACTGACTCTTTACTTGGACATACGCATCCTTAATTCATAGTTTAAAGTAGGAGAAAGCTTGGCACCTTTTCTTTCATTTTACATCTGTGTCTTTTATTACCTTAAATTTTGAGTCAGATTTCTGCCATTTTCCATTTAGGGATGCTAATCACTTAAGGAGTATCTGTCTAAACATGGTGTATTCACCCTGTTTACTCATTTCCCTTCAGGACTGAGGACGCCAAAATAAGAGCAACCAAGTAATACTGAAGAGATTCAGAGACATGCAATTGCCTGTTTTGTAACTTCCTATGCCACGTAGCTGGAGTGGAGCCTAAAAATCTCCAATCATTGCCCTATACCTACAGACACCTTGGAGCCTAGGAATAGCAGATGCTTGTAAACAGATCACCCCATTATGAGAGCACCACCCCTAAGCAAAAGCAATCATGACACAGAAACTGAATTTACCCTCACATGAGAAGACCTCTTCAGAGATCACGCGGTAGAACCAGAAGTAAGACAGTGACTAAACCAATCCTACTACCTAGCAACCTGATTAAAAGCTGGCCTTACTTTTAGATTCAAGTCAAGTTGATTTTTCTATCATCTCTGTTCCCCCTCTCTTTGAGGTAAAAACCTCCCTCCCCAAATAACATATTTCCTGTACACTCATATATCTGTTGTGGTTTTCATTTCTGTTGTCACCAGGGTGAAAGATTCTGTGTCCAATGTCATTACTAACTAGGATTTTGAAAAAAATCTCTGAGAGAAATGACAGCAAATTTACTCCACAGCATCAGCAATAAAACCATGGGAATGTTTGGAGTCTATATTTTCTGCACGTCGACTTTGCAGATATTTGCTAGTATATTGAACAGAATATGACAAAGTTTGTAAAGTGAATAAATGTAAGGTTTTGGACCTGGTAGTAGGAAGAACAAATGTAGTCTGAGAAACAGTTTTATGGAAAAAGAAGTTTTAGTAGAAAGTTATTTTAGGTTTGCTAATATTGAGTTATGATTTAAATATATGCAATTATATATGTCGAGTAGAATCTGGAGTGTGTATTTCTGGAGTTCAGTATGGGAATCCGGGCTGGACACACGAATTTGGAAATTATTGTAAAGAAGCAACATTTGTAACAATACATGTAGGTAAAGACCTCAGATACAGCGCTGCAATAATCTGTGCTTAAAGGTGAGAAATATGGGACAAATCAGTATGAGTCTCTTTAGGAACAAGGAATGAGTTGCAGGAGGAAAACCATGAGAGAATTCTGTCTTTGAAGAATCCAATACAGAAAAGTATTTAAAGAGAAGGAAGGGATTAATCACATAACAGAGTGATAAGTGGAAAATATATCATTTGCATTTGAAGAGGGAGTAACTATGTCTATTTACTATTAGTATCTGTTTTAGAAGTATAGTCATAAAAGAGAATAGAGAAATGGAACAGTAACTCTGCAGGATTTAGATCAAGGCAGGTTGTTTATTGCACAGGGAAAATTGTAGCAGTTTTTCTACCAATAAGAATAACACACACACACACACACACACACCAGATAGGGAGAATAATAAGGCATCAGAAATATGAGAACATAAGCAGCAACTAACTCAATGTAACTATGAAATTAAAATGAAATCAGTCAGAAGAGCTGCACATTTTCCTCCGGCCACTTTCAGCTACTGAATCACAGGCTCAGAGTAAGCAATGTTTCTATATTCATCATAGTAGGCGCGCAAACTAGCAAAACTAAGGGATAATGAGAGTATAAATCGACCTTTTATGCAAGGGAACATGACATACATGGAAACGAAGCTGGATTAGGAGGGAATGGTGATTTTTTCTAAAGGGCTTTGTAGAATCAGTGATGCAGCATGTTCTGGAAAAACAGATGGTTGGTAATCTAATAACTGACCAAAGAATTGCAAGAGGTAAGTATCATAAAGCATGACTTGTAAAGAGAGGAGATGAAACTTGAGGCAAGAATCATTTAGTACTAAGATTTAGGAGTGGATGTAGTTGCATGTATTACTTGTGAGGTGGTGTAAGATGCCTGTTACAGTATAAGATCATTGTAGAAGAGGAAATCAGAAAATAAAGTAGGACATTAAATGAATGATGTTGTATTAGAATTTGTGTTAAAATCCTAAGGAATTGAAAGAGATGTCCCAGAATTTGTAGATGACCCAAAAAAGGAAGAGAAATGGGCAGAGATATCCTACTAATTTTTCAAAATGCTGAAATTTAGGGAAACTATTACTGTATTAGTAGTAAGACATATAATTTATTTTTCACATTTTAATATCTATAAAATTGAGATTTGTCACAATTTATGGCACCTGAACATCACCACAAGGCAACATTTCTGACCTCATTTTTATTGTTGTTTCAGATGGAACCTGGTTCTTTCCCAAAATGGTATAAGAGCTCACTGCAATCTGTTCATGTTCTAGTCAACACCATATTTCTGTTCTATAATCATTAATTCTGATATGGAAACCTCATTGGATTAAGAAATGCCTAATAGATTAGAATATCACCCTCCACAGTGGTCTTGAGAGGGTAATGGAGGCATGGTTTGGGAATCTTTGTATGGTCTTTTCCCTGTTTTCCTGTAGCACTGTTTTACTGCTCTTGTTCCACCTGTTATGAACTTAATACCTTGGTTCCAAACTTCATTTGGATTAATAAACACTTGATAAATTAGTAAAGAATGCTCCTAGGTATGTCTTTGTGGATCATGGAGACATGACCTTGGGTACTATATATGGCCCCTTGCTCTTTTCTCTCTGGCACTGTTCCCCTATTTTGTGTCTAGAGGTATAAACTGGGGAGCTTTGATCCATCACAAGTTTCTTGCATAATATTTCTGCCTTAAAACCTGCTGACCATGGAGTCTGCCGCAGGACTCCTTAACGGGTGAGCTAAATTATACCTCTCATCCTTTAAACTGCATCAGTTGTGTCCCAGTGAAAGGAAAGGTAACACATGTATCATTTCAAAAAGGAATATGACTGTTGATTGTTGGTAGAAAGCTAATTAATGCTTTATAGTAATATTAAAATAGCCTCAATAGCAAACTGTCAGGATGGGTATCATAAAATATTCTAGAAAACAGTAAATAACTCTCTTAATAAAAGCTATCAGAGCCAGGCATGGTGGCACATGCCTGTAATCTAAGCACTTGGGAGACTGAGGCAGTAGGATCACCATGACTATTCAGCCAGCCTGGGCTACCTAATCAACTTCAAGGCCACCCTGAACTACATCACAAGATCCTGTCTCAAATAAATAAATAAATAAATATAAATAAATGCATGATACATCATTCTTATAGCCCTTATTTTCTGAGGTGGGAGCCAGTGCTCTTAAATGCACACTGTGTGAAATTGTGTGGAAAAAAATTTAAACTTTAGTATCTATAGATAGAAAGGGAACTGAGGCTCAAATTCCATATGTGAAAATTATTAAGAATACCTTAAATTATTTGATTTGTACTTTGTTTTTCTTATGTTTGAATGAGCATAATACATGATAAAAATGTAATTTTAAGTCAAACCCTATTATTTTAATAAGACCAATAAAAAACTTTAAGAGATGAGAAAGGTTAATTGGCAGAGTTCATTTCTCATTCATGATACCTAAAATAATGGCCTGTTCTCCATTCATGATACCTTAAATACAGTAAAATAACGTGGTGCATTATCATATGTATTGCAATATTTTAATTTTTATTGTATTACTCTGTAATCATTTCATTCACTATAACTCCTCTCTCTGACCTCACAGAGAATAATTCCACACACTGATAGATAAATATGGAAATGTCAATTTCCTTATTGTACGTTGACAAGTACCTAAGTTCCAGTGCAGTTTCCTAACACATGCCATCAATAATTCTCACAGGTCCAGTAATCTTAAAGAGGATAACTATTCCCTAGTAACTCTGTAGGAGTCCCTTTTCCTAACTCCAATTAAAATACACTGTATTTGAAAACCTAGAGAGGAAGCTCAGCTATTTGTATTCTAATAAACTCTCCAGATGATTCTCTGAAGAACTGGCTGAGACCACTGAGTTTAAACAAGCCTTCCTGCTGCCCCGTTGTATCTTATTTTCTAATATGACAAAGTCAACAAATTCTTTCTTCTGTTGACTGAGCCTCTGGCAGTAGATGGAGGCAGAGGAAGTGAAATCCTCTGATGCACATCATATTTTAATGCTGTGTCTCTCCAGAGAAACTATAGGGCCAGTTAATGCTCAGATCTATGAAGTAGCACACCTGGTGAATGGAGAAGGAGTAAGATAGAAGAAAAAATGCATAGTGATAGTATAAAGAATAAGCAGGAGATGTTATCCCCCCCTTGTAATAATAGCTCACCAGTTTATATGTTCTATATGATCTCTTATAATTTGTGGGGCATGGCTGAGCTGGGATCAATTACACATGCAGGGCTAAAGCAAGGCCAGCCAGAGAACAAAGAGCACCCAAGGCAAGGCAGACAAGTTGCTAGGCAGGTCCTTTCTCCCATTAGGAGAGGGGTTTCACCTGTTATCAACCTCTTGCTGAGTATATAAATCAATGACTGCAGTTGCTAGGTAGTTCCTTTTCTCCCACCAGGACAGGGGGCACCACCTCAGATTTCTGCATTCTGACTCTTGTCCTTCTTTCTTCATTCTCCACCATCCTCCCCTGGGAATGTCAAGAGCTGTGCTGGATATGGCATTCTGGCACCTGAACAGGGACCTGAGGTATGAAGAAACCTGTCATGTATCAAGTGAGAGGACACTTCCAGTTGTACACACAAAAGGGAGAGAGGTGTATTGACATCATCAATATTGTTCCCACCATCAGATGTAAAACACAGGGCAAACAGGTTCCCAAGAACAACACATGTATATAGAAATGCTTGCTGTATTATTGATTCCCATATTTACCTTTTCTTTATGGACTTTGATCAGAGAGTGTCTCAATGATCAGATGCCTGTTGAGATGGTCACAGAGGATTTGGCTTGACCACTATCCTAAAACTAAGCCCCAAGCAAAAAAAGAAAGATAGTGGAGCAACAGTGCCCCCACAGAGCTTGAATATGCTAGCTTTACTCAATCAGATAAGGAAGGAGCTGTAAGGGCTAAATAAAGGCCTCTCTCCACTACAGGAGTGTATCACTGTGACTTCCATGACATAACTGTCCAAACTAAAACTGAGAGCTTTAATTGTGGCTACTTCTGCTTTCTCAGTTAAGAAAAATTTTGCTGCATCACAGGCTGAGACGCCCACCTATCATAGAATAGAGTCATCCTTTCTCACACCCTTGTAACTGGTGTTACAAGAAGGAAGAGGGGTGGGAGAATCCCTGGAGGGTTTTCAATGTGTTTACCCTGTTGCTGGGTAAACATAAGGTCCCAATTATCTGGAACAAGTTATACATCTTCATGAAGCTGTACCCTTTAAGACCTTAGAAGAACTAAAACAAGCAACTGCTACCTATGGTCCCAAAGCCCCTTTAATTTGGGTTTTTTTTTGTCTTTTTTTTTTTTTTTTTTTTTTTTTTTTTTTTTTGGTTTTTCTACTGTACCGGGAACCGAACTCACGACCTTGCACTTGCCAGGCAGGCGCTTTTACCACTGAGCTAAATCCCCCGCCCCTAACTTTGGGTTTTAAAGAGCTTACAGGACAACAGGTTATGGCCCCTAATGATTGGAAAGGAATGGCTAAAGCATATTTAGGTCTGGGAGATTATTTATTGTGGAAGGAAATTTTTTTGATCTGTGTGTGAATCGGACCACTCACAATGCTGTTCACAACCTGGTTAAGATACATTAACCAAAGAAGGTGCCTTTACTGCCACAAATAATCAACTTACTTTTAAAGTGCAAGCATATGAACATATTAAAATAGCTGCCACAAGGGTTTGGAGGGAACTTCCTTCAAAGGGTGAGACATCCCTTGATTTGACCTCCATTCACCAGGATCTAGATGAACATTTTCAAAATTTTGTGGCACATTAACTGCAAGCTACTGGGAGGATTATCAACAACACAAAGGCTGGCAAGCAAATTGTTCAACAATTGGCCTTTGAAAATCCAAATAAATGGTGTAAAGAGGCTTTATAAGCCCACAAAAACTGGGCTATGCTGTCTGACATCATTCAGATCTGTGCAGACACTGGCCCCTCATATGCACAAGGGGCTGCCTTGGCAGCAGCTGTGACTCAGGCTATTCATACACAGCCTAAAGGACAGGGAAGGAAGAAGATCACTTGTTTCTGTTGCAGGGTGAGGGACATTGTGCTCAACATTGCTCTGTTGCACCTGTAGGGACAGCACAACCATTATCTGCCCCTTCAACAAAATCTTCCAGTATCTGTTCAAAGCATAGATGAGGATATCACTGGGCTAAAAAGTGTACATCTAAGACTGGTGTGGAGGGCCAATCTATTCCTGGGAAACTTCCAGCAGGGCCTGCCTTGGCCATTTTAAACAGTGGGGGCACTGTCTCTAATTCCTCCCCAGCCCTACCCTCCACCACCAAGCATGCTTCTGACCTCTGGCAAGCAAAAAAGACAGTTGAGGCTTGGAAATCAGTCCCTCTTTCAGATTCCTACTAATTCCTGAAATGGAACCCCAAGCTATTCCTACTGGACAGCAGCAGAAACACAGTTCAATCAGGTAAAGGAAAAGAAGCTAGGAAGGGTCCTTTGGAAAAATTCTCATACTACACAATGGAAAGGACCCAGCCTGGTACTCATATGGGGCTGAGGCTATGTGTGTGTCTTTCCAGAAAATGCCGAATGGCCTATCTGGGTGCCACAGCACGCTGATCAGCTTTATCACAGACCTGGATGCAGAAGACGGAGTCAGTTCCACCTTTTAAGCAGCTGATGCTCATTTCTGTGGCAGTGATGCTTCAGAGACCATGCCACAGCCATCAGGTGAGGATGGGGACAGACACGACCTGGGGCCAACTGAAGAAGTTGACTCAGGCTTTCCAGAAGATGGTAACCAAAAATTACTAAAATGGGAGGTCCAAAAATGGGAATCCCGGTCTGAATAGGTGACAGAGTAAATGGAGAAAATTGAACTGGAGGCTACATGCAAGAAAGGGACACAAAAATTGGCACTATTCTTAAGACAAAATAAAATACAAATATATATATATTAATTATAAAAAAGATTTTGTTCTTTCCAAATTTTTCTTATGAGAGATCTCTGCTAATTGACCTACCAAAGATTCTCACTCATCTATTTATAATTACAAACTTCTAAAATTGTAAAAGAGTTACTATAATTCAATTCGGCCAAAAATTGAATTATTTTGGGCAGAGAGCGCTTTGATTTTGTGAGCAGATTGTCTGTGTATGTTTGTTTGTCTGTGTGCCCAATTGGTAAACAGATGTTTTTATTTGAGCTCCACAAATTTATCTTCTTTCTGCATTTTTGGATTCAGCTTATAGATAAATATCATCAAAATTAAACACTTTCTTCCACCTTGGTAACCAGCTGGTCAAAATGATGTTAAAATTGATTTTCTCCGAAGTCATCAGAAATTTGTTAAGGTAACTAAATGGGGACCTTTCCGGCTTGGGGAATTATTGGTCAGGGCACCCTTTGGTGAACAGAGGAGCAGCTGCCTGGGAAAAGCATATCCTAGCCTTTGTTCATTAATAGGAAGCCCCAGTGATCTTCATAGGGTTATGGGAGACACCCCAAACATGGTGCTCAAAATATACTATTGTTACATGTTTACATTGGTCCACATCAAAAGTTTAAGTTTTCTGGAAATAAGACAAAAGTTTTCTGATTTAAAAATGCCCTGGTACAAAACTAAGAAGCAAAAGTTTTCATATGGCTATGACAATCACTTGTTATTAAACTCAGATATATTAAATATATTCATTCATACCTTCTGGATATACAGGTCTTCCAAAATGCAAAACTGGGACTGTTTAGACTTTTCTTTTAGATTCAGACATCTATCTTTCTCTTGTGCTCAGCTAACTAAAAGTTTTTTTGTTTTTTCTTTTATCTGGTACCGGGAATCAAACTCATGACCTCACATTTTCCAGGCAGGCACTGTGCCACTGAGCTAAGTCCCCAGCCCAGGTAAGTAAAAGTAATTGACCCTTCTAAGAAAGAAGCTACATCTTAACATTTATAACTGAAAGTATAATTTGATATTTGGGAGTATATGAATATATAATGCTAACACATTTTTTCTAACTCTCTTTTCCCCTTTTAAATTCCTCTCTAGTTTTGAGTTGAACTATTAATAAATGGAATAATTTTTCCTTGTGTTTCATGAAGACTATCTGTATCTCCACTGATGTAAATTGAAATACTATTGTAAGCAATGGAAATTGGCTTTGCCTAATTTAGATAAAAAAGAAATTTATGGGAAGAATACAGGCCTGGTGCACATAATCAGACAGACAGTTTAAGAACGATGTTCAGAAAGACAGGCTCACATTTCCAGTTGGCTGGAACAAATTAAATTTTTATGTGCACTTACTTGCATTTTTTATTTCTGTACTTTCCCTCCCATTTTATGTGAGGGCAGGTGATCTTTACCAACAGCCTTTCCCAGGTCATACATAGAAAGGGGAAGAAATTCCCATGAGGGAAATGCAGTGTCATTGGAAAAGAACAGGGCACTCCAGAAGTCGTGAAAATGACAAGCACCTACTGAACAATATTTACTCTCACATTTATTCAGCTATAACTTGGGTACTCTTTCTGGGTTTACAAGAGTAGAGGAAAAAACTTTATACTCTTTTATTCATTCAATAAATGTTTATTGCAAACCCATAGTGACAAATACTAGAACCTTCAGATACAAGACTGGCAAAACCTCAGTGATCTCAGGACTTAAAAGCCTAGTTTATAATGACAGTAACAATAACAAATGATTCCCTTCAACTGATGAATAAAGTTAGTTACATGAGGTATTGAATTAAATAATACACCAAAGGAAGACTTTACAAGACTAAGATAAAAAATGTGGGGTGGATGAAACCTCATGAGTAGGAAAAGATAGAAGATAATAAATTTAAAATATCTTCAATTTAATGTCATTCTTATAATGGCTGTATTCCAGGAGGGCAGGGAGAGAATATGATTTGATTCCACCAAATTTCTCCCTTCCAGACTTATCTGCAACTGCTGACATAATCCAAGTTAACAATCAGCAAATAAGATAAGTCAGAGCATTTTACAGTACTCTTACAATGCATATTTAGAAGGGAGTGATGGCTTCAAGGTACAGATGGTGTGTCTTCTAATTCTACAAAATGTTGTTGATCCATTGATTACTGATACTTTTTGCTGCATTCTAATGTCCTTTTGATCCTGGCTTTGTAGTAGCAGTCAAAAATGTGTTAATATGATGAAATACGCTAGTACCCTGAGAGTTTATTTCTCAGAGGCTTTGTTATTCTTGAAACCTAGTTGGAAGTCAAGCATTTTCTAGTAAAGTGATATAGTTTCCCGAACAAAATTACTAGGTTATTCCACCAAAGTGAAAGCAGTAATGGGGAGGGGATATCTCAAAAAAAAAGTATTAGACAAAAATAATACAATATTGATCAAATTAAAAGGACCTTCAGAAGTTAATACAAAACATTCTGTCTCTCAGGCAAAATGCACAGTAGCAGGTAACAGAGATACCCTGAAGTAGCGATGGGTGAGTCAGGAAAGTTTCATAGTCTATAGGAAGCTATAGTAATTCTGATGAGAAGGGGTAGCAATAGTGGAATAACAGGAATTTATTATCCAGCATCATTTGTTCCTGTATCTAGTATTCTTTACAGTAAAGGTAAGCTTACAAAAATCATTCAACTCCAGACAAAAATAAGTGGAAAATATAAATCTGAGCCGAGAAACCAAACTTTAACTTATCTTTTCAAGAAAAAAATCCATTACCTCCTGATTTGGAATTAACCAGTAGTGCAGAAACACTTTTATATTTAAGAGGGCAAACCCTAATGTAGCAAGACCAAAAATGAAAATTCAAGAATATCAGGAAGAAATTGAGAAAAACTCAAGATTATAGCACACAAAAAGTCTAATTTTATCCTGGCCTACTTCAGATAAGCCACCAAAATTAAGATCAAAGTAAATAAACAAGCTTCATTAAAGCAAGGTATAAGGGAGGGGCTGGGGATTTAGCTCAGTGGCAAAAGCGCCTGCCTGGCAAGCGCAAGGTCGTGAGTTCGGTTCCCGGTACCGGAGAAAAACAAAAACAATAGCAACAAAAGAAAGCAAGGTATAAGGGAAACCAAATAGATAAAAAGAGATAAGGTATTGAGGAGCTACGTCTACATCATGTGGAGGCAAAGGCATTATCAGATGTGTGTCCCCATACAGAAATGAATAAACACAAAATTATTTCATAAATTATATCAAAAATTCCACAGGAAAAAAACATAGCAGTGAAAATAAATGAAATCCACTTTACACATTGCAAAGGAAAGGACAATTATCTGATAATTACAGTTTGCAAAGGACTTGAAGAACTTTCGTTTCTATACTTAAAAGCCAAGTGTCAAACGAACAGTAGAACACTTAATGAAAGACATATAACTTATGTCAAAGATACATGTTAAAGTAGGAGAAGTATTTGTAACTGAAGAATAGGCAAAGGTTTCTCATACTTAAAAGTTCTTTTTAAATGAATGCAAGATAAAAGAATAAAAAAGTAAGAAATAGAATTTGAATAAAAAGAGAATTACAAAATTTTTAAATATATGAAGTATTTTCATCTTGGTTTATACTAAGGTAAATGCAAAGTCAAAGTAGAAACATATGGCAATATTTGAAGGACCAGAAAATTAACAATGTAAGTGTGACACTATTACACATGATCAAGTCTTGAAGGAACAGGATTCATGTTTTACGGATTATACTTGAAATACATGTTAAAATATTTAGAATGACATGTGTATCTAGTATTTCATTATAGAATTTTTTTCTTTTATCTTTTCTTCTTTTTCTTTGAGAAGTTTTTTTCACATGTCATTCAAATAACATAAAATGTTTCTATTGTAAATTTAAATACAGTTTATCTTTGGTGAATTTATAGTTGTGCAAACATCAGAACGACCCAATTTCTGAAGGTTTCTATATCTACCCCCAAAAAATCCTTTGTATTTATTTGTAGTCAACCCCCACTCCCACAAACATCATGCAGAGATGAGTGTATTTCCTGGAAATTTCATGTAAGTCATAATCGTATAATATGCAATACTTGGCGTATGATTACTTTCACACAACATGATGTTTTTCAGATTTTCATATTCTAACATGAATAATTATTTGTTTCTATTCATTGTTGAATAATATTTCATCTTGTGCATAACTTTTTGTTACCCATTTTCTGATGGACAGACAATAAAACTGTTTGTAACTTTGTTTCTATAAATAGAAATAAATGTTTGTAACTATTTGTTTCTACAAATATTCATATTTATGTTTCTATGGCATATCCTCTAATTTCTTTTAAACAGATTTATAGAAATTGAATTAGTAAGTTATGTGGGATTATTTAATATTTTAAATTCAACTGACCAAATATTTTTTTAAAGACATGAAGTTAAGCATCCGCAAGCAGTGTATGAGAAATACAATTTTTCACACTATCAGAAATCTTTGAGAAAAATGCCAAATGTACTAATACACCAGATGCAACATGAGTCTTATAAAGACAGGAGAGAAAAAAAGCCCCCAAAGGAGTAGAAGAATACTGGCTGAATAATCCAAACTCCCTGAAACCTCAGAAAGCTAAAGACTACTCTAAAATAAACTCAAAGTGGTTGTATAAATTGTTGAAAACAAAAATATAAAAAAATATGAAACCATCAAGAAAAAGTTGACCAGGAAATGAGTTATCAGAAATGTAATGGTCAGAAGGTAGCTGAGTGATGTATTCAAAGCACCAGGTAGACAAAAATCATGAACAAAAATAAATTCTACACACAAGAATTCTTTAATACTAAAGATACGCTTGATTTTAAACATCACAGTATAAAGGATTTTCAGATAAATATTTTAAAAGGTATTTCATTGATTTCAAATTATCCCCTTTAATATTAGGTTCAGAGAGAAACATATTTTTAATCAATGATGTCAATATCAATGGTAGTCACTAAGCAGTATGGACGTAACAGTTTGCTTCTTTGAGAATGAGTAAAATCACTCATTCCTCAGACTGGAATGAATAGCCACAATGTCTCACTGACTTATTGTGCACAGTTAAAGGCTGGGGATTTAACTCAGTGACACAGAGCTTGCCTGGAAACTGTGAGGTCCTGAGTTCAATTCCTCCCTCTCCAAAAAAGAAGATGCAAACAGAGTAACTTTGAGACTGTTGCATCTGACTCCTGGTCTGGGAACCAAAGATGTCACATGTGGGGGATGAGCACCACTGCTCTGCTGTCCAAGAAACCCACCAAAGTTTCTAAATCCAGCCCGAATGCAAAATTAGAGGGACAAAGGTCAATTAAAGGGTGATACTTTATTTGTAAAGAGGAAAAGAAAGGCAGAGAAAAGCAGACAATGGATAGCACCCTGGTAAGTAAGAATCAGGGTAGGTGGATCTAGAAAGATGGAGGACCCAGGGGCCCTTCTTCCCAGCTGCTTTTATAGGGGGTGAGTGACTCCCCCTCACTCTGAACTTGCCATAACTGAATTGGCTTCTGAGCACCTCTGCCTAATGTCCCTTCTTCTGGTGGTCTACATGCAGCTTCTTTCCCTCTGTCTAATTGTTGTGGTGTGTTAACTAATGGTCAACTTGGAACACCCAGCTGAGAAATACATTCCGACTACTTGTTCTCCATCCCACTTAGTTAATTAGCACTCATTTCTTATTTGTACATCCTTCCTTCCTTCCTTCCTTCCTTCCATCCTTCCATTCTTCCTTCCTTTTTTCTTTTTTCTCTTTCTTTCTTTCACTCATTCATTCTTTCTTTTTCTTTCTTCCTTTCCATTCTTTTATTTTCCTCAGTGTGAAGGATACAATATACCCTGGCCAGGAATGTGCAAATTGATATTTGCAACTTGATATTTAACAAAATATCACTCTAAATCAGGATACAGAGCTCCACTTTGTTACTATCATTTTTATTAAAAAAAGTAATATCTTATTTAAAAGCAGTGATCCAAAAAATTAAATACTGCTTTACCTGATAACATCCAGTTTATTCTGATAGGTCAATAGTCAATCTGCAAGCAGATATTATTATAATCACTCAAAAATGGGTAATTATAAAAACCTGTACTTATAGACCATACAGTATTGATGAGAGTACAATATTTTTTTCTGAACAGACAAGGTCTAGCTACAGTTCATTCATGTACTATTTAACTAAACTTGCAAATTAATTATATCCTGTGATTTCCAGTTTCTTTGTCCATAAAGACATACATAATGGCAACCATTTCAGGAGGCTATCTGAAGATCAAACAAACAATGAATAAAATCCATTTAGTTGATGTTTACTCCATAAGTGTTCAGTAATTATTAGCTATGGCTATTAACAATAGTAATTGTTGGTAGGTTCAGATATTGCACTTACTATTTTTACTTAAAATGAAGCAAAAGTCATGACCAAGTCAATAGATTTTGAAATGGCATTTATTAAAAGGAGACACTATTCACCAAAATATTTTAAAATGACTGAGTTTATGTAAATAAAGCTGTAAATATAAACCACCTTATTTTTCACAGTAAACTACTAGAAGCTAGTGATAAAATAAGATCCCTACTATTATCATAACTAAATTGCAATGCGTCAGACTTGTTGAATGAAGCTATTAAAGGAAAAAACAAAAAATACCATTACAGGCTAGGAAAAAGTAAAACAGTCACTATTTGCAAATACAATGTTAACATTAAAAACATCAAATAATTAACCAAAACATTATAAGCTAAAAAAAATAAAACTTAATGCATTTCCATAATAATTTAATGAAAATACATGCAAATAAAATATCCATTTAAAAACAATGAAAAAATAAAATTATTCATAAAACTAAAAAATAAAATTCATATTTATAAAAATAATAAAACTTCTGTAGAGCTTATATGGGTAAACTAGTGCTACACTTTCCTACCAGAAAAAACCCTGAGTTTTAACAGAAAAATCTGGTCCTTTCCTGCAAAGGAAGATTCTATCTTGTAAGGACTGAACAGTAGAATTAAACAATAAAATCAAACCAACCTACCTGAAATACAGAAAGGACGTTTTGTTTTTCTTGGAAGAATGTAGGCTTCAATCTTGTGAGAATAAATGAACAACGATATAAAATGTCTCAAAAATATGTCTAGTTCTGTAAATAACACTGCTACAAATTGTGTTGATCAAAATATAAATATAGAAGAGGATTGCATGAGCAAGTTCTTAGAAAATTCTCTTGGGATTGCTTTGTTCTCATAGATTATTTTAAAGTACCAAACATGTCTATAAAAGTAGAAGAAATTATGAACAATGACTAATCCAAATTATACAGGTCTTAAACTTTGTAATATTTTGATGTAATAAGAAAGCTTTTTAAAATGTTGAACAATAAGGAACATGCCCAGGTAGAGTACAATGATTTTGGAGAATATCCAAGATTGGAGAATACCAGAGATTTGTTTCGAGATGCAAATGAGATTCATAAACGATACATTTTAACACTCTGATCTTCCTCACTAAGGAAGTCCCTGATAGGAGAACTATTTCAATAAGTCCTCCATGGCTTCTCTCCTAATCAAAGAACCCTAAATACTAACAACATGCATTGCCCGGATTACGATGGAATGAAGATATGTTTCCTTTCTTTGAACTACAAACTTTTTACAAAATGTTTCATTTAACTGTATAACTAAACATGGACTCTATAATACGCTTTAATTGTTCTTCATACACAGACAGCCACTTCTACTACCAAGGAAAATTACTTGAGACACCCTTACACATATTAAATGAACAGAATGGAAAGATGAAAAATCAGCAAAGGTTTACAATATCTTATATACATTGAAGATATATTTAAAGTCTTGATGGACTACCTTTATTCTTTCATACACTTATTAAGGCTATGGACTAGCCTTTTTAAAAAGAAAAGCTACACTCTCAGTTTATCCTTTAGCTCAAAATAAATTTTGAATTTATAAAAAATGAAAATGCTACTGTCAAAATATCAGAAAAAATGTCGGTAAACATGTTTTTATCAATAGATTGTAAAAAATCTAAAATGGAACCAGAAACAATCTAGTAGAGTGCTAGTTTATTGGATAATCTAAAATTGAAAGACTGATTGCTACAATAAATGTAATAAATAAAACTAAAACACAAATAACAAAGTAGTAAGACATTTGCACCAAACATTCGCATTTCAAAGAAAATATTTAAAATCCTATACACTGTTTTCACAAACTATTTGTTAACTTCAAAAATATAAAAATGAGAAAAAAAACAATAGGAACTTCTAAGTTTAAATCAACTAGCGAACATTGAGCAAAACATATTGCTAATATTCTAATAATAATTAATATAATTTCTTACTCAGAAGATAAACTGGTACAAAATTCCTTATAGGTATTTTGGAAACTTATTCCAAAATTTAAATCCTAAGCATTTTCTATTTTCCTGTCCCATTGTCTAAAGAATATATTTCTAAAGGCAATAGTATATAACAATACAATACAGTTCATTATTACAGAATGTTAGAAAATATCTGATATCCAAGAACACAGAATTGTCTATATAAATTATGATACAAACATGCATCAGATACCATGAAACTACTGTTTTAAAAGAAAGCTTTTAATACTGTCATTAATAAAAAGTTTAATTTCAGTTTAACTCAAGAGATAACACTGCAATAATAAATAGATAATCTCCCCTCTGCCCAACTCTACCTCTAACTTTTAACAACAGTGATGATAACTTGAAAAAATTTCAATGTGACAGATACTCACACTGTGCCCTTGTACACATGCATGCATTCTCATTATTTATTTAATACATAGTTAGATATGGTTTAATTTGTGCCAAGATTCTGATTTTCTAGTTATTTACTGTCTTGTTTTATTTTGTTTTGTTTTGTTCTGAGACGATATGTCAGCAGGGTTTCCCCTTTACATTTCTATACAAGCTTGCAGGAAACTCCTCTCTTGGAGCCTGTCTGACTGCTTCTCTAATAAAAATAAAACCGTGCAGTGTAGTTTTCTCCAGCAGCTTTTTCTCTAGCTCCTTTTACACACTTCTCCTATTTTTTTTTAACATCAAGCAGAATCCAATATGAGGCATCTCTTCAGTTTCAAAAAATTAAGTTGCAACAAGGTATTTTAGAAGTTAGTAAGTTTATTCACATTTTAAAGTGTATGCAAAGAGTCAGTTTTTTTTCAAATTTGTATCCTGAACTCCTTCTCTAAAAAAAAATGAAAAACTTCCTCTCATCCAGAATAGTTTCCTGCTCCTTTTCCTTGACACCCAGGTATAAATGACCAGTGCCTTAATAGACTTAACTTTTCAAAAAAAGATGTCCTTACTTCAAAGCCAATTTCTCCATAAAAGAAATTACTCCACCAGATGTGAAATGTATCAACTGTTTCTAACATTTTATGTCTGACAATAGGTGGTTTAAACTCAAGAAATTGTACTACTGTGGTTTTCTTAAAGCAGTATTACTGTAAGAAATTACATGAGCTTACTATTCCAATACTAGATGTAACTCTTGTCATGTTTTATTTTCAAGAAAAAAATTAAATACTTATTAGTCATTCTGCAGTTAAAAATCAACTGTATTACCCAATTTTTTGTCTGTGAGATAGTAACATAGTTTTGTACGTGACTGGAGGCTTTTCGGGGAAGATTGTGGTGGGATGGAATGCATATTCCCCATCAGAACTTTCACTCTACTCTTCTTCCTGTGTGAAAAGCAAATGCAGTGTCTGGAACTTCATCAGAACTGCATCAACTCTGATTCTACGATGATGAGAATTACATATAAAATAATGGTAGGTAAGGTTGTGAAAAGATACTGAGCCTCACATCTGTTTGCCAAACTACCATAAAGTTTCAGGACTGTCCAACCCTGACTTCATGCTGAAGGAGACGAATGCATACTTCCTAATACAAGTTTATGTACACCCAAAGATACAGTAGATTTCCATGAACATGTAATTAAAATGCCATGAAGTTCAACATTTACAAAATGCTCCTAATTTCTCTTACTTCATAATTAAACTGGATAGTCAATTTGTTAAATTAATTCTCTCCTCACATCCTTAACAAACAATAGCACTCATATTCATAAATGTACTTGTTTGTCTAATTTACTACCAAATGCTAGCTATACAGTATTAATAAACATGTTACTATAACGGTATGTACAATAATTGATTAATTTCATTTGAAAATGCAATGCACTGCACTGATTTGTAGAATCTCAGTTGTAAAAGTGTTCTCAATTATAATATGCTGCATGTTACTCATTCTTTGAAGTAGCCTTGTAATGACCAACCAAACCTACTTCCAAATTCTGATGAGTTTTATATCTTCACAAAACCTTAATAGCAAGAATTACAGCATAGATTGCCAATGTCCTACTGGGAAATCTGACATCTGATATCCTTTTTTTGTTTGTATAAAAAATGATCACAACATATAAAGGTAATGGGCCATTTATGCAAGAATCTACAGCATGTTATTTCAGATGTGCAGTGCATAAACATTAGGCATTTCATCTTTCATTGTGTGATTTCATAATGATTTATTTCTTAGACTTTGTACTATAAAATCATATTTATAAAAGGAAATCCATACAAAATTCAGTGAAATCCCTTGAAATGTATTCATCAGTCTTTGTAGAATCAAACATTTTTCACACACCACAATGAGTGAAACAAAATGAATCAGTTATCAAGCTGCTTTGTTTTACAGTGCATCTAGCAAGTCTCTGCTATTGTATGAACTTTGCTCTCAAACTCACAATCCTCCTGTCTCAGCCTCCTGACTGCCACCATTACAAGTGTGTGCCACCATGCCTGCTTACAAAATGTAATACTTCAAAATTTTCAATTTTTTCTAAAGATTTTGTTGTTGCTGTATTAACAAAATCATTAGATTTCATGCTAAAATTCTCTTAAGTGGAAAGATACAGAGATGGAAATTTGCATGACAGATGTAAAGTTGATTTTCCTTCTCACTCTCATTTTTTCTTTTTAAAGCAAACAATGCACAGAATAGTGTATTTTTGCAATGCATACAGAACTCAAGATGAAGTAATGCAATTTTCATGTATGTTGTGTTCATAAAATGAGCACATAAAATAATGTTCACTGTTCATGTCATACTGAGACTAGGGAAGTGATTGACTTAGTGGAGCATATTTTGATTTATTCTCTTATACATTTTCTTTCTCAATAATACATTTAGTTGTGTGTTCCTTTTTGCATTTAAACTAACATTGAGAAATATTTCAAAGGTATATGTTCCAAAGGTCTTAAAAATCATATCCACCAGGTGTGTTGGCACACTCCTGCAATCCCAGCACTTAGGAGGCTGAGGCAGGAGGATAGCTGTGAGTTTGAGGCCAGCCAGGGCTACAAAGTGAGCTCAAGGCCAGTCTGAACTGTAATGAGACCCTGTCTCAAAGAAAGAAAGAAAAAAAAAATATATCCATCTTCCCAGACTTTCATGCAATAGGGAGAGACCATTTTTTCATTCTAGGATTAGTTGCAACATTTAATGGTGGTTTGCGGTACCAAAAGTTTGACTTGGACTATCAAGAAGAAGTTTTCAACAAATCAGAGCATAAATCTTACACTATAATCAGAGTTTAAAAAAATTACAACACCTCAGTAAAATCCCAAGAATGGATCATAAATATGTCAAGAAGTATCGAAGGTCATGAATTTTTAGAGTGACAAATTAATAGCGATTAAATTTACTTTCAACTATCAAAACTTCCCAGTATTAAAATAGTACCTATAAAATCACTTCATGTGTAATTTAGTTTCCAACCATCAACAACTTATATTTGACTCATCTTTCTACTGTGAATAAATATAAATTTGGACAAAATGCATAATGTGACTATTTATGCAAAGAACAATAAAAGAACAGGACCATAATCTTTAATACAAGGAATATAACAATTTTCTGGGTAGCATTTTCTTCACTTGTCTTAGGAAAATGAAGCTTAAGAAATTCAGTCCATTGCTGAACTTTAGAAGCAGAGATCAGAATTCTGTATTTCTGAAGTACCTGGAATATTTAGGACAGATTCATAGAAAGGAGAAAATTAAAGACAGGAACCCCAAGAAGTCTACAAAGGCTTACGCTGGGTTTTTGGCTGGGAAGAATTATAGAAAGTGGGAAGCTCTAAGGGTGTTTTCGTTTGCTTGTTTTGTTACCCAATCAAAATGCCATCAGCAGGTGCTTGGCGAACATGTCTCTTTGAATCAACCTTTCAAATGGAAACGAATGATGACTCTGATGAAAAGAATCTGAAGATTTTTAACTGAATGATATAAACTAACTTTTACAATAAAAAAGTGCTGACTGACATAAACTTGGCAATAATGAGAAATTAGAACTAAAAACAAAATAAAATACACATGCACATTGGCTTGGTTGGTAAAGTTGTTTCTAATTGCACAGGCTAAAATTTTTGAAATCATTGTATATGTACATTAAAGTTGAACAAACAAGTAAGTGGATGATGGATGGTGGAACCCCAACTTTTAACTATTGGAATGGTAAGTTATATATGAGGGGAAAGTTGAAAAAAAATAGGTGTTCTGGAATACAGTCAGAAGAATTTGTACAAACTCATTTTTAAGTTAGCACACATGCTAGAGGATAGATTCAGAAATAAAGTATGAAAATCATACATGGGTTAGTATATACATATGTGTTCCAGCTGTGTTCACAAGCTGGGCCTAACTCAATGACACCTCAGTAGTAATGTGAACATATAGAATCCAGAATTTGATTTGTAAATAATTGTTCAAAAAATGGTACTAGAAAACAGAGCTGAGTCTAGAATTATTATTATTCTAGGGTTATTCAGAATAAGCTGAGGTATCTTGCAGTGTCAGAAATAAAGTGCCTAAAAGATAAAATGATGTGATAAAATGATAGGATCAAGTCAAATGGGCCCTGAAAGATCTCCTAACAGCAAAAGATGCAACAATTTGAACAGAATAAATAACACAGTAGATATACATATGTCAGTATCGCAATAAATAGACCAGTATAGACAAGTTTACTTGGAAGAATTCCAAATAACTAATATAAACATTACTTTCTCAAGAATATCATCATATATAACTCCCCATCTATTGGGTTTAGTGACTTAGTCCCAAATAATAAAGTATGAAAAGTGTATGTCTAGCAGGAAGGTTTTACAGTGGAGAAACCTGGGAAATACTACTTTACTTGGGTGGTCACAATTCACATAGTTCATGGTAAATTATGTTGATAGCATGTGTCTTTTATATGATGTGCTATGTTCTCCCACCAAAAACCCTTCTAGCCATAAAAAAGACATTACACAAACTCAACTGTGACAATGCCTCATGAGTATTTCTGGAAACTGTCAAGGTCATCCAAAACAAGAAAAGCCTGAAAAACCGTCAGTGTCCAGAGGCACCAAAGAAGTCATGATGGATGATTAAATGCAAAGTAATGTTCTAGATAAGATCTTATAATAGAAAAATGATTATTGGAAGCTAAACTCACGAAATCTGAAAAAAAAAAAAAGCTTAGAAAGTATATAGTTGGTAATAATGTGTCAATTTTGTTCATTAGTTACAACAAATGCACTTTAGTAATGTAAGACATAAATAATATGGGAAACAGTGTAACGTCTATGGGAACTCTCAGTACTGTCTTTGCAAAATTTGTACAATTTAAAAACTTAAAAATAAAGCATTGTTAATGCTGAAGTAAAACATATATGCAGCCAGAGCTTGAGTGGTAACTACTGACACCATGGTACAGAAAGAATAACCTACACAATGTCTGAAATTAATGAGACCAGAAATTGACTCACACAACTGGTGTCCTTCTCTTAAGATCCCCTCCGCCCACACACAATATAATTAAGTGCTCTTTGAAGAAAAGAGGGAGAAGAATAGTAGAGAATAAGACACTTACTAAACCACAATATTTTAAGCTTACTTCATATTATTTCAAAATCTAGAATAGAGAAATTTAAAGTCTCCAAACACAAAGAAATTATAAGAGGAAATGTTAATTACCCTGACTTGCTCAATGCACGTTGTATCCTTGTGTTGATATATCACACAGAATCCTATTATACGCACAATTAATTCATCTTAATAAAAATATATACTTAAATACTTAAGAGTTAGCATTTTCAAATGGAAGAAGCTTGTCTTGTGTAGCAAGATTATTATTTCAACAATTAAATGGGGAATTCAAAACTATTTACATACAGTCTCTGTTTCCCTGTGCCTGATTTATTTCACTTGATATCCTCAAGTACTATCCATGTTATTGCAAATGAAAATTAAATACTCCATTTTCTCCCTCATTTCTGGAAGCTAAAATGTAGTGACCACTACAAACTAGACCATTAGTTCTAGGAGTTTATAGCGCAATGTAATAAATGTAGTATGAAATTGATCCATTTTTAAAAATAACTTTATTCATTTAGAAAAATAACTAAAATTTTCCAGCAAATAGAAATGGTAAATGTTGAAGAAATAGAAATATATTTACCCTGTACAGTGTAGGTAGGTACTGAGCTATCACACTCTACCCCATAAACATATATGACTATTTGTCAACTGAAAATTGTAAAATGTGTTGAATTCAACTATAGTGTATTAAAAATGCTAATTTTAAATTCTGTGATGAGTCATACATTTGCAAGTGCACACATTCCTAAGAAATATTAACAGGAAAACTGTTGATGGAGCACAGAAACAGGGAGAATGGAAGGCATTATAGAACTGAAACACTGAGAGTTAACTCTCCCTGAGGATACAGCGAAGATGTGTACTTACAGTATGGAAAACACATGTTTAGCAATAGCTACACCATATCATTGCTGTAAATGAGATAAACACATTAAAATGAATCAGAGAAAAAAATTAAATATATATACCAATATAATTTGAGACAATAATCTGATGTGAAGCATCAGAAATTTAAAACAGCAATGCAATGGAAAACATAACTCCTTTATGAAACTCTCTTATGTGAAAAAAAAAGTTTGGTTACATTGTAGAACAGTATTTCTGAGTAAGTATATATGTGTGTATGTGTTTACTAAATAGTAGGAAATATTTCATCTTAGCATCTCAAGTAAAATCCTTTTACAACAAACTCAAGTTATTTTAATATTGTGCTCCCTTATACTTCCTTATACTTCTAACTTGCATCATGATTTGACACAAATTTTAGAAGATATTTCTACTGTTATTTTGTGAACATTAGTTCATTTACCATTAAGGATCAATAAAAATATCTAGCTCCTTTGATAATGTAAATGCAAATCCAACAAACATGTTTATATAGGAAAGACTAGCAGCTTTTCTTCCAAACTTTCTACCTTACCCAATAGGTTGAAAAGATATTAGAAACACTGCTATAGATTAAGAGAAGAGAATTTAATTAAGAAAGATATTTGACTTTTGCAGATGAGTCATTCAATCTTAGCAAGAGTTATTCTTTTCAGTAGGACAAAAGCAAACTCCATAGGGGAGAAATGGTGGCTCCAAAACCCATATTAAGATAGAATTGTACGCAGATGTTTACATTCATTTGAAGAAGGCATTTGTTAGAATATTTTTTATCAAAAAGTCAATTTAATTTTGAAACATACATGAGGATATTGTTTTCTGTCACATCCCAAATAAATTCAGATGTATGGTATTCTAGCATTTAAACCAGCATGTATTGTACATTTTTAGTCTCATATAAAGACAATGGTTTATTGGGTAACTATTACCAAAGAATCTATCTTTATTTAGAAAGCTGTTTTTATTCACATCACATCTTAGAAGTTGAGAAATAAGAGACATAAAAATACCAATGACAGATAAAACACAGAAAATTACTCTGAACAAACTCTTCTAGAATACTGTGGTGCATATAAATTATAGAAGCACTAAAAGTTGATCAAAAGGGAAGATCTTTAACTTTCATTTAAATGCATGAACAGATGTGGCAGACCTAATGTCAATGGATAAATGGCCCCAAAATGTGGAATATGAGAACAAGATCTCTAGATGTTTTTAAATGCATGCCAGGCATAGCTGGATTCCTCCAACAATAAATGAGTGAAAGACCTAGGGTACATGTAGGGCAATCATTTGTCAAGGTTTATAGGACTATGACCACCAAAACCTTAGCTGACTGGGGAAAAGAATGTTTATCAGTTAAAAACTAATTTGCTGCTTCACAGTCACCTGTGCATATAAAGATAAATTGAGCCTTAATTCAAAAATGCATACCATGAAAGTCTATTTGAATTATGTCTCCAATTTTATTCTTTCTTTAAAATTTATTATATAAGCTAACATAGTTTTCATAATAGCAATAACACTGTAAAATCTGTTTCAATACTGCTACCACAATAATTCCCTTATGTTTGACCTCAGCGGATATGTTGAGGAGGAGGTGGGTGTATTTGTGGCTGCATATACAGACTCTATCTTCAAGGAGAATGTAAATATTTATTTAAACATTTGTTCAGACCTAATGCTGTAAGTATCATAGTTCCCCTTAACCACAGGACATATGCTGTGAAAACCCCCAACAGATGTCTGAAACCTCAGATGCTGCCTGCCCAACCTTGAGCATGCTAAGTTTTTCCTCATACACAAATATGCATGATAAAGTTAAACTCATAAATTAGGCACAACAAAGATGAATGAAAATAACTAACAATGAAAGAGAATAATCATAATAATATATAGTACTGTATGAAAAGTTTTTTGAAACTTTATGAATCACAGAATATACCATTCTATATTTTTAGACCATGGTTGACTGAGGGTCAGGGGACCTATAGAAAGTCAGACTGCAGATAAGGAGGAAAATTGGGCATAAGAAACTTGAATTCCATTGAAACACATCTATTGCTGGGGCATTTGACCTCCCAATACACTAGGATTACCAGGAGAGTTCCCAGATATAGTTGTAAAAATTGTATTAACATATAAAATATAAAACCTTAAAATATTCAACTATGAGCAGACAAAGCTTACAGGTTACAGGAGAACATAATAATTATGTCTTTGAAGGCACTGATAATACATTCCCTAGAATGGATAGCAACTGAAAATCACATAGAATTATTTCTTTAAAGCAATTTGATTTAAGTCATTTCATTTCTCTGTCATTCTGCATGATTTTCATTATTGTGATTTAAATTACAGCAATTTAACTTTATTTATTATAATCATTTTCATTCCTCCATCGTTAATGTTCTTGTGTTAGTTCATCAATTTACAATCACTCCCTAGCCTACAGCAATAATCTAGGAGTTATTCTTCTGCCTGTGGTTTCATAACATTCCATTTCACCCTCCACACTGAGAGCAGATAATCTTTCTAAAACAAAACCTGTAAAGGTCTTCCAATGACTGCAAGCTTTTTCTTCCAGCCTCTTCTGCATCTCATGCCTAGGTTCTAAAGACTTTTCCTCCACTTGGCCTACTGTACTAACTTACAATTAGTGGATATTGTATGCTACTTTATTTCTTTATATTTTAATCATGCTCTCCTCTCTTCCTGTATCTATGGGCAAGTAATACTCCTCTTCCAAGTCTTACATAGTTATTTCCATGATATTTTCTCTTCCAAACATATGGAGCTGAGCACTTCATTTTGGGCATCACTTCCATGCACATTTTTACAAACAGTGTACATTATTTTTAATTTAATGACTTTATGCTGCTCCTTTTAAGTAGCTATTTGAAATGACATTGGACTCCTTTGTCATTGTACATCTAACTCCAAATACACACTTACATAAACCCCAGTTTATGAATACAGGAATACTTGGTTAAAAATTAGGATTGTGTACCTTTTTAAAAAACTATTTAGACAGGATTTTGCTATTTAATTCAGGCTGGCCTTTTACCAGCTATGTAGTGAAGACCGGTCTTGAATACATGCAGTCCTCCTGTCTCAGCCTCCCAAATGCCGGGATTACAGGCATGCACCATTACACCTGACAGGCTTTGAAGGCTAATTCTCCGACATTATTTGTAAGAAATTAAGTACGCTATCTTACTGAATATTTGTTTAAATCTCAAAATTCTTTTAAGTAATTTACAGTTTACTTTACATCACAATGTTTATAAGTAAAGCACTAATTTGAAATCCATTTAATAGATGATGTAACCAAATCTAAGCTATTATCAAAACTGCTTAAGGTCATACAAACAGTATTTGATCCAGGTTCTAACTTCAATACTCATGTATTTTACTGCATATTATGATTTATCAAAAGTGGTGATGGAAGAAAGATGAATGAAATCATACTAGATGTAAGGAATTTATTCTTTTGCAACCTTAATGTAAGAAGGCTACTGGTATGAAGTAAAAAAAAACAAGATTTCCCCTACCGTTCTCCCTTTCCTTGTCTTCTTCCCTGGTGCTCTCTCCAAAGAAAAATCTGAATTATTCAATGAGATCTGTATAGAGTAGGAATGAACTCTGTACTAAAAAAAAAAAAAAAAAAGTAGATTAAAAATAAGGAACATCTCAGGCTCTTTGAAACCTGCCAAATTTAAGCCTGAAATCATTAATCTAACTTGTCTCTGCCTGCCACTGAGTGTCAAAATGTACTATGTGTCACAGACCAAAAGATTGACTTTATGAATTCAAATCCAAGAAAGGAAGTTTTACAAACCACACTAATTTTTCTCTTTGTTCCCCTTAATATTGGATATTTTTATTTCCAGTATTCTTTGCTGTATCTTGTTCATGCAGGTGGAGTTTATGAGGTTGAGTATTTCTGAGGTGCTAGAGAGAAAGCTTCTCATTCTACTCCCCAGAAAAGCTACCTTGTGATTTTCTTAAAACTGCTAAGGAAAAATTATCAAAGAAGCAGAGATAAGCATACTGAACCATATCTGTGAAAATATCTTTCTGAATTAAAAACAAAGGAAAAAGGCAGGCACATGAGAAAAAATTCAAAAGAAATATAACCAAAGGAAATTGACACTTGATTTAGCGAACGATAATACTAGCATCTGTGTTTAATTGAAAGACAATTTCAGGGTACAGAACTATTTCAAGGACATATTTGAATTGTTTATTTTTAAAGGAAGCTCTCTAGAAATCTAATTAGATATAAACCCTTGAGATTTTGTATGGGCTGCAGACAAGCTCACCTTCCAAAGAAAAACAAAGATTTAATATGAAATACAGAAACGTTATACTAATTTCAAAAATCCATTAAAGAAAACCAATTATTCCACCTTTTCAAGTTTATTCCTTCTCATTGTTTCTCCTTTTTAACTCTTATTAATATTTAAACCTTAAATACATCAAAATCATGACTCATTTGTTATGTGTCCAATAAAGTTTTTAAAAATAATATTCTTTTAACAAATATTCAATAGAAATAAGAAGTATTAGAAAACACCCATGAGTATATTATAAATCTTAAAGTAAATTTAATATTCACAAACTTTTTTATAACAAGTAAATTTTTAAATAGGAATATCATGAAGAGCAAAACATACTGTCACACCTCCCTTTAGCAAGACAGTATAGCACCTGTCCTTTCCTGTAAAACTTTGCCTGAAAAGGCCTTCCTTATTCCATGACTAACTGAATCAAACTATCATATTTCCCTTTGTCCATGGAAATGTATTGTTCACATATATACTGTAATTTCACAGAATTCAGTCAAATATTGTCTTCTGAGGACTTACTGTCTCATTGTCTGAGATTTCATTTACATGATCCATTTACCCATCATTGTTAGAATATTGTTATCTGTCTCTTAGGATTCATCTTCTGACTCATTTATAGTTCTAACGCAGCTTCTCATTCAGTTTTCTTCTCCAAGCCATTAAGGAAGAAAGAAATTCTGAATTTACAATTGCGCTCAGTAAAAGCTAAAAGCAGACTATAGACATGGTGTCTCCAAGCTTGTTTTATACTTTTTCAAAGGTTATACAATTTGTTGAGCAACAGAATAAGAAAACTGAAAATAATAGTCCTTTCACCATTATGTTATCCTTTTAAATTCACCACAGCATAAGTAAATTTTCTTCTTAATGGGTCACATAATATTTTTATGCTTATGGAACACATGTTCTCAGTTGCAACTGCTCAACTCTGCAACTGGAGCAAAACTAGCTACTGTCGATACAAAAATAAATGTGACTACAAAAAACTATATTTATCAAACTCTGGAGTAGGGTTTCCACAGAGATAGCACCACAAATACATTTCAATGGGAAATAGATATTGGGAATAAATAAATATGTATGTATAATATTATATAGTATTATGATACTGTATAATATATTTTCAATATTGGGATAACATGTTATATATCATCATATAAGTATATGTTTATTATAGATTTCATTTATTATATATTATCTAAACATATATTTGTCTAAAATGCATTAAGCCATTTCTTTTTTTTTTTTTTTCTCTGGTACCGGGAACCGAACTCATGACCTTGCGCTTGCCAGACAGGCGCTTTTTGCCGCTGAGCTAAATACCCAGCCCCGCGTTAAGCCATTTCCCAGAAATCCTTGAGTGGTAGATATCCCACAACTTAAACCTTATGATATAAAATCAACTTATGTTACATGATGGGGAATAACAGAATCTAATTAAAATTTAACAATAAGGAAATTTTCCCCATAGTCCCCATACCTGTGAATGCAAATGACTCCTTTGTTGTCATACGATTGTTATTGTTTTGTTCTGTTTTTGTCTTTTAAATATAATTATAAATACCTGAAAATTAATGATGAAACAGCTCCTATTATTAAACAGAAAATATTTCAGCATGTAGAAAAAATAAAATCACCTAGGTCTGATAATTTTGCTGAGATTTAAAGATATATGTAATGAATCTGAATGTTAGAATGAGTTTTATTTTAAAATAATTATATTTCAATTTGTTTTTTGGATGAATACTAAGAAATACATTTTGAAATATCATATTTTTTACAAATTGGAGATACTAAAATATAAAATTTGTGTCTAAAATGACTGCAGACTGGGGATATAGCTCAGTGGCACAGCACCTACCTGGCAAGTGCAAGGTCCTGGGTTCTATTCCCACTTGCAAAACATAAAAGCTATAAAGCAAAATGATCACAGTGAATACTGAAGAACATGAGGTATTTAGTATATCTTATGTACACGGCAATTTTGTTTAGGGCCACTGATCATACAAATAGCCCATGTTTGTATATTTTACCATAAAGTACAAGTTCTATGCACCTAGAATCAGTGAGTCATTTAAATCAGATAGTCAGAGAAAAATGCCAGGGGGTCAATATGTTAGGGTTTCACTCATAGTTGACTCAAATAAATATTTAATAGTAATGGTGACTAGCTAAAAATCAACAGTAAAAGTATACTATAATATTAATAAAGACAGGATTGATAAAATTAGGGTAAGATAACTAAAAAAGGATATTTTTGATAAAATTTGGGTAAGACAACTAAGAAGGCAATACACTATTAGGAAATATATAAAAAGGGAGGGTAGAAGGCAGGTAATGATTTCTGAGAATGGAGACAAAGCAAGTTTCTACAAATTCTCTGAGAATTGAAAAGACCTTTTGAGATGTTTAACACCAATGAAAACAACAATCAAAATTATGTGACAGTACATCCAGAAAGAGGAACAGAATTTCTTTTTACTAAAGTACTGATACTTTCTACCAAAGTACCGATAGTTAATCTACGTGACATTCTGAGATACTTTTAGGTTTGTAACTAAACCTGATTTTTATTTCACATTTACCAAGATTTTTGTAAGAAAATTAATCTTTTACTTGTTGGCATTTGCCAGATGCCTATCTGTAAAAAATAAGAAGTAAAAGCATCCCACCCACCAGTTTAACAGCTGGACTTAAGAAAATATGAGACAGCTCTTGATGGGAGAAGACAAACAAAAACAAACCTAATAGACCTTAGTCAAATTAGAAAAAGAGGATGTTTAATCAATTAAAGTGTTCTTCAACTTGAAGGCAAAGAACTATGGAAAAAGAAAGAAACTCAACTTTAAGCCAAACAATAAAAAACAAATTGAATGAAAAGGTTGTAAAACTTTTACCACTTTTGGTCAGCAAGAAATTTTGCGTGAATTTTTGATTATTTAAACTTCAAAGCAATTTCGCAATGAGGTATGTGATATTTTCTCAGAATGGATAGTTTCTTAATTTGAAAAACACTTCTTTTGACCCTGTACAATAAAAAATAAAATTATATGAAGCGAAAAATGCACAAGCTGTATTTCATGTCTTATATCAGTGCTACAGGCTAGTAACTTCATTTTGATATACTACGTACCAATGCTGATGATAAAGTTTTTGAAATGCATTGTAGATAGTAGTCATCACTAAAATCTTTGCAATAAATCAGTGAATGCTGGAGAAACTATAGGTTAACAGAAAGTTTAGATTAGGCGTCAGAAGCCTTGACATTTAATTCTAACTCTGCCACTAACTGATTGGATAATTCACTTAATATCCTTAGCCTTAGGTTCTTTTTTTTACTCAGTAATGAAGATGTTATTTTAGTTTCTTCCTTTTTCTATTAAAATGAATGAATCTAAAAATATGCCATAAACATTTCTCAATGAGTCTTCTATTCAGACCTTACAATTTTTTTACTGTGACAGGTATTAGCAACTAATAGTATGCTTTACCAACAAAGACAGACTCAAGCACAAGTTTTTGTGTCAGTATATAAGCTCTTCATTAAGTTTTGGGGATATAGTTCAAAAAGTATTATGCTTAGTAAAATTAAAGTTAGTAAGACCAAGATCTCCTAAAGGACACTGGTTAGCAAGAGATAAAAAGGAATCAATATGTTGTCATTAAATATATTTTAAAACTGTTGTAATATAAATTCTAGAGAACATCTATGTCTAAAGAAAGCCTAATTTATTAGCTTTGTAAAGCTACTCTAATAGGTGAGCTTTCTTCACAATCACCTTTGTTTTCAATGTGCATAATATTTTCAATTATACAAATTGAAATTGAAGTATTTAGTATATACTTTAATATTATACTTTGTATAATATTTTAATCCACAAAGATAAATATTTATTACAGACTTTAATTAGGGAAATTGAATGTTTTAAAATTGTTTTCCCTATTATATTGAAACTGAATGTCTTTGACCTCATATTTATCACTTTTTAGCTTCAAAATTTCTCTGCCATGAAATTGTTCCAGATTAAAACAGACTGAACAGACACAACAGTTGAATACAATTCTGGATTAGATGTAGGAAAAATAATGCTATAAAATATTGCTATTATATAAAACATTATTGGGATACTGGCAACATTCGAATATGAATTTTATTTTAAAATGTAATATTAATCAATATTTGAAGTAATCAACTGTCTAAATGTGACCACTGTACTGTCATTACATAGGAGAATGTTAAGGTACATACACACTGAAATAATATAGCCATAAATAGGGCATGCTGTCCTCAGTTTACTAACACCTGGCTCAACAGAAAGCAGTATTTTTCATTTGTAGCCAAGCACAGTAGTTCATGCCTGTAATCTCATTATTCTGGGATGCGGAGGTAGGAAGGTCACAAGTCTAAGCCAAGCCCGGACAACTAAGCAATTTAGTAAGAACATGGCCCAACATACAAATTTTCAAAAATGGCTGACGATGTGATTCAGTACAAAAACTTCTGGGTTCAATTTCCATTACCAACAAAACTCATTTTTGTGATAATAAATCTCTGGGGAAAAAATAGGGTCAATGCAAAAGTGGCAGAACGTTAAGTAAATTTGGGTGAAAAAATAGGTATAGAGGTATTATTTGTAATACTATACTTTTTTGACACAGGATTTCACTATATAGTTTAGGCAGACCTGAAATTCAACCTGTAGTCCAGAATGGCCCCATGGCAATCCTGCCTTAACTACCTAAGTACTGGGCGTGTGCCACCACACTCAGCTTTATTATTATACTTTATTGTAAGTTTGAAATTCCCTTGAGGTATGGATTTTTAACAGTCTCTGTTAATGCTATGACATTCATATTATCGAATCATAAATTATTTCAGGGTTAAAATTTATGTTTATGGCACCAACCCTTATATCCACATAGATGACAAACACAACCATTTCTGTACTACTTAGTAGACTTTTCCATACAATAAAAGATCAACAATAATCATTCTATTTTTATTTAAGAATATTTTATAATCCTCAGGGGTAGTGCTACATTTTTAAAACATTTTTTAAAATCTTAAGCATGTACATAAGAAATACATGGAGATAAATCCTCCGAAGGTCTTTTGTAGATTCAACTTGCTCAGAAGAATTGATGTAAGGAAAGACCAACTTTTAAAACTATTTATCCTGCTAACTACTGTACTAAAATTGTTATTTTCACATAGTATAATATTTTACTTATTATTGCTAGTTTAGAATTATTTTGTCTTTCTTTTAGGGAGATCATCATTCGGATTTGTCATAAATACCAAATTTCCAGTTATTGCCTTGATTTCAATGATTAGCAAGGCAGATTCAAATTAGACATTAAAATTTTAGAGTGACACTCTAATCTCATTGTAGCTCTGTATCTCATGCAAATCCATGACCATAATTTTTTTAATGTAAATCTTAAAAAATGGATTTCAGCATATAAGCCAGCTATTCCGAGAATAATGGGCTGGTATTTACAGTTTAGTTATGACACACATAAAACTCCATAGTTTCTGACCTACACAACAGTCTGATGAGAGGATTGTTTATTAAAAAAATAAGAAGAAGAAGCCAGGCATGGTGTGCAAGCCCGTAATCCCAGCAGTGTGGGAGACTAACGTAGGAGGATCACAAGTTTCAGACCAGCCTGGGAAATTTTACGAGACCTTATATTAAAGTAACAATGAAAAATTTTAAAAATAGGTTGAGGGTAAACTCTCAGTGTAAAGGCCCTGTGAGTTCAATCCCCAGTACCAAACGAAATCCTTCTTTCTCTCTCTCTCCCCCCCATATATAGAGAGAATATAATGTGTTATAGTGTATCATAAGTATCATAATGTATTAGTCTATTATAATATTATATACTTATGTTAAAGTCACATGTAACATGACTAAAAAAGGCTGACATTACTGAATCCTCACTTACATATAAGGTACTGTTACAAAAGGATGCTTAAGAATACAACCCTAACCAGTAAATAAGGACTAGCTTCATGCAAAAGAGAAATAGAATGGTGAAGTGTTGGGTGCAGGAATTAAACCTGCTAGGCCGGCTGCATTTCTCACAATTCATGCTGCATAACTTCAGGAAAAGCTTTCTTTCAGGTTTCCTGGATCTCAAGACAGAGCACACACATAATTTTATCTCTGAACTCTTTTAGAGATGCATACAATCTTCTCTCTATAGTCACACTGATTTAATGGCCTTATAAGTAAGGTAAGTGCCTCGGGTTTATTTGATCAACATACAGGAACTATGCTGCTAGTGCCCACTTTCTACATTTTTCATTCAAAAAGAAACCTCCAAGTTAAACTACACTGTAATTTGTTTCCTTGCACCATCTAGCGGATTTAAATGACAACTGCGGCAATGCTCCACACAATTACAAGTCAATCATGTAACTCAAATTTTCAAATGTAGGTGAACGGTCCTTCAAATAGTTCAACTTTCACAACAGTTCACGTTATTTTTTCCTGTTTCCGAAAGCAATCATGACAACACAGGAGCGGATTCATTAGCGAACGCTTAAATCTATGAGTAAGGAAACACAAGCTCGCACCCTCGCAATCTTTTCACACAACGGCGACGAGGACAGCGGGGCGCACCTCAGTTCTGCCCACTCCTTCTCCCGAATCCAGCGGCTCGCAGGGGCGCTGCGCGCTAGGAGCGTGCGCCGACTCAGTGCGCAGGCGCGCCGCGAGCGGAAGCGGGGAGGCGGGGCCGGCGCGACCAGCGAGCGAGGGCGGCCCGGGCTGCTGGGTGAGGCGCCGAGGCGGTCGGCCGGTGAATCCCGGCCCAGACGCTGCTCCGAGCCCCGCACTCGCGAGAACGTCGAAACAAAGCGAGAGACTTGCGAGCGCTCGCCGCCGCCGCAGCCGCCGCCGCCTGAGACTCCACTGTCCGCCGCCCGGGAGGACGCGGCCCTGAGAGGCCTCCAGGCCTAGGCGCGGCCGCTGGACCCCGACGTGTCGCTGCCGTGAGTAAAACGAGCGCCCTCCGCACTGTCGCTTACAGATTAAAATGGAGGAAATTTCGTTGGCCAACCTGGATACTAACAAGCTGGAGGCCATCGCTCAGGAGATATACGTAGACCTGATAGAGGACTCCTGTTTGGGATTCTGCTTTGAGGTGCACCGGGCGGTCAAATGCGGCTACTTCTACCTGGAGTTCGCAGAAACGGGCGGCGTGAAGGAGTTCGGCCTCCAGCCGGTGGAAGACAAAGGCGCGTGCCGCCTCCCGCGCTGCGCCCTTCCCGGGGAGCCGGGGAGCGGGCCGGACCAGCAGCTGCAGCGCTCGCCCCCGGAGTTCCAGTAGGCGCGACGTGAGAGAGGCTGGGAGTGACCAGGACGATCGTAGAGACTGGTCCTGTGGCTTGCAGGAGTAAGCTGAATAGAAAAGAAAAAAAGAGAAAGAAATCAGACAAAAGCCCCCCAATTTCCCCTTGAAGATCCTGGCATTTAAAAAAAAATCTAAAGTGGAGAACTTTGAAATTCGGATGCTTTTTTAAAAATCTATCTAGAGCCAGCCCTGGTACCCTGGGCAGGAGAAAGTGTACAACCTGGGGGTCACTTAAACACACTTGAATATACACAAGATCCCTGTGCTGCCCTAAGCGCACGGGCGAGCTGTGGCGCGCCCAGCGTGTGAAGTCATTTTGGTCCGCGGACTGTCTGTCTGCCTGATGTCCGGGGTTTCCTTGACAGTGTGGACATTACCGAGGATCAGGTTATCAGTGGGACTGCTCCTGTGATCTCTAAGCCTCTCATGTGGGGTTTTCTGATAAAATGGAAGTAAGATGTGAGATCTGGATACTACTGCTATCAGTTTAGGACAACCAAGAAAACATTCCCTAGTTGAATTTGGTAGGGAACCTCTGTTCCTTTGACTGCAGGAAGAAAAGTTCAAAATTACCTGTTTTCCAAAGGTCCAGCATTTGCAATGATTTCAACAGATTTGAGGACGAGGCCTAAACTTTGGTTGAACACAGACTTCTTCCTTTTCCTCCCATTCAGCGATATAGGCTTGACAGAGAACAACTTGGTTGTATGGACAGGTTGAGGATTCACTTGTGATTCTGTGGAAAGCTAGTAGGGACCTCTGCAGCTACAGTATGCACCATCTCAAACTGGAAGATTCCTATCTGGATATATTGTGCCATGGACATAGCTTAGTAGGGGCATTTTTTTTCCTAGCCTGAGTTACTGGTTACTTAGCCAATCCATGGGTCACTTAGCCAATCCACTTGGTCATTATGTCAGATCACTACTGCAGGGAGAGGACTGAATATAAAAGATATGATAGCTGTTCAGATATGAGTTGTTTGGAAACAGCTTGGAGGGGACCTCTTCCAGCTGCCCTTAAAAATGTGAATGGGTTAGTGCTAGGAACCAAGGGGCAGAACTGGGTCATCTGTTAGCTGCTTGCAGAATCCCTTTACATGTCACTGTTCTTTAAGTTGAACAGTCAGGACTCTGCCATGGTGAACATCCGGACTCTCCACTACTTTTGCTGCCCCTCATAAGGAGAGTCCTTTCCACTTGGTCCCCTTTGGACCATACTGACAGCAAGAGCTGCCCTTTTTTGATTTTGGAAGTAAGGAAGAGACCTCCAATATCCCCTGGCTTTAGGGAGTGGGATCCAGAAGATTGAAAAGTTAGGAATTGCGTATCAAAACTGCCCTCTACTTTACTCCCTGAGCAAGAGTTTATAAAGTGTAGGAGTCCTGAGGTGAACAGAACGGTGCTGCTTTATTTGAAATGTTTTCTTACCTCATTCTGTGCCCCAGTAAGGGGCCCAGCCTCCTCAATGGCTTGGCCCCATGTTCCTGCCCACTGCTCCACTGCCTGTCTGGTGCAGCTCATGACTCCAGGTGCTTCTTGTCACTCGAACCTTCACCTTGACCAATTACAGTTCATCTTGGCTTAATGCTGAAATCTGCCTGATTTCTCTTCCTTGGCTTCTGTTAAGTTTGTATGTTCTTTTTTACCTATTTATGTGGAGAACTCAGAGGAGAACCTGTCTTATGGCTCCCTTGTTTGCATTAGAATGGTAAGAACTTAGAAACTTTTTTATGTGCAAGGCAGTGTCATGCCTAAGCATTTCTCTGTAGGACTGCCTTGCTAGCATGCCCTCCTGTTTTGTTTTCATGAGTTTTATTGCATCTCTTTTTGGATACTGCCTCTTGGGAGGTCAGTACAACAGTGAAGATTGACACGGGCAGGGATGGAGTTTGTCCTCGATCCACTTTCTCTTATCCTTGCTCTGTACATATCTTCTTTATCTCAGAAGGTACTATTTGGACTGTATGGACTGATTTGCATTACATAGTTTAGAGAGTTAAGGAAACCAGAGCAAATGGGCCTTGTGACTATATTACCTTCTCCCGCTAGACTTAGACTTGTCCTGATCAGGATTGAGTTCTCAGTACAGATTGACCTTCAGTCCAAGAGTTGTGGGAACTTTTCAAAAAAATCAAACCTTGGCAGGAATAAATTGCAATTAATTATCTTTGCCCTTGATAATGACTTTAATGATATCTTCTCTGAGAATCCAGAGGAAAGGAGTGTTTGAGACTTTGTCCTGCTTCCAAACAGTGTTGGAAACAAGATAAATAAGGGAGAAGGGAAGTGGTCCACTCACTCTTTTGTGTAGAACACTCAGAGCATGAGTTTACTGTTTGTTTCCTTTCCAGCCTATACTTCTGGTTAGAGGAGGAAGGTGAGGAAAGTAGTTTTGAGTAAAGGTTGGTTCACATTACTTCCCTCCTGCTTTTTGTTTGATTTGTTTTGTTTTGTTTTGTTTTGTTTTTCCCCAACACCATCACCATTAGGGCGATAGTGCTCTGCCCTGGAAAGTTACAAAGTGGGCTCAATCCACAGGCACCCTGAGGGGACACACTACTTTTTAAAGGAGATGATGTTCCCTACAGTATAGTTAACAGTGGTTAGGAATTCTCCCAATCTGCCTTCCCTGTAACCTCAGAATTCCTACCTTTCCCTCTTTAATTGTATTGATCACTCTGTAATCCTGTTATGTATCTGAGTGTGTATGTGTGTATGGGGGAAAGGGGTTCTTTAATATTTTTGTGGTTTGTGGCTTTTTTCCCCATAATTAGTTCCTAATGCCGCATGCCCAGGGGCCACTGCCTGGCATTATCGCATGCTGGGATTATTGGGGGAGGGTAGTGTGAAATTTACCACTGTTCTTTATTTTGAAGATTCTTATTTTTGCATAAGTAATCCATCCTATACAGATAGCTGATTAACTCTCTGTGTTCCCCTCACCCGTATGGCTGCTGGTGTAAATAAACTGCATCTTCTTATTGCTAAACAGTAATAATAAAATTTTAAAAAATGACCTTTTTTGACTTAATTGTATATGTTTTACAGATAGTGACATAATAAATGTTGAGGTACTGTTGAAACTTAGTACTTTATCTCGAAAGCAGGTTATATCAGGCAGTACAAAATTGTTCAGCCTTATTTCTCAAACTTGTCCTGTGAATTTAGCTATATGCAAAAGAAATGAATGGTATATACGAAACGAATGGTACACAATGAATGGCTTCCCTTTTCTTTATGAGCTAGGAAGGTGGTAAAATAAATACAATCCAGAATTACTTCAATAGAATTTGATGTATATTTAATATATGCATTTTACTATCATTTCCAGCTAATCTTGCTTTAAAAAGACAAATGATTCCTAGCAGAAAATGATTCCACCTTTCTAAAGATAACATTTTCCCCATAATTTTGAAACTACTGTAATGCTTTAGCTTTCTCATTTCAAGAGTAATTCTGAAGTTTTTCATTTTTTTAATTTTTCATTTTTTTAATTCATAATCCAGAATCAGGATTGAGTTCTCAGTACAGATTGACCTTCAGTCCAAGAGTTGTGGGAACTTTTCAAAAAATCAAACCTTGGCAGGAATAAATTGCAGTTAATTATCTTTGCCCTTGATAATGACATCTTCTCTGAGAATCCAGAGGAAAGGAGTGTTTGAGACTTTGGCTTGCTTCCAAACAATGCTGGAAACAAGATAAATAAGGGAGAAGGGCAGTGATTCACTTACTGTATGTACAACTCTAGAAATTGTACATCATTCTCATTAATCCTGAACAAAAAAATTTTTTGGTAAATGTCCTGATCAGTAGTTCCACAATGAATGTAATAATTACATCAATAACAAATTCACTATTGGGATCTACTATCAACTAGCATTCAAATATAGCTGAAGCAAAGAATTTTGGATTCTGTTTCGTAGGTTTATGTTTGAATTATGTTTACCGCTTAGTTCATTTTCTAAAATGAGATATTTGTAAGATCTCAATGCTTTTTGAATTCTTAAAAATAGGTATTACTATGTTTTAATACTTAAAATATTCTATTTTATGTTTTTCCACTAATCTCTAAAAATCTCATCACATACCTTCTAAGTAAATACTCAACTTCCAAGATTTAGTATCTTAAATATGCTTAGCCTGTAGTGTCAGATTGGGAACCTAACAAAGGGATTTTTGATGTTCACAAAGATAAAAAATCAAGTGTCTCGAAGTAGTTAAGGAGTCAGGAAGAACTTGCTTTGTATATTGATAGTTAATAGTAATGCCTTGCATTAGAAACTGCCTGAGTTCTAAAAGTTTCTGTAAGTTGTTTTTAAAACGTGTTTTATGAAATGAGAATCTTATCACTGTGCACGATATTAAGTATATATTCACAATAGTGTTCAAAATGATGGATAAATAAAATATCAGTTCTCAGAATAACTTGAGATAACATAAACTTCAGAAGTTTTACTGTGCTGTGAAGGATACAAGCTTTTTCATCTTCATGTTCCAACAGATGCCCTTTTTGCCACTTTGGAGGAAAATATTAAAATGATAGGCTTGTACAAAAGGAGAACTTCAGATAAAACCACAAATCCTTGTTTGTTTTTGTTTTCTTAGTGTTTATTTATTTTTGCTTTACTGAGAATTGAGAACAGGGACTGCAGAGCTATACTTCCACCCTTTGAAAATTTTTGTTTTTATTTTTGTGAGATGAGGTGTCACTAAATTACCCAGGCTGCCCCTGAATTTGCCATCCTTTAGGTCCTGCCTCAGCTTCCTGAATAGCTGGGACTGCAGGTGTACTAGATCATACCTAATCGTTGCTTTTTTTTTCATTTCTGAAAGCATTTTCAATCCTATTATTTGAGCTTTATTGGAAATATGTAAGCAGAAAAGGAAATATGTTGATTTTAAAAATGAAAACTCATTCAGCAGCAGAGTTGCCCATAGCTGAAAAACCAAAAATCTAGAAGTGATAGAAGCAAGAGTAGAATACTGGCGTAGGAACTTCTAGGGTAATGATCTTTATTGAGAAAATACAAATTTTAATTTAATAAGTGAAAACTAATTGAAACCAATTAAAATAGAAAGTAAAACCTATTATACTTAGAAAAAATGTTGAGGCAATAAATGTGCAAACAAAACATTTGTTTTAAAAAGTGATGAAACTTTAAATTTTTTAAATGGACACATCTATAATGATAAGAAAATGTATCCCATTTCTACCCCAATACATAAGACAGAAGAATTTTCCAGACAGTATGGATAACATCTATCAGAAAAACCCATATTGGCCAAATAGAAGATAAAAGAAACTAACATTAGCCAATCATAGCTTATAAAATATAAAAGGTAAACATAATAGGCAAACCAGGTCAATATCAAGAGACAAAATTAGAAAAGTATATTGCTGTTAAAGAAAAATCATGGAAGTTTCACTAATTACAAAAGATAGTCTACTAAAATCCAATACCCATTATTGATGAAATGAAGAGATAATGCAAATGTATATATACGTAACAAAATTTTATTCCATTATAAAGAAGGATCAATTCACGTCATTTGCAAGAAAATGGATCTTGAAACCATAATATTAAGTGAACTAAATCAGACACAGAAAACTAATTATCACATGGTTTCTCTTACATAAAATTAAACCCAAAATTAAAATAAAGGAGAAATGATAAGAAACTGGAAGGTGAACTTCTGGAAATAGGGAATGTGAAGGGGATGAAAGAAAAAGTATAGGGAAGGGAGGAAAAAGGATAGAAAATGATCAAGATACGATTTGTGTATGTACCAGTTACTGAAAATGAACATAAGCTAATGAAAAAGATTTTTCAAACGGGGTTTTTTGGAAAGATGATATAGAACCAAAGGTTATAGAACATCTGTATACTAATAAAGGATATATAAAATCTACAGCACTTAATGTAGTTAATTCTTTATTCTGTAATTATCAGAAGCATTCTTTTAAACACAAGAAGAGATGAAATAAAATTCTCTTGTGCACAGATGATATTTACATGAATATTTTTATAAAGTGTACAAATAATATCATTGGAAGTACTGAAACAATGCAATAATGTTGCTCGATATAAGATCAAAATCCAGTATCAGAAATCAAGCATTTAATGTCACATTTCAAATGTAATACAGCTACCTAGTGACCATATCAAATAATAAGAAAGGAATAAGATTTTATGCACAAATAACAACATTTTCTTCTGATAGATGGAAATATCTGAAATCGAGAGAGATAGGAGGTTGTTATACAAGAGTGTAATATCCTTGTTCCAAATATATGGGTTGAAAATAATCATGATTAAATGTGATTAAATGTTTTCGTATAGCTTGATAAAGTCTAAGATTTATGTGAAAAAGACAGGCTTATAGATAAGTTGGAAGGTTTCACCTGAAACATAAAATGATACGGGTCCCTCAGATAACTTCATGGAAACTGGTGACAGACAGAAGAAAAATAAGGAAAGCAGTTGGTAGCAAAAGGAGAGAAATAATAATATAGATTGGATAAAGTAAAAACTAAACAAGAATTAAGGAGAGGAGATAATGTCTGGATTAACAAGAATAAAAATCTGTGAATGAATTTCACAACTGAGAAAGAACCAAGCTTAAGAGGGAAATATCCATAGTTGTCCCCAAAATGCATGTTGACTAATTATCACTGCCCCATTTACTAGTAGAGTAATTTAGGAAACATTCTTTATGAACTTTGACTTTCTGATTGTAATAATGGAGGTAGCAGTTTACTTCACACAAATAAATTTAAGTTTTAAAGTGGTTAGAGAGGCTGGGAAGATAGCTTAGTGGCACAAGTGCCTGTTGCCTGGCAAGAGCAAGGTCCTGAGTTTGATTCCCTGGTACCAAAAATGTAAATAAATAAAATAAAATAGAAAATAAACTGGTTAGAAAAATGGGTAAAGTTCCTTTCCTGAAAAGGTGGTATTTAAGTGGAAAACAAAGACAAATGTATCAGAGTAAAAGGAGAGTTGGCTATGGGTGTGTTGTATGAGAGGACTGAAGGCAGGAGAGGAGTTTGAGCTGGTGGGTTAGGAAAAAATAACCTCTCAAATAACAATTTTAATGTTCTAGTAAAGTCAGAATTTTGTAACTTTGATAGACAGAAACCCATTTTTCACATAAAAGCGTGTATCTTTTCCATTCTGATCAAAAAGTTTCAGGATTGTATTTATAGGAAATGTCATTTGACAATAGTTTTTACTTTTGGCATAAATCCTTTACTAGTGTTGTAGTCAGGGTTTACAAGAGAAACAATTTAATACAGGAAGCATAATTTATAGGATTATTTTATAATATTCACCCCAAGAGTCAAATGCAAGAGTGAGGGAGATCTGTCCACATACTAAAGACCGAAAGATTCCAGCTAAGGACCTGAATGTTACGGCAATGTCGTGTATGAGTCTGGCTGAAGACCTAGTGCTGTTGGCAATGTCTTCCATGAGTCCAGCTGGAGGATTAGAGCGCATAATGTCTCATGCAAGTCTATACCAAGGATCAATACTAGAAAGATCCAATGCAGTCCGTGGTGGAAGCTAGAAGGTCTGTGCCAGAGGAATGAAGGATCTGTGCCAGTGGGCTGAGGAACCTGCACTGGAGCCAGGAAGCAACGCTGAAAAGAAACAGAGCTCTCCCAAGGAGAACCACAGCCATCCTCAGCAACACTGAGGACCCAAGCTCCTAGGACTGAGAAAAATGAGTTCATATCAGGAAAACCAGGATGACAGGCTTCTCCAGAAGAATCAACAGCTCACTATCTTCCCTTCATTTCCTCTTTTATGCTGTTGACAGCAATCCTCAGGTGGGTCACTCACACCCAGAACAACACTTACACAGTTGAGCTGGGTGTTACAAGTTGACCGTTAGTTCATCCACCACAGCTAGCATCTTGTCAGTTGAATAAAATAAATCATAGCTAGGAATATTATTCCACAGAACTCTAAGCAAATACTCTCTTATCAATATGATACCTAATATATGCAAATTTAATCTTCAATCTGCAGAAAGTCTATCATACATACACAAGACCCTGCCACTCTTGATGTACTTTTATTTCCCAATTTATTCTTCTCCCATGGCATGTTTCTTACTCTCCCAGCTCTCTGAATTTTCAAACATACACATGCACACACGTGCCTACACCGGGGTTGTAACTTTAAACCCAGGTACTCAGTTTACGCTAAAGTTAGCTAACTCAGTTTACGCTAAAGTTAGCTAACATGCTTTTTTCATCTTATGGCCGTGTGAATTTTTGTTGCTGAAGGTCTTGCAGGCCAGCTGCTTTGACACTTTGAAGGGAGATTAGTGTTGGCTTCTTTATTATTTCCTCAACAGCTAAATTTTCTTTCTGAATTAAAACTGCTTGTGTCATTTCTGCCTAGTATTGGATTCAACAATGAGCTAATAATTGATTTAGAGTCTGTGTAGTACAGGAAATAACATTAAGCTCCATCTTGACTCTATAGCAAGCTATCTGACCTTAATCCTATCACTTTGTCTCTCTGGAGCAACTTTATATGTTGATAAATTAATAACCTTGGATGAAGCAAATTCTCAGTTATGTTTTATGTGTAAGATTTTATGATGACATGAAGTAAACAGTTGAAAAATCACTGTCAAACTTATTCACAAAAACATTTTACCATCTATAAACAGAGAATTTAGAAGTAACTATGGTTTTTATTGTATTTGTTTATTGCTTTGTGTTTCAAAAATAGTTTCTAGCGCTTTGCCCTGGACAGCTCACCATTCCTTGGATTAGAAATGTGTCTTTCTAAGCACTGATCCTGTCTCTTGTTTCATATTTACGTTCAAGGTCATTCTAGGTATTTCCAAGTGCATTTCACAGGAACATCACATCTTCTCTTATGCAAAACTGAAGCCCAGGAAGCTGCATTTTCAGTACATACCCAAGTGAAACTTATGCATTCTAAACTCTGAGAACCTCCCAGCCCTGCAAAGCAAGCAGAAAATAACTACCTTGATTGTATCAGTTCTCGCTAGGACATCCCTACCATGTTTGTAGAAAATGGAATATATATTACAAAGCTAATGACATCCATTAGAAAGACTCAGTTATTGATATATTTACAATGGTAGGTTGAAATGAGATATTTGTCTATTGATCAATTAATGCAAGTGAAGATTTCATGCTATCCAAGTGCACTACTGTTTCTTATTTGATCAAGTAATCATTGTTTCCAGTTTATGGGGAATCATGATTGTTCTACCACTGTTTTTTAAGGACCCATAGCAGCTGGATGGTGAGCCTGAGGTATATTAATTTTTCACCTTGTCCCTTATGCACAAAACTACATATATATCACTAGATATTCTAACCATTTGACATGTTTTACAGAATAAAATTTCTTCACGTATTCCAACAGAACATCAAGAGTTTCTTTCATATATAAACATAGATAGATAGATAGATAGATAGATATTCCTGATCCCCCTATTAGCCTTAGTTAATCTTTATGTATTTATTCATCAACTTTACCTTGAAGGACTGTTTCTAACAATACCAAAGGTATGGATCTTGTCAGAGACATTATGTCAGTTCTCAGGCACCACCCGGCTATTCTTAGCAGTGACATGAAGGGACAGCATGACCTGAGGGAAGTGTTCTGGGATAACGTTTCCAGATACCTTCCTCACATTAAAATGAAATACATATAAAGGCCCCGACTTTCTCTTAGGCAGCACAATCCTCTCTTGGAACTCACCTATTACTCTCTCATGGTGTATCTGTAAATTTTTAACTTTTCTGTATTTCCTGGCTATTGATACACATTCTTTTACTTCCTACAGCACCAGGTCTTCCCACAGAGCACCCCACATGGCACTGTTCTTTATTGTCAAATGTGCTCTGTCTGGCTAATTTCACATCTTCCACTGAAAAAATATGTAGCCATGCTATTTGTACTTACAAGGGCGTGACTCTTTTGAATTGTGTTTGTGTCTGTATCTTTTGCCTCAAGGCTTCCCAAATTCTTTCTATGTAATGTTTATTACATTTTTTACGATTTGGTGTCATCTACCTCAACAAGTATGGTATGTCAGTTACTTTCTCAAAGGTTGGTAACATGTTTTATTGATGACAATCATCAAAGTCATACCCACAATGTACAGAAAAATGTGTCCAATAGTTGCACATTTGTATTAAATGTATCAGTAGGTAATTCATGCAAATATAGAAAAGCACATCTTGATGTCACCACCTTCATTGGAGGCAAGAAAAGACATCTAGGAGAAGAGTCATTGTTATGGAATAACTATCTTGAAACCCCTGGGAGAAGACATTTGCAGCCACGCCTGGAAAACTGCCTCACACGTTAATGGAACACACAGAGGAGCTGGAGGTAAATAGTCTGGTTGCCAGCAGGATGAGCAATAGAGAGTATCAAGGGTATAAAGGACTCCTGCTGTTACTTCTGCCACTCTTTGGTGGTGAAGAAAGTAGCCCACAGTTGAATGAGATACTCAGAAGGGTAAGTGCCAAAGTGTGAAATCAAGTGTTGCCTTGAACAATTGTATGCTAGGGGCTGAGGATTTAGCTCAGCGGCACAGCGCCTGCCTGGCAAGCACAAGGTTCTGAGTTCAATTCCCAATACCGGAAAAAAAAAAAAACAACAACAACAACAAAAAAAACCAGTTATATGCTAAAGCCTTGAACTCATTCTGTGTTCATGAGTAGTAGTCATACTAAATCAGTATGCTCGCACCTTCCTGGCTGGGCTTGTAAAATCAACTCCCATTTAAAAAATCTACACTGGAGTCAGAACACAATGACCAACCATTCTGGGACATATAGCAGAGCTCATGCTCAAGGTAGAGGTTTGTGGTGGTTTATTTCATATGTTAATTTGACGAGGCTAAACAATGGTTGGTAAAACATTATTTCCAGGTGTGTCTGTGAGGATATATTTTGAGGAGGTTAGAGTTAGACTCAGCAGAGGAATAAGGGAGTTTCACCCTCACTGATATTGGCAAGCATTGTACAAACAGTTGAAGAAACAAAAAGAACAGAAATGAAAGGAAATAGTGAATTTCTTTCTTTTCCTGAGTTAAAATTTCTCCCTTGGGATATCAAAACCCTGATTCTGGGTCATTTTGACTTTAAGAGTTCTCAGACCTTTAGCTTCAGCCCAGGAATTACAACAACTCTCCCCCGGTTCTCATGTCTTCAGACTTAGACTGAATTACACGACCAACTTTTCTATGACTTTAACTTGCAGACAACATATTGTGGGACTTTTTACCTCTATAATCATATAGGCCAATTCCCATAGCAAGTATTCTACATATTTATACATATCCTAGTAGTTCTACCGTTCTACACAACCTGACTGACATGAGTCCCTGAAGGAGTCTAGCCTAAGATGGTATTCCCAGGTATTGGAGAGGCCTTAGAAAATTCTGACAAAGACCCTCCAAAGCACACGGGTGCCCAGATGTGTGGGTCCAGAGTTGGACTCCACTTTAACAGACTAAGGGGACTACGGAACCACCACATACAAAAGTTGAATCTTTCTGTTTTTATCTTGTAAATACTGGTTTCGTTCTCATTCCATACAATCACAGTTCTTCTGTCATGAGCTGTACACTGTGTACTTCAGAGAAATCGTGTGTGTCTGTGTTTAGTATACTCATCTTGAGCTTCCTTACTATCTCTTAAGTCCTTGTCAAAAATCAATTGACTATAAGTGTTTGGGTAATTTTTGAACTTCCAATTCTCTTACATTAGTCTATACCTATACTTATGCCATACAACATTATTTTTACTACTCTGATTTTATAGTATGATTTGAAATAAAGAAGCGAGCCCTGTTATGTTTTCTATATTAATTTGGCAATGAGGGAGCCAGTGCAGTTCCATATGAATATGAAGATTCACATGTACATTTCAGCAACAAGGCCATTAGAATTTTGATCAGGACTATACTAAATATATCAGTGAGGAAAGAATATTCAACAAATGAGACTGAGACAAAAAGATGAAGTTGGACTCCTAGATTATTCTACATATAAAATTTAACTCCAATATAATCAACAACTGAAATATAAGAACTAATACAATAAATTCTAAGAAGAAAATATATAAGTAAATCTTTATGATCTCAAATTAGCAGTGATTATTAGATTTGACATGAATGAACAAATAACAAAACAAAAATAGAAAAATTAGACTTAAAATTGAAAATGTTCATCAAAAGACATTATTAATAATGAGAAAAGCCATCCTAGGGAATGAAATTAAATATTTTTGAATCATATGTTTGATAAGTGTTTAATAGACAAAATATTATAAAATATTTTACAATTCAGTGACCAAAAGGCACTTACCAACTTAAAATAGGCATAGGACTTAAGAAATCATGTCTCCATAAAAGATAACAAAGGCTAACCACCACAAAAGATGCTCAGCCCAACTGATCATTAAAATTGGCAAATCATGGTGAGGTACCACTAGAAAATAACGTATGCTAGAAACCATGTGGATATTTAAAATCTATGGCACATGCAGGTGGGTGGATAAAATGATACAGGCACTGTGCTAAATACTTTGTTTCCCTCAAAGAGTTAAACACTGAATTTGACTCAGTGATTAAACCCATACATGTATAACGCAAATACCCTAAGTAAATGTGTAGCACAAATAAATAAAAACAGGTCCACATGGAAACTCAGATGCTCATGTTTATAAAAACATTATTCATAGTAGTCAAAAGATGAAAATAACTCACATGCCCATTAAAATGGATGAAAGGATAAAAAAGTAATGAATACTCACGATGAATTATCTAGCCATACAAAGCAAAGGCATACTGTACATACTGCACTTGGACCAACATGAAAGCATTATTTTTTGCAAAATAAGTCATATATAAAGTCCACATATATAAGATTATCTTGTGCCATTTCCATAACAGACAACTGTAGAGAGATACAAGCAGTTCCAAGGTTACCAAGGAATAGAAAGTAGCAAAACAGGAATAATTACACTTAGTGGATACAGAGCATTTGGGGGATGATGAAGGGATTTTGAAACAAGACAGGGGGCTGGGGATTTAGCTCAGCGGCAAAAGCGCCTGCCTGGCAAGCACAAGGTCGTGAGTTCGGTTCCTGGTACCAGAGAAAAACAAACAAAAAAAAAGAAACAAGACAGACTTGGTGAAACAAGATTGTGAACTGAATAGCGCTGAATTAATTATATGATTTAAAATAATTGTGCTTTATGTGAATTTCACCTTGAAAAAATGAGATAAACAGGTTCAGTTACATCAACATATGGTTGATTTTCATATTTTCACTCAAAGCTCCTCCCCCCCTCAATGTCCTGCTTCTTTGAAATCTTATTAATTTCTTTTACTATCCTGCATCTCTACTACGATTTTACTCTTGTCGAGGATATGGTCAGGTAGGAGTTTCAGTTTTCAAATTATTCCAAGGATACAGTACAGGAAGCTAAAGTTTATTAAAATATTCATTGTATACAATGGTGGAGATGCATGTTAAACTTATCAATTATTGAAGGAAGTCTGTCCTGAAAACTGTATGGCAAAATCAAGGCCTGCTAAACCAAGCAGTTAAATTACCTTTACTTTTATCATAAAGGCTTATATTTTATTTCAAATAAACATGTTAAAGTGCAATGTGACAAATACCGTGAACACTGAGAACTAAATCATGGAACTGCCTTTGTATGCTAGGTTCTAAAAGCAGACCGCTGAAGAATAAATGATGCAGATTATTATGTAATTAATTTTCTATTTTTCTACTGCGTTATGGAAGCAGGATGATAGATTTTGGATTTTCTAATTTTCAGCAATACTATGTAATGTGTAGCTCATATGGTGAGATTTTTATAAGATGATGCAATAGAAAGCAAAGTATTATTTTGGAACTTTTATATAATTCATCCTGTTTGCTAATAAGTGGCATCCTGTTGGCTAATAAGTTCCTCCAGCACAGCAAATTGTTTTAGTCTTTCAAAAATAAATTCATTAATAAATCTCCATCAGACCAGAGGACTTGTACTTTGTAGCTCATCCCTGCCCACAAAAGAATAAAATTCTTTGTGTTAGTATGTGACTGCAGTACTTTCTTTTTCATTAATATGTTGAAACTATTTTGAATATAGTAAAAGTAAAAGAACTAAACATGGAAGATAAAAATACTTTCCTTGGTTTTGCAATTATTAAATTACTATACTTATAATCAGTTTGAACACGTCTTTTTCACCACTTCTAGAGTATACTTTCAGAAGTAGTGATGACTGTTATATGAAATAGAGAGTGTTTAAATAGATCTAAAAATTTTTTTGATGTTAGGAATATGTGAAAATTGTCATATTTCCATGATGTGTTAAATTTATAGTATTTTATTCTTTCATAATTAATTCCACATATGATTTATTTAGCACTGTATCAATGTATTTCTGCATATGTTTGTATTTATACACATTGCTTTTCTACCATTTGCTATTGCTAAAACAAATAACATTTAAATACATGAAAGCGCTTTCTTATTCTGTATTAATATTGAAGAAATACTCTGGAGGAATAAAGGTGAAAAAGGAAATATATTAGCTGAAAAGCTGCATGATAAGGACAGTTTAGATTTTTTTTTAGAAAAAGTGGTTATAAATCAATTTCACTTTACTATAAAATACCTAATATACAAGTAATATTTTCTTTCCTTAAATCAGATTTTATTGGTACATTTTAGAAAATATTCTCAATAACTATAAAGAGCTTAAATTTCTTCTATGTCTATGAGCACAATATAAATTTTGAAATCTCTGAAGATATTTTATTTGGCATGCATTTACTTGTTTAACAGTCAGTACACATGTTACCTTAGCAGTTAAGATTATGTTTATTGGGCACTTTTCATATTTTCAGTTGAATGAGATTAGGAAGATTGTAATTGATAGGATGCATGTGTAGAGTTTTCTATATAATACTCTATATGTGCATGTACTTTTTCATTTGATAAGTGGTTATTTTATTTGATGGTCTCTTGTTTCTAGGGATAATGGCTATTGTCTCAACTGAGAGTATATTTCTCTTTACCTGATTATTTCAAACAAACACATTACACTGTACAGGTCTCAAACATTTTAATCAATTCTATGACATTTATATTCATAAGGATTAATTCTGTTATTGTATAATTTGATCTTTACTTTACAAGTTTTTCTTTAAGGAATTATCCAAATATAAAATAAAATACAACAGCTTTTTTTAAATAAGTAGAAAATACAACAGTTTTTTTAAAAAAAGCAGAAAATGTTTACATGGGAAGGGGGTCTAGGGAAGAGAGAGGGGAAAAGGAAGGAAGGGAAAAGAAAAAAAATGTGAAGAGAAAGAAAATATGGAAATACAGTTTTTGTAAGTAAGGAGAGGAAGAGGTACTAAGGGAGAGGAGTGGAACAGGAAGAGATAGAACCAAGATATGTCATGTACAGATACAAATTCCCTATGATGAATGTGACTATTATGAGTACCTACAATGTACCAATAAACTTAACTAATTAAAAAAGCCTCAGACAGTCCTATTTTCCTCATTAACCTCATATTTATTTTGCAAAGTAGATACCTTTAAACATAGGAAAGATACACTGAGAAGTGTAATTTCTTCCTTTTACTAACCTAGGCTATTTAGCTTACATATACAACAGGAATTGTTTTCCCTGATAATTACTTCCCACTTTTACTCTTCTGTTTGTGACTTTTTTCTTAGAGCAAAGCGAAGTTACAATTGTGAACCAAATGCAATAAGAATAATTAGAATGTCGTTCTATCATAATCATTTCTTCTGTATTATTTGACATATTTATTGCCAAAATGATAATATATTTTAAAAATAAAAGTATTTCAGAATTTCCTTATACTACCATCATGTTTACTATAGTTAAAGATTTTTACAAATAGTTTTAAACACTGAATGTGGGGATGGACTGAATATGGTAACCATTTTCTGAAGGTTATCTGTATCTATAAAATGAAATGTTTGATAAATTAAAGACAACTCTATACTTCAGAATTTAAAGATTCGCAATGTCAGGCACTTTGGTGTTTTTTGCTGTCGTAGTTGTTTTGTCTTTTTTTTTTTTTTTTTTTTTTTTTGAGGTTGGGTCTCTATGCAGTTCAGGCTGGCCTTCACCTCACGTTGTAGACCAGGCTGGTCTCAAATTCACCACGACCCTCCTGCCTCAGTCTCCCTAGTGCTGGGATTACAGGCATGTGCCACCAAGCCCGGCCGTAAGGCATTTTGTAATTTCTTTAAAAAGACTGAAGTTTGAGAGTAATTATTCCTCAAATTGTGACCCTGAGATTTCTCACATCTGGAATAATATGAGGTATGCACTATTTCCCGTAGATTTAAAGGCAATATATACCTCAGCACAAAGCACTCATTTTTGTTTGCAGATTTTTAGATTAATTTTTAAGGTGTTTTCTTTGCTTTAGAAGTTAAGTGTTCATTTGAAAAGCCTCTACAGTCTGAACAGAAATAGCAATCTGAAATGATACATAAAAATATGAAGTAGTTCATGGCATTCTGAAATGATGCATAAAATATATGAAGTAGTTCAGTGTGTCATCTCATCATTTTAGAATTATTATCTATAATGAATTTATCAGTTGGATTTCTAGTGCAGTGACTAAAATATTTTCTGGCTTCTTTTAAATGCTACATCTCAGTCCTTTTCATCTCTTAATATCAATATTTTCCCAGGCATTCATTCAGATATAATTTTGACTAAAAAGCATTATACAATCATACCTCTAATAGACCTAATGACTATTCATAAAACTTTGAAAGACTGTTCTTTCTCAGCATTAACTTATCATTGTCATAATTATATTAACTTGTCTTCTTGGTAATAGCAGCTTGCCATAAGAGCAATAGATTAATAGAATCTCCGTTTATGTTTTTTTTTTTTCTTTTTTGTACTTTGGCTTTGACGTCACTTTCTTGAGAGTGATCATAAACACAGATAGCCAGTCTGTAGGAGCACCCTGACTGGGATAAGCTGTTTTGAATAGGTATGTCCAGTGAGACACAGTGAACAGAGGGAACTAAAAGTGATGAAACAAAAAAAGTTGATTGCTTACAGGTTCCAGAATGATAAGTGTGCTAAAGGGGAACTAGTAGGAAATCTAGAAGTGGTAATGGGGTCCTCCAGCAGTGGATAAAGAATGAAATAAAGAGAGACAGACATACAGAACCTGTGAGATGATGCCTTTATTAAGGCCCGTAGGTATGCTCCACTAGCTTTTCCCAAAAAGGGATTTGCTAATTTAAGGAAAATATGCACTGAGCATACCACCTAACTCTGATGTTAGCCATTAGGTTTTGATGTGGTCAGCAGCTGTGGAATATTGACTTTTGATTAAGTGCGTCATAGAGCAAGCAGGCTATACAATCTCTTGAACAACCACACTCAGAGGATAAGTTTAAGTAGGCAAAGTTGATGGGATATGAGTAGGTTTCAAATAGCTTCATCAGGCCTCAAAATGAATGTGGTTGTAGTAACTATATTAACAAATTTATGATGTAATCTCTACTCAAATGATATTCCACTAGTAAAGAATGAATGAAAGAATAAATTCCTAAATTGGCCTAACTATTTTTATTATAGAATATTACTCATTACTGGGGAAAAGAATATGGTATAATGTTAAATCCCCAAAAAGAGTAATGATAACTGAAGTATAACCGTTATTATTCTACTATTAAGAAATACGAAGATATACCTGAAGGGTCCTGAAGGTCCAAAAGTGAAATGTGATTTACATTTAGTGGGTTCAGAAGAAATAAAATAATTGAATTACTTTATCTATGGATCTGTGCAAACATTTATCAGATCTCTTGCCTTAACAGAATCTTGAAGATTATTGCTAGAGACATGGTACACTTACATTCCTGTGCTAGCCTGTCCTTTCAAATGTGTTGGGTTTGAGCTAATAAATTATACTTATGCTCTCATTATGACTTATAGAAAAACTGGAGTTTTTATCTTATTTTATTTGAAGCCAATTTTAATGGAAGTTGTGAGATTAAAATCTTTAAAGTATGTGTTATATTTCCATGTAGTATATTTTGATAACATGTAATTTATTAGATTTTTGAAAGAAAACTTATGATTTGTATTGATATACAGTCAAAAATACACTTAATTAGTTGATGGAATAGAAATAATTAAAGTCATATAGGAAATGGAAGTCGTGAATTTATTTAAGTTGGCTCTTTCATGTTTTATTTGAGTTGGAGTAAGAATTTAAAAAGTATAAACTAGAACAATGAAACAATAAATGGTTATTATGTACTCTGAAAGTTACATTTGCCATACATGTGAGTGAAAGCAAATTGCCCAATCCTCAACTTTACCTATGTGACTAGGTAACAAAACTTTGAGCAATTTACAATATGAGATCAAATCTCCCATGTTGAGGTGATAGTCATAGACAACAGTATATAACAGGTAACACATAAAAACTCGTAAATGTCAGCAGCCAGCATCCCTGAACAGAGGGATGAGAGGAGTAATTCAGAGGGAACTGCTATATTTAACTTACGGTTATTCATGTTTCTTAAGTGGAAATTCTCTATGATCACAGGACTGCACTGTCTTTAGCTATGGATAACTGAAAATGCAGAACAAAGGAAACAGCATGTCGTGAAAAGTAAAACTAGGTCTTCCCTGGCAGATATCAGCTCTTCTGTTACTTGGTCCACAGTGTCAACAAGAGGAGAAGCAAGTTCAGATGATATATTTAAAAGTTTTCAATTTTATGTAAATTCTGTACCTCCTTATGCATGTGTGATGGGGCCTTGTCTGATGGCCGCCAGCCCATTTCAACCCTAGAAGCTTTATCTGCATCCACTTCATGCTGATTTCCTTAGTTAACAATGATCGGTGAACAATGATCTTATATGATCGATTCTAATTTATGTAACTGAATAATCCAGTTACACATATTATGATAATCTGGGCCCTACAATGTAAGGATGTATTAATGCCTTGTAACAAAGATAAATGGAAAAAAAATATATATAATCAGCAAACTGGTAATCAGCAAACTGCTAAAAAATAAAATAAAATTATTTTTCCTATAATGATGATAATCATCATGTATGGTTTAACACATATTCATAAAGGAGCAATATTTACTACATTACTCAATACTTTATACAATTTACAGTTCTTCTCACCAAAGTTATTCTCAATACACAAGTTATTAAGTGTTTTCCAGTGACCTGTCATAGAAGTGTATGCAATTATTTTTCAAAATGTTTTAAAAATAAATTTTGTTAATGAAATTTCAAAAATTAGGTATATTTCTATTGACATAGATGGAAAATGATTAATGTTTAAATTTTCATATAATCAATTTTTATTATTCTGAGTATTGAGCATATATTCTCAGGGAGAATAAATACTATCCCATGCATGAAATTTGAAACCATATTTCTATGAAGTAGCTATTTCACTTTACAGAAAAGTAAATTGCTCAAGATTTTGTTACCTAGTCACATAGGTAAAGTTGAGGATTGGGCAATTTGCTTTCACTCACATGTATGGCAAATGTAACTTTCAGAGTACATAATAATCATTTATTGTTTCATTGTTCTAGTTTATACTTTTTAAATTCTTACTCCAACTCAAATAAAACATGAAAGAGCCAACTTAAATAAATTTACCCCTTCTATTTCCTATATGACTTTAATTATTTCTAGTCCATCAACTAATTAAGTGTATTTTTGACTGTATATCAATACACTCATGTTTTCTTTCAAAAATCTAATAAATTACATGTTATCAAAATATATTACAGGGAAATTTAACACACACCTTTACAGAAGCATTGAGAAATTAAGGTTTATACATGAGGTCACACAGATTTGATTTATCTATTATACCACATGTTTTCTATTGTTATGTAACAAATCTCCTTAGATTTAGCAAATTTAAACCACAAAATTATACTTCCTGGTTTCAGTGAGTCAAGTGTCCAGATATACATTACCTGAGACTTCTGTTTGGGTTTTTGCCAGACAGAAATCAAAGTGTCAGCCCAAGCAGCTGTCCGTATGGTGCTCCTCTTTCAAGTCGATGGGTTGGTGCCAAAATTCATTCCCTTGTGACTATATACTGGAGAACTATGTTTGCTTGCTAGCCATCAGCTAGGGACTGTGCTCATATTCTGAAGACTGCTCATCAGTCTTTGGCATCAAACTACCACCTTTCACAGTATAGAAGCTTACAGCCAACAGGAGCATGTCTGTCTGGTACTTTAGTCTCTCTCTCATAAGAGTTCATGCCCATTTATGATATTCTCCCTTTTGCTGAACTCAAAGCGGAAGAGTAACCTGAGTTATAATCATCATCACATCTTCCCTCTGACCCCACACCACATTCACACAGACAAGTATAAAAGAGACTGGAAAACTTAGAAGGCATTTTATATACCTCCCCATACCTTCTTTCAAACTCTGCTTGATTTCTAAACACACTAAGCTAAGCTATTAGCTAAACACACTAAGCTGAGCTATTGCAAGGTTTGTTGTGAAGTTCTTAAAGATGTCATCTCCTGTTTGTGCTCTTTTCTGATCTTCAAGTAGGGTAACAGGTCAGAAGAGGCTTGGATATGGAGTTGTGACAATACACTGTCAGTTTCAAATAAATCATCAACCACAAGCCCTATGTGTGTAATCATACTGATCTCTAGGTATCTAGTTCATGTTTAGAGAAATATGCTATGTATGGGCAGGCAGCTTCAGGGCTACTTTCATCAAAGCAAATCATCATCTTATATTTAGGGATCTTGGTTAATGATTTCATTTCCATTTACAGTGAAAACCTATTATTAACATGGGAGGTATAATAAAAGAGTGATAGCTCTAAACTTTGGGGCCTTTATTTGAGCACATTTGTGTGACAGGTACTTGGGAACTTTTGAATCATCACTCCTACGCACCCTCTCCAACATGCCAATCTCAAATCTTACACACACATCACTGTGGTCCTCCCTGTTAACATATGGGTAAGCAGCATAAGACTACTTCGCAAGGACCATTTCCATTGTACAGCTCTTCTCAAAGCATAGAATTTTCTATTAGAATTAGGTTTCTATAAGAATTGATGTTGGTCACCTGTCACAATGCTTGTAGTTTTTTTATTCATGCATTTTTGCTCATTTATTGATCTCATATGGGATTATCATGGTCTACCTAAGTATAAATAACTCTAAGTTTTAAGAGAATTTAAATAGCAGAGACAGAAACTTTGTTAGAACAAATCTAAACTGATCTTCCTGCTTAGACTAGAATATGTCACCCTCATTCCTTTGTCAAGGCATTCGGGGCATTTATACTTATTAACATATGTGCCTGAAGTACTCTGTACTCATTTCTTTACATGTTTCATGTTTTAAGTGTCCCCTATATTTTTTTTAATACTCTAATGACTCAAAATGCTGGAAGCCTTAGGGCCATATGGAAGATCACATAGGAGAAAAACATGAGCTCCTTAATCTGGATGGAAAGGCCTGGAATACAGGTGGACAGTTTACATAAAGTTGTGAAATATAATTATCTCAGCTGGAGTAGCTGCTTCTTACTCTCCAGTTCTACTATGTTATGGTTTAATTACTCTCCAGTTCTCCTTCCATTACTTCAAGTGTCACCAAAGGCAATACAGTAGCATAATGCTTAAGAATATGGACTCACGCCAAGCAATGAGTTCAAATATTTGTATGGTCATGGACAAGTCTTGTAATCTCTTCATATTTCAATTTTCCATATCCTTAGTATTTCAAAAGTCCTGTGACACTTGTACAATTTTTGTAATCATTAAATGAGATGTGTATGAAGTAATCTTTTTATAGTGTCTCGCGCCTGATGTTTATGCTGTTAGTATGATTAGAAATTCACATCAGCCTCTTCTGCTTTGCTTTGCATGTGTTTTCTCTTCAGTTACATCCACTTTAACTTCATGGTTACTACTTAATACATTCTCTGTACAATTTTAAACTTCTGCCTGCTCTCATTCTGTACATATATATATATATATATATATATATATATTTATATCCTTGTATTCATGTGTCTAAAAGAGAAGATCTTGGTTCACTCACTATCTTCCATACTTGGACATGATTTTATAGAAAGTATGTTCAGTTTTTATTTCCTCCAACCACTCCAGGCCTGTTGTGATTAGCAGGACCAACACACATGGGCTCCCACCAGAAAGAGTACTTCAGGCACTGAGACTCCAGCAGGCTAGTCTGCAAAGCATCCACTACTTGTGAGTGACACGCGACAGCAAAATCTATGGAAAGGTTACAAAGATGATTCCCATTAACAAGGAAAGACTATGCATATGAAAGATACCTCTCAAAGGGAGAAGTAGCAGAAAACTAAGAAAATAAAAATGTATAAATAGGAAATTAAGTTGAATTAAGAGAAAATAAGAAGGCTGATTTCCCTCTAGAAAAAGTAAGTTACTTTCTTTTTACAGCCAGAGGCTAAAAACAGCTGCATTGTCTATCGCTCACTGAATGGAGCTCAGCCATTAATATTTCCCTCATGTTCACATTTCATTTTGGTGCAATTTTTCTGTATAACTAGCCAGAGTCATTTGCAGGATATTTAACAAAAATGATGAAAATACTCAGCTGCATCTGTTCATCATTTGTTAACCACATTTTTGCATAAATTTAGCCTGGGATTAAGCCACCACCATTATTTTCCTCATCTTTCCCTTCATTATTTGATTCTCCATGCCAAAATTTATTATTATGCAGGTATCCAATCACACTGCCTTTGTAGCAATCAAATCAAAAACAGCAAAACAAAGTTGAAAAGATATTTTTCTTTTCTAAAACTGCAGGCTTGTACAATACATCCCTGAGACAATAACGAGTGTTTGTTGCAGTGACAAACAGCTTTAATAATGAAAATAGACTCTCAGTTTTACCTACACAGAAGCAATTTAATTTCTTTTTCCTTATTAGAGTCCTCACTAGCTCTCCTCCCCCACCCTGCCAGTTATAAAAATGAATTGGCAACCACAACAGTTCTGCTCATTCTCAGTTTAATACACAATTCCTTATACACACAAAGGAGTGAAATGGTTTCTAAAAGCATTGGCTGGTAATGCTGACGGTAGAATCCATTTCCCTCAGGTACTCACGAAATACTTATCTCTCCACTGGAGAGTATAATAAGGTCATCAGGATTATTGAAGTTGACAGAACACCGAGCTCAGATTAATTACATCACTGAATTGAAGAGGAATTAGAAAAAGCAATAAGAGTGCCCCCAGGAAATATATGTCTTAAATTCTCTAAGGACTTTATTCTGTATAATATAACACAAAATAAGGGTAGCTAATGTAATATATTTGAAAATTTTGCCATACAGATTCTGAAAAATTAATTATTACAGGTATAATGAATTGCCACCACAAATTGAAAAAAATACTGTTCTTAGAACACCTTAAATGCAGAAAAAACAAAGGGTAAGTAAAGGATACTCACATGTGAATCCTCTTCTCTGTTCTAGAAGATATCTATCTTTGTAGTAATATTTAGTACTCACAAATATGCAAAACACATTCCTTTTAAAATAAAAAAGAGTAGAAGTTAAGAAACTTTCCTAAAAACTCATATCTGGTGAACAGTCTACAGAATTTGAATTTATCACTCAGACTTTAATCTCTTTTCTCTTTAAGACATCTAACTCCAGACTATAGTTCTTGAAATGTTTCTGTGTTAAATGGTAGAAATTTTACACAGAAAAAATAATACATGGTGTCTTTTTTCTGTCCTTGTGTAATCCTAGAGGCTTTATATAAATCTATTTGAATAATATGTGATAAATTTAAGAGTTTGGGCAGTGCCTTGTAATTAGCATGGGGAGATGTGACATATAAATCTAAAACATTTTTTAAAATGATACAGGGTAACCTACTCCATTACACTCATCAAAAACTAAAACTATATCATTAACACAAAATAAACTATGCCAAGGTTTATAGTGAGACAAAAAACATTCCTGAACTGCTAAAACAGATGTTGCAAGGTACCATTTTTCAATTCACCCAATATACTTGTGTATCTGCCTATTCCTGTTGTCTGGTTTGAGAAGGATTGATTGAGACCACGAAGTACAGGAAAAAAAATAAAGGTTAAAAAGTACATACCTGATTTCTAAAGAGAGATTCTTACACATCTGAGGGCTTACTAAAGATTTTTCCAAGCTGGTCACTATCAATTATTCTAAGTTTCCAAATAATAATAAAAAATAATGTGAGTGTCTACATTGAGATTTAGACTACTATGACATTTCTCTTTTTCCTGTTCATTCCTGCAAAGATTGAAAGGAGGATTCCTCCTTTATACCTCAAATTAAGGAGCCCCCAAGAGACTATAAGTACATGAGCTTCTCAGGAAATAGTCCCAAGTCCAAAGCTGGATGAACCTGGCTGAATGACATCAAAAGTGAGGAAAGAAGGTGGAAGGGTAAGAGTAGGAGTGCATCTACCTGAAAGTTTCCTCAAAGGCACATGCTAAAAGATGTTTTAACAGGCTACCTCCGAGACAAAGAGAACCTCAGCATAAATGAAGGTAGAAGCTTATAAGGCTGATATTTAGAGAACTGCTAGAAAACAAACCAAATGACCCGCTGTTTGTCTCCAAAGAATCACTAATAATTTTAGGACATATATCTAATATAGACACCTGCCAAATTAAGTGAGAAGCACACATGGGAGATTATTGGGATAAAAATGGGAGAATCGGGTGTTTGAAACCATGAGTGTAATCACAGAACATGATTTGCCCCTCATTTCACCCCTTCCTGTCTGCTGGGTCCCGAGCATATGATTAGGTGTGAGTCACGGTGAGGTGAGGGCTTCAAAGTGAATGCCAGATTAAAGATTTGATTTAAATCAAATTGGACATTTTTATGTCTACAAGTGACCTCAAATTACAGTATATTCCTAAAATACCATCCAAAGACAGAAAGGGAATTTCAATAGAAATCCACTGTACAAGGAACTTAGAAAAATTTATAACTATTTCCATAGTCTAGCCCATTATACAAATTGGTTACATATGCGTGAGAGACTCTTAGGCTTATCGCTACAGAATATTTCCTGTGATTTTGCAGAGAAGTTGATCATTTTGGTAATATTTATCTTTTCCTAGCCTATGACTGCATTAGGCAGCAGGGGAATGACCGTTCCTGACTTATACACTGGCAACAGCGAACTGCAACAGCTGCCAGTCTCACAAGCAAGGGAAACCGGAAAGGGTATAAAAGTCAGCTTTAAAAACTGCAAAAGCAGAGGACTAGTCACCATTGTGTATTAAGGCAAACCTCTCTTTCTCCTTTATGCCCTATATACCACACATAGTCAGCTGGTTTTTGAAAGTGTCTGAATTAACATATCTACAGCGAAGCCCCGCAATCTTCATTTTGTTAATCCCTAACGTGACTTAATTCAGATACTCCCATTTTGAAAGAAAAATAAAACAAAATTATGTCTCTCATAATGATCTTAGAAATGAAGTTCTTCTGTTCAAAGATTTGTCCCACTTTTACATTTTATAACCAGGCATAAGAAAAGCGTAATGTACTCAAAATTCATTTTAAGAGTTTGGTATTTAGAATGCACATCTTCAAGTTTGCAGAAAATTCAGTTAATTGTAATGATTTATTTCCCCCATGTAGCGTGTAGCCAAGATTTTTGCTAGATGAATAGAATAAGGACCATTAAAGGACCCATGAAATTGGACCCACAGAGACTCTAGCCAAGGGCAGGTTATCTAGGCTCATGTGCCTTCCTCAAGATCTTGGGTTTCACTGACGGGCATAAATAGGAAGTAATGAAGAAAGTTCATAAAAATTAACCTGCACCAAGGGCAGCACAAATAGAATTCAAAAGAGGAAATAACTTACTATGTAGTCCTCAGGGTCTGGGGATCTTGTGAAAAAAGGAATTTGCATATTTTCCTCTCAGCTTGTGTCTGTCAAGGGAGAGCAAGCTGGGAAATGGCTGGGTTTATTTATGAGATTGCTTAAAGGAAACATTACACAGAAGATAAACTGGAGAAATTGTGGTCATATTTGCCCATACACAATCAAATACTGTGCACTATTGACATAGACAATAAAATCATGAGATGCTACATAGATTGTATAAAATAGCAGAATTGGGGTGTTTTGCTTGGAATATGTCCAGGAGAAAATACATGAAATAATTTATTGCACTGCTTAAACCCTCAAACATATATATTGGAGGAAAATGAGGCAGAAACATGAAAAGAAAACCCTGAAATCAAATCACAAACCAAAAGTCCTGGCTGACAAGAGAGGGTTGTGACTTTTTTTCACTGAGAACTCTTGCTTCACATAGTACTTACTGCACAATGAATATTGGAAAAGTTTACTATGGCTGGATATTAGAAAATGTTTCCTTAGTTTAGTAAATTGAGTTCAATTCACTAAAAAGTACCCAGAGTGATATTTAATAAAAGTGTATGATTTGGAGTGAATGTTTGCTGCAGTTAGGAGCTTCTTTATATAATATAAAAAGCAAAGCTTCTTCAAATCTTGTGCAACACACACACATATAAAAAGATTAAATTTATTATTTATAAATGTATTATTATTGTTACTTTTTTTTTTATTTTTTTATTTTTTTGGTTTTTCTCCGGTACCGGGAACCTAACTCACGACTTTCCGCTTGCCAGGCAGGCGCTTTTGCCGCTGAGCTAAATCCCCAGCCCCATGTATTATTATTGTTATTATGTCAAATACAAACATTCACTAGAACTTCCTTGGGTACCTAAATAATAATTGTTTTTTTGTTTATTTCTACTTCACTTGTCAAATATATGACATTAAATGGTTTGTTTTATTGACCTGATTTGCTAGTTCTGTATAATTTTCTCTCTCAGTTGAAATATCCTGAAAGCTGTCTCTGATCACTCCATTTTCCCGTGGATGAAGCCTCTTCTACTTGTTTTCACAACCTGATATTTTACCTTCTTTGCAGAAATATTTCTTGAATATTTTATTTATCTAAGTGTTGTTATAAATCATAGACATGCAGCAGAAGCGAGAAATCTCTTGACCGCTTAAAACTCAGAAACTATTATGTACAATACATAAATAGCTGCAACTTCCTAGGGACCAAGGCAGAAAGGAAGAGAAAACATAAGTAAAAACAGGAAATTCTTCTACCCTGTGCTCCATAAAGCCTCCATTTCTTGCTCATTTTATTAGAAACCATTTCTGCCTGCAACTCTAAACAATTCTAGGCTTCAGGCTATTTTTATAACAGAATGGTGACAACAGAATAAAAAAAAACAAGGCACAAACAAGAAACTCACCATCAGCTGGAGCTTTGAGCTCCCCAGCCTATCAGGTGACATTTACTTGTCATGGTCATCGTGCCACTGTTTCTCACAGGTTCACCAGAGTTTGTAGTTTTATCCAGGGGGAATATCAAGATGGCATGTCTACATTCCACTCAATGGGAATTTAAACCCCAGGAGAGTATAACCTCTCCATTTTCCAGCATCATATCTCTGTACAAGGCCCTTCCAATCGATAACAGTAACGCACAACCTGCGGACCAACTACAAGGCCCTTCCAGACGTTCCTACTCGTGTGGGAAATGATTATGGGGACAAATCTACATTTCATCAATCTTTGACAATAGACTATCCTTTTAGAAACAGAAGAACAAATTAGTCCTCCTTAGAATTTCTCTGGTGTAGAAATTCAAACTCTAGAGGAACTGGAGTATCCAAAATAGTTTAGACTTAATATGTAGCTCCCTACCTCACATGTTTTGTGCTAGTGGTATTGGTTGCTTTCTCAGATAAGATTAATTCATCATATAGAGCCCAAAGATTAGTATACGCTGGCACACTTTACGTTGAAAGCTACCTAACATCCTTTTGTAAAGCTATCAAAATTTGTTTATATTTATGGGCCCAAATGAAAAATCATGTAATTATCTCTTTTGCTGTTGTGTACCTATTTTTAAAGCTGTACCGCTGCCCTCAAAAATTCTATATTCATCATTTCATATCTCTCCTAATATAAGAATTAAGTGTTAAAATTCAATCTGATTTTACACATTTTAAACATTAAAATATGCTATGTTATCTCGACCCATTTTTCTAGGATACTTTAAAAATAATTGTTTTTGAGAATTTATATCCCCCACCAACAGTTTTTTTCTTCTACTGTTCTGTATCCTAGGGCCTGCTGCCACTCATGAAAGTGATGCAAACAGCTTATGTCCTTTTTAAATCTATTATTCTAGAGGAATGATATCTAGTAGATCAACTAATATAAGAGCCATTAGACACGTAAAGCAAATAAACACTTGAAATGTGATTGGCATGACAGAGGAACCAAAATTCAAATTTTAATGTTAACTGATTTCATTTAGAAATGTGTTTGGTGGTGTCATATTATATGGCAAGACTCACTTATGAGTAACTTAGAACAGCATTTTTGTCTGTCATTCTTTATGTCTGGTACCTGTGATAGGACAGCTTTGATTCTGCTGTGGTAATAGACATAAATGTTGCATCAGACTTCATCCCTTGCTTATCATACACGTCCAGTGTGGGTTGGTGGGGGGTTTTCTACTCACCATTAATCACAGTCTCTAGCTAATAGAAATTGCAACACCTTGCATTTGCATCATATAGAAGCTGAGATATTTATAGTCCACAACAAAACTAACTGTGTATGGAAATTAAAACCTTCCAATATCCATTTCTTCAAAATATTTTTCATTAGGAGAAGTCACAGATCTTTCAGAAAACAAAAAACCTAGGAAACATGGAGGAAAACATTGTTACTTATAATTATTCACTATCTCTGCCACATAATACCCTATGAGGGCTGGGGATATAGCTCAGTGGTACAAGAAACTGTCTAGCAAGTGCAAGGTCCTGAGTTCAACTACCGGTACAAAAAATAAAAGCACATTTAAAAAAAATACTCTCTGAGTGTTTGTCACATGTTGAACTAAGGAAGATATTATTTCGTATACAAGAGTAGAGTAGTCCATAGAAATGAGAAAGAAACAGCACTGAATTACAAAAGTAAAAATAAATCTATTACAGACAGACTGGTAAGTACAAAATTTGGGCAAAGAAAGTAAATTAAAATGGTGGATCGTGGATGGTGGCTTAAGTAATTTCACTTATCCCTGGAGAGAAACCACCACTGGATGCTTTGTTCTGGGCCATCAAACCATGAAGACTTTAAAAAAAAAATAAGTTAAAAATGACATCAGAGAGAAGAAGTCTTGTCTTTCTCCAAGACAACAATATTGAAGAAAAATGGATGAAAATTTGGAAGAATGTTGGAGATGGCCAAGGGATGTGAGTGGAGATGATAAAATAGCAATAACACTATAACTTTACCATTCCCGAGGCACTGCTTCTGATTCACACACTCTACATTTTTAAACCTCTCAAGAAACACATGAGACATATAGGACTTCTTCCTAATTTGGAGTTAAGGAAATTAAAGTATTAACAGAGCAAGTTAGTAACGTAACAAAAAAGTAAAGCTCATAAGTAGTGATTTCCTGTCTCCAAAGAATATACTAAATGTTGAGAAAAGTAAATGAAAGTTTGGAGGGAGGCCATAAGAGACCGTGGAATATTCTTCAAAAGTCACTGTAGGGAATAACATAAGACAACGATGATGGGAATGACTCACAGGGTGCTGAATCATATAGGACTTTCTGGTGAGCAGGACTTGTATTAGGTGATACTTTTCTGATGCTTTGGTATTAGTAAAATAGGTGTAATACACAGGGACTGGCATGACACTAGCAATCTTATAGCTAAAAATTTATCAATAATGAGCTTTAGCCCCTGCCTAGCATTTCTCCTAAGATAACACAGTCTGCTGTGAGGGCAGATTAAAGTCTTCAGCTGAATAACTACTTGACAGCTCTCCTTAGGGTGCCATCATACCATACTTAGGGCTCTACACCTGCCTCAGAAATCAAGCCCTGTCTTGGTTACTTTTCTCACCACTGGAACAAAATACCCAACACCCAAAGTTAAAGGAGGAAAGAATTAGTGGACCTCCCGTATCATAAAGTTTTCACCATAATCAGTTGGATCCAAAGCAGGTTGGCATGACACGGGGATCACAGAGGAGAAACAGTTCACAGTATGACAGGAGGAAGAGGGCAAAAATGGCAAGTAGCAGCAGCAGAATAAACAGTAGCACAGCAAGCCTTCTTTCTGTCCCTTATATTCAAGTCCTTAATCCAGCGCCACACACCCTAGATGCAGCCACCTCCAAAAAGCCCCATCTAGACGGCATGAGGTTTGGGGGCCCTTCTAGACACAAGCCATAACAAGCCCCATGGCATCAGGCTGACGGGGTCTCTAGCATAAGGATACGAGTTGCCAGAGGTTTGAAGGTTAGAGTGATCCTGCACAGAAAGAGTACATCTGTTCTAACTACTGCTATGGGGCATTCTGTTATCACTATAAAGGCTGCTTGGCAAAGGCATTCAACCAACTGGGAATTCAGAGTGAGCAATGAATTAATAAATAAAGCATAAATAAAATAAATACTGGTCAGCATAAATAAAGCTGACTAGTTAACTTCTTTAAGTCTCATATTAAATTTGTAACAGGATGAAAGTTCCCCTCAATAAGAAATTAGAATAAAGATGCCTCAAAGTCACATAAGCTTGACTACTAGTCCCCTGCAAGATTATCAGGATATCTTTGTGCGGAAACACACAGGCCTCTTCAGGCACCATCATTTACTGTCTGAGCATTTTACCTTGGCCACCATGGTGGTGGATGACCTCTTCCCTCTCTGGAAATGAGGTCATTTCCTCTTCTAATGCCAAGGGATTTTTACGCTTTGACAGACCCAACAAGGGTTGGGAAGATTTAGAGGGTATTTCTTTGCCCGGTGCTCCAGTCACGCTATGATTTGTTCTTATCACTCTTCGGATTACCTTTGTTTCCTTTAGTGCTGTAAGCTTTACATCCATTAGGGCTTTTTTCCCTCCACTTTTGTTTATCTTTTACATTGCCACAATTATTAAAGACCAAATAAGCCACACTGACCAAATGAATTATCCTCATTGGTAAACCCTGTTGGAGTTTCTGGAGTTTTCTCCTGATATCTGGAGCTGACTATACACACTGTCCTAAGATAACCTGACCTTTCCTGCACATTGGATCTAGATTAGTATATTTATGGAGTGTCTTTCTGAGACAGAGTTTGAAAATCAGCTACACTTTTTTGTCAGAGCCTTGAATGATAGACCTGAGCTTATTCTACTGCTGTGCAACAAGAAACCAGGATGAACCGGACGTCTTGTCAGGTCAGATGAAAAGCCATTGTTAGGATACGGAAACTACCCGCAAACTTTTTAAAGTCTTCACAAACTCATTTTTGTACTGAATATTCATAACTAATTATAAGAATTGCTGAGAAAGCATTTTAACATTGAGTCAGGCAGAACAGATGTGATATACCCCAAAATGGGTTTTGTGCACAGGAGGACTTGTGGGAAAACTAAGAGACCTACCCCTGGGTTAATCCTCCACCAGTTCAAGAGAACATTACAAGGTCTCTCCTGCTAGATCTCGAGCCTTTCAGCCTCAAGGTCATAATCTGGTAGGGTTGAATACCCTGCCCAGCTCAGAGTATCCTCTGCTAAAGCTGACCTCCATCGGAGGGCAGAAGTATCTGGCTGGAATCACTTGTGGGGACTGCAATCACTTCCTTTTGAAACTTTGGATCTCCCCCTATGATCAGAACCTATTTAACAGACAGAGTCTGGACCTGGGGCTCTTCACTGGCTGGATGCCTCATAGCCAATTATAAAACCACCTAATGTCATAGCATCCCTGTCAAAGAGTGGTAGCAGGTACTCTACTCAACAGAATCCCCAAACCCTGACAATTTTTTTAAATTTGTACAAGATCAAGGCACAAACGGATATGCATCTAGAGACAAAACTTCACAATGAAGTCAGTCAAGCACAGTGAAAATTCAGCCAGTAAACACAGGATATTCATGCTTTAAAAGAGACATAAACTCAAGGCCAGAGTTACAGCAAAAGCAAAACCAAGCACAATGGAGACAGACAACTAGCATTGGAGAAGTAATGGCTGGAAGAGACAGCTATGCATCAGTTTTAGACCTAGAAGAAATACAGTCATTTTGCCTTGCCTCTTGCAGCCACTGCTATAGCCACTGGCAGCAAGAGAAGTGTGCCTTTTAAACTGTACAAGTTTTCTTTTGCACCTTGCACAAGGAAGCACTAGTCTAGTAATGTACCTTTCAACTCTCTGTCTTGCCTCAGTTGATCTGAACCAGAAAAGCCAAAGAATTTCAGTTTGTTGATGGACAGAAACTTGGAGGTTGGGACAGGGACAAGAAGCAAACCAGAATTCTCTCAAGGGAGAGATAGAAAGGAAACCTAATCTCAGGATGTACCTAGTCAGTGTGCCCCACAAAGAGCCTTGGTGCTACCAAGTGGTCACTCAAACTTATATACTCCAGGGAGTGCTGCCAACCCCAAAGAGAAGCAGTAACATCATGAGGACTGGGCTCTAAAATATCAGGCAGACATGTCCCCTGAGGAACATCAGGGAGGCCACCTGGAGGACTCTGTCCATGCCAGGGTGTCCCAACCCCAGATCTCCAGGGCTCTCTTTAGTTCAGCTACATCCTTGTATGGGCATGGGGAACCAAGGCTACTGAAAGCAGATCTGAGTGCTGTGAGGACCATGAGCAAAATACCACCCCAGCTGATCAGCAGGAGCCTTTTCACACCTGCAAAGGCAGAAGGCTTGTGCCAGAGTCTGGTCATCTCCAAATCGTGATCAGATCATCTGTTTACTCAGGGAATCTGTCCTACGTACCCAACAAAGAGGAAGACATGAGGGTATCCTTAAGCATGCAGTTACCTTCCTTTGAGGCTGGGCTTCTTGGCTGCTATCGGATAGTGTCTGTTGTCTCCTGGGTGGGCTCACCAAATGATAGTGCAATGGATCCAGTGGATAGATTCTAGGATCTCATGTACAGCAAGCAAAGAATCACATAGTGTACATCCAACAGTAAAGCAAAAGCAGCTTCATTTACTGAAGATCATGGGAAAATGAGCTCAGGGAAGGTCTATGCCAACAAAAAATGTGGCTGGATCAGAAATGTTGTGCCAGGATGACAAAAAATCAAAAGCACCATACAGCAATATGTCAAGCTCCAGATTTTAGAAGGTGTGTACCCCAGTCTAGGTACCACTCACTGGGTCTCCAGATAAGATCAACAAGAATGGTCGACAGAGTGTTGAGTCACTGAAGGGTTTTCTAGTGCACTAGACTTTTCCAGAGTTCATTCTCTAGGACTTTTCCAGAGTTCATTCTGATTTCATTGCATGTATGACATCCAGTCTATACTTATGAATCTTTAATAAGGTTTGAGCGGAGAAAAGGTTACTGAAGGTCAAGCCGGGGATTTCACACACATGTGCTCTTGCTTAAAGCTTCAGGGACTTCTTTGGTCTTTGCTATTGTATTTTCTACCTTAAAACAGTGGAAGGAGGATTGGCCCTGAGATGTTGCCCAAACTCAGGTGGGTGAAGGGGAGTGGTTTTCCCAGACTCAGACCTCATTATGCTACCAGTACTGATTTCATTTCCATGTTCCAACATTCTGCCAAAATATCTCCTCATCTTTAGGGAAAGCATTTGTGGAATTTCTGCCAATGGAATGCACTGACAGTTCTTTAGCTCCTTTAAAAACCTGTGAATTTGAGGATTTGCCCAATTGTTAAGTTGGGTAACGATATAGAGGTGAATGTTACATGGGTAACAATATAGAGGTGGGTAACAATATAGAGGTGAATGAAAAAACAGTTAAAAAAGAGATTATCCATGAAACACTGAATGCTAATTAGTAATGCAAATTAATAATACATAAAGTTGGGGAAAGATAAATTTGTTTCCAATCAGGTACAAACTGGTTGTTCTGAACTGTTTTCTTCATTCATGTCTTAAATGTTGTGATCATTTAAATCACATTCAAGTTTTTTTCTTTTTTAATTGTGCCTTTCTCTTTAGAGACTTTCAATAAATCTCATTTTCTACTTGATACACATAGACACTGATGAGAATTATAACATTCATGGAAGGATTAAGACTTCCTACCAAAGCTGAATTAAGAAGAATTAGACTTATAACAAACTTCAGAACTGAGAAGCACAAATTTATGTCCATCTCCATATGAAATAAATAATAGTGAAATTATTATGGGACTACAACTTGAGGAACCAAGAGTTTTATTTATCTGAATTGACTTTTTTTTCAATTAATATTAACTTTAAGACGTAGCACTATTACTCAGAATAGGACGCCATCTCCAATAAGGAAGCAGTCAGTCTGTGTCACAACTCTGCCAGAAGGAACAACCATAGGATCTTAAACTCAGCACCAGTAGTGAAATAAAGGGACAGAGTTTAAAATGAGAGAAGACACTTTATTTGTAGAGCGGAAGGAAGCAGGTGATAGAAATCTTCCCCAAAGCAGGAAAGGGGTTCTGGAAAGATGGATTCCCATAGGTCCTTTGTTTCTGGCCCTTTCATCAGGTTTGGGAGACTTTTCCCCCTGGAACTTGTCACACTTAGATCCCAGACCACAAGACCTTAACTCAGGCACCATTGCCTACTTACGTGCACATTCCTAGGTAGGCTTTGGTTGACATTTTCCTATCTATTTGTCCTTGTCAGGGCCTTATCCCTGGGATTTATAGGTTGGTTAAGGTCATTACAGACATGATCCTTTGGAGTTAGTGATTAAGTTATGAGATGCTTGTATACCAGTGCAATAATATAGTGACCCTAGAACGCATGTATATACAGATAGATACACATAGATACAGGTATAGATGGTATAGATATAGACAGATATAGATATACAGCTCTCTATATATCTGACCATGTATCCCACTGGTAAAGTTTTAACTCTTTCTAGCCAGGACTTGCCAGAAAACCATATGAGGCCCTTTTTCTAATATTTCCTACCTAAAGACCCCTTTCCCATCTCCAGTTGAGAATGATACAAAGACAGCTTAAACAAGCAAGCAGTACTGTAAGGAGTGGTCAGAGGTCACACCATGAAGCATTTTTTCTCTTAATCATAGCATATAAAATTCCATAACCTCAGTGAATAAATGATTCAAAACACTATCCCATATAGGCTTTGATATATTCACATTCATATTTCTTCTCAAAATATTTTCCACTTAAGTCAATGAGAAGTTTTCTTTGTTTTAATAAAGCATTACTTAGGTAAGCAAAGTCAGTGGAAGGCTAGGTGAAATGCATGGAATTGGCAATTCAGATAATTTTTAATTTTTTAAGTGGGAAATATTTTTTAAATGGGAATTGATTTTTTAAATGGACTAGGACCAGCCTGGGCTACAAAGTTACCTCAAGGCCAGCCAGAACTGCATAGTGAGACCCTGTAAAAAAAAAAGGTAAATAAATAAATAAATAAATAAATAAATAAATAAATAAATAAATGGACTAGAGTATTATTCCTTATAATTCAGTGACCTTCACTTCGTATATTTGTATGACATTCTTATAAGTAAGTGTACTTACTCTGTACTCATAACTTGGTTTCTTGGCTACTTGCACATTCTGTTAAAATCCTGAGGATGAAAGATTATTCATTAAATTATACTTTTCAAGATAAATATCACATCCAAGCAAATGTGCATTAGAAAATGCTGTAATGTTAATGATTTCTTTTGAGAATGAGTAATTATGTGTCACTCTTTTGGTTAGAAAGATAATTTTCTATTCCACTTCTAGGTGGAATACTAAGATACTGATTCATATCAGCTTATTAAATGCCACAGAAGAAAACGTACCTTGCATTTTGAAAAAAGAAATTTCCTGTCAGCAAATGAGGCTCACGCTTCTATAAAAAAGGAGATTTTTAACTTTCAGTTGTCAAACTTTTTCTATTAAAACTTGTTTATTTTGCTTTGTTTCTACTACATCAATTATTTTTTGCTCTTTCCTTGAGATGTCCATATAGACATCAAAATATTGAAGACAGAAATGTATATATTAATGGTCAACTTACTTCTCTGGTGATGATGAGCTGACAGGAAGATAGAAGAGCACACATAGTAAACTGTGTATGTGGGAAGGGGTCTGTACGTGTGCCTGTCTTTATAAATTAAGTGATAACTCACCTAAAGCTATACAACTATTTATCACTAAGTTACAACCCCAAATAAAATACAAATTATCTATGTAAATTGATGGATTTTTGTGAGAATGAACAAAAGCATACAGCTTTTCCTCAAAACACAAATAAAACAGAACAACAAAATTAAAGCATCTTAAATGAATAACAAATAAATTAAATATTATTAAATTAATTCCTAAACCATTATCATTTGAATTTAAGAAACAATTTTAGAAGAAACATTCTGATTTAAAAAGTGAGTTAAACAAGGTAAAAAGAAAAAAACAAAAAAAAGCAATTGAACGTTCCCTGAATGCCCAAAGGTAGTAGTGATCAGCTTACACACTGTGGATATTTTATACGGTCTAGAGGATTGCTATGAGGCTATTCTCTTTTGTCATTTCTGACAAAGAATAAATTCAACAGACAGTGCCATCAATATCACTACTAAAAACTTCCCCTATCAGCCAACTGATTTTGTTACTATTGCTACTGCAATTTACCTTTTATGCCTCATTACTTTATTTGGAAAAATGAACACATCCTGTTTAACCTTTGGAGAAAGGGACTATGTCATTTGAAATTTGTGATAGCTGGAAGGGGAAATGCTAGGCATGTAATACGTGTACCTCAAACTTGAGAAAGATGGAATACCAAAGTTGAGAATAAGGAAGGACACTGCCTGAGAAAATAAAAACAAATGTCAAACCACTGGGATTCAAGCAGCTCAGGAGAAATTGATTGCTCATTGGGAACAGACTGAAAGCATCGTTAAAAAAGGATAAGCACAATTAAATAAATTAGAAAATAAGTATTATTTCAGAAAGAAGAAAAGCCCAATAGAAGAATATAGGCTTAAAATATTGCTTAAATCCAAGTAGATTGGTCTGACAGTAAAAAGCTTTGAATTCTAGAGTTCACTTCCTGCACTGATATCTTAGCTTTGTCTTTGCTACATAACCACAAATGAGTTAGCAAGCTTTTCTGAGCTGTTTGGCATCTGAAAATTAAGAACTATACCAGAACTTTACTTTGACATTATCATGAAAGGATATTGTGCGGGTGGTGGTTGGGGGTTGGCGGGGTGGAGTGGTGGTGTTGGTGGTGGTAGTGGTGGTATTGAATTAGCTTCAAAATAAGGCACCTAGTAAGGAAAGGGCCTGAGATAATGCTGGGTGATCACCTACCTTGATAATAATTAGAATATCAGCAGGCAGTGAACTAGGACTTTGGACTAAGAATGAAATTCTTCCAGGAATGAAGGAAGTCCCTCCTTTCTAAAGGGAGTTGCAGGCCTTGTCTACTAAATTATGAGTTCTGAGGAGTTTAAATTCCAAAATAACTGTTCTAACTTAATTCCAGTTTTTTAAAAGCCCTACATGCTGAGTCACTGGATTAGAGAACCTGAATTCTGATCAGTTATTTTACTGAAATGACCCATCTATGATAAGTACCCATTGAACAACTGAGTAATCCTCATGTTCTTCTTATCCATAAGTAGCTCTGGATCAAGGAGCCGCAGGGCCACCCACTTGGACCCCTCCTGGAAATTAGAAGCTATTCTACTTCTTTCTAATAAATAGTCTCCTAAATTCCTTTATTTGGTTTGTGATTTCATTCTTTGATTTTGTGAGACTACAAGGTGGGTTTGTACAGAATTAACTTCTTCAGTATGGGAAAATTAACTTTTTCAGTACGTAAATTTTGATTACATACCCAGGCATAATCAAAAAAGAGAAAAGGGACATTGTGGCTCATTTAGAGATATGTAAATTTTTTTAAAAAAAGAAAAAGGCTATGATGTCTACCTAGGACCACTGCAACAGGGTGAAGAAATTCCTTTCACCTTCCCTGAAACAGAAGGAAGGAGAGTGTTGAAATTAAAATGTACTAGAAAACATTACTAAGGATCTTGGCCAAGGTGCTTAGGCCATCTGTGTTTGGTAATTAACACTTATTGGATTACGTTCCTATGCTTCCGATGAGAGAATATAATGTAAATGTTTTCCTTTTCTTGATGATTTCAGAAGAAAGCTTTCTAGAACCTTTAAGAGACATTCCTGGGTTATAAAACTGACGAGAGTTTGGGGAAATACTTACATTTTGAATGGGCTAATAAACAACTTACAATTCCAAATTTCTAAACTAAATAGAAAAAAGGTGGTTAAAAATATTTGTTTTAGGAAGAAGTCTGTATAAAATTTGATCAACCTAATGGGAATGTTAAGGTCATTTTGAACTAAAGGTAACTACCGTATCAGTTCTCAATTTCTGCTTTGTACATTTTAATCTCTCACGAACAATGCATGCTAGGATTTTCAATATCTGAGGAAACAAGACTTAGGGCAAATTGAATCCCAAAATTCAGGATTTTAGGTGCTACCATAGCTATTCTAAATTTAAGCTGTTTTCAGAAGAAATTAAATTTCAAAGCATTGAAAACATTTGAGTGGGAAACTACAATATTTTCATAATCTGGAGGAATATGAAGACTACAGAAGAAAAGCTAGTCACATCTTTTAGAAAGAAAGAAAAGTTATTTTCAAGACTATTAGACTTAATTTGAAAGAGGAAGAAGTTTAAGAGTTAATTTCCTTACAGCCACGTGTGATATGGGGATATGGACATAACTTGTAAAGGCTGAACTCATAAATTGCTGAGATTTGGATAGATTAAAATTATTCCATCAGAGGAATAATGTAGTAGTATCAAATTCATACATTCTCAGGGGGTAGACCCTAAATTTTATCGTGAATTCCATCTAAACATACAAATTTAATATTCTCTAACTATAACTTGGATTTCATGAAGAATTTTATCACTGTCCACCAAAATATTATGTACACATAATGAAAAAATTTTAATTTGAAATAGTTAAGAGAAATGATAATTAATATAATATTATATGAAAAATATTACTGAACAATGTCTATATTAAGCAAATATATTTGGTGAGATTGCATATCCAAAGATTGAGAACTATCTGAATTACTTATGGAAGAATAGAAAACATAAATTGAACATATCAAGCCTGAATATTAGTGTAAAAGTAAAAGATTTAATATAAGTAAATATGGACGTCCTGAAGTTAGTATGAAAATGAATTGACAAGTACAGAATAAAGAGATATGGCATAACTGTCTGGGAAACAAATATAGAAACGTGATTTATAGTTTGCGAGGTAATAAGTGTAAAGAATATAGAAACGTTGTCACAAGTTCAAGAAGGCTTTCTTACACTTCACTATGGAAAAATGATTTATAACCATGACAATGAGAGAACTGTTCTCTCTGCTGAGCAAAATCTAAATCCAAGCTCAGGCAAAGTAGCGAAGAAACACAGATGGAGATGATAAGTTATTACAGCAGCAAAATAACTCAAATTTATAACAAATTAAACCCCAGTGATAAACATCGGATGAAACCTTAAGAATCACAAAATTTGTGAGAAGATTAAAATTATGAAATACTAATCCTCAAGTATCATGGACTGATCAGGCCTACAGCCTCCCGAATAAATGGATGGTGAAGGCGTAAATAAAAGAGACAAGTGATATGATTTTAGGGCTCCAGGAGGTTCAAAACACTCTAGCAGAATTCAAGACTCTTTGGGGGTTGAGATAAAGAACTTCTCTGAGTGCCCGTATTTATTTGGCTATCAAACAAAGGAGGGGATTACCGAGAAAAACCTGGGAATCTGAGCAGTTCAGATATTTTCTCAAGTAGTAAATTCTATCAATAAGGAGAATAACCTTATCTCTAGGTTGACTTTTATTGTAGCAGTGTGGTGCCTTCAGCTGTAGTCTCCTTGTAGTTAATTGAGGTTGGAGCCAAATGTCCTTAGCTGTGGCCTTATTTTGTCCTTTGAGATGTCACAGCCTCACAGGCCACTACAGGCCTCATCCGGGACCAGAAATTCATAGAGGTTCACTTACTAAGAATCCATCAGTCATCTCCAGACAAGCGGCCTAGGCCTGGGACAGACTCAGAAGTAAACGTGGAAAACCAATTGGTTAATTTTAAATCCTGCTCAGAGCTGCTTCATAGTGGTCTCCATCACTCAAATACTTAAATATTTCGTGTTCAATGATGCTTATGTTTATTTTGTGTTCTTTTGTAAAGGATATATTCACAGATGGGAAAAATTTTCAGTGCAATGACAAATTTTTAAAAATCAAATAGTATGAGGTAATAAAACAACTTCCTAATCCTGGAGAGGTTCATAAATCAGATTGCTCATATGCTGGTATTTTAAAAGAACATAGTAAAGTATAACATTAGACTAAGGTCTGATGACATTGTCTTCTCTGCTTGTGAAATGTTAGAGAATGTTAAGAATTATCCTTTAGGCAATCTCATGAGAAACAAAAAATCATGATCGTGATTCCATCTCTACCAGGTATTTGTTTTGTTCCAAGTATATTCGCTGTTTATAAATACAAGTGTCATTAAATTAGAAATCGAACCAGTAAATTCCTTTTAATCCTTTGCTCCCTTGCTGTGTCACTAACTTAAAACAGTTTTGCACATCAACCTACCTTTCAGTGTAATGCTGTCATAACTGAAGGATTACATTCTTTTCCACTGAGAAAATTTAATGCTATTGTGCTAGTCATTGTAAAAGGAAAAAAATGAATATTATATTACTTTTGCACTCATTATATGTAAATTCAATAATGATTAGGAAGATACTAAGTTATACAAATACTTGAGATAGGTGGATGGAAGGATAATAGAGAGAGATGGGTAATAGATTTATGATAGCCTATAAAAAAAAGACCCAAATTCCCATTAGGTAGGAGGAATAAATATAAAATGGTAACTAGGGTTAATAACAATACATTATTGTAAATTCTTCAAACATTGATTCTTATCACAAACAAAACTGATAAATCTGTGAGGTAATTAGCTCAAGATAGCCATTCCACAATGTTTATATCACAAAGCATGTTGTGCAATGTCTATGCAATTTTATTTACAATTTAAAAGAAGCTCATAAATAGCATTTAAAAACAGAATATAGAGAATTAAAGCCCCTGGCTAAATATGAAAAGCATTAGAAATTATCTTGAAATTTTTGACAGAATTGTTTATCTCAATCTCAGAGACAAAAGGTTGATAATGCAGTTTAGAATACTTGATGCCCACAAACAACCTTGTGTCATAAAATACAAAGTATTTATACTACACAGAGTAAAGTCAGGTATTTTACAAGAGAAGATAATGGAATAAATGTGAACTTTGCAGGAAGACAATTGTAGATATGAATCCTGGTCATGAAACTCATGAACCAAGAAAATGGGAGAAAGGAGTATAATTTCTTCGTGTTGGAGCCCTCTTGTATAAAACAGACAAGTATTATATTGGTAATTGTGGATTGAGTGTGTAAATATGATAATATTTGTAGTATACTGCTCCTGGCCTGAAGGAACAGTATACTCCATTTTCCTTGACCATAATTTTTACTGTCTCCATAGTTCTCATTTTGGGGGGATATACTGGCTTTGCATTTTATAATAGGGCAAGTTACAAAAACATAAATAATATGAAAATTTATTTTTAATTAATAATGCCTTATATTCAGTCATAGAAAATTATTTGTGGATTATATTTATTAAATTTGTTAGTATGTAGAGTCTTTTACCAGATTTTATCTAATTATCACTACTGTGCATATATTACTATACATCTATAATGCCTAAAATTAAATTTAGCTCTTTTATACATAAAATAATCCCAAATTTGAGCTAATTTTTTGAACTGTACAACTGCATCGATAGGATCACTGTGTTGCAAGCTGTCATCACATCTTGGTTCCATGATTTTTATAGAAGTTACACAGAGCTCTTCCATTAATTGCTATACTTTCAGTTGTTCAGCTTCTGTTGTAAATCAGCTTGTGTCACAAAGAGCTTCCCAAAACCAAAATATTCCTAAAGTAGAAAAGTCAAAAGAAGATGTGCTCTTCCACACCAAACTATTTTCTCTGGAAGTTGTATCTCAATGGCATTTAAAGGACAGAAGCTTTTGATATTCAGGATGGTTGACAAAATGAATTAAAGACCAGATAAAATGAAGACATATGATAAACTTGGAGGTTTTCTGAGTGGCAGGGTCGGCAATCAAGTAAATGTCTAGTCAAAGAGAAGACAAGAGCGCAAAAGAGCCTGCTTTCCAGCTTGTGCCGTGTGTTTTCTCCAACTCTGGCAATAAACTGAGACTATTGTTTCTCTGTTCATTAATTATTTATTACCAGCTCCCTGAACCTCTGAACAATGTCTGTTGAAGAAACTACTATGCACATAGACTCATTCATCAAACGCAGATGTTAGCATGTTCCCTTGAAGGCTGTAAACACAAATGCCAGCTGTCCAGACAAAATCAGCGGAGTTCTGATTTATTAAATGTAATGAGTTCCTTCATATATTGAAAAGAAAAAAATCAGATCCTAGTAAACGAACAAGGATGAAATATGTTTTCCTCCATATGTAGGAAAAGCTTAATGATATATTTACACTGAAAAGTGAAAAAAAGGTGTCTATTAGAGAAATATAATTAACACAGGCAAAAGAAAATATTGTCTAGTTTGTTACATTATAGTATATCTGAAACTATTGCTCCTTTGATTTAGGACTTCAGACTCATTTCACCAGTTACAGAAAGTCAAAGTTTTAAAAAATGTCATTTTCACACAGGAGTCGACAGATAGTACTTTCTAATAAATTGTAATTTCTTAATTAAGGAAAGATACTTAAATGCAACTTGCAGTTGTTAGCAACTTAACAGCTGTCTGTCCCTTTCACGTTCCCCTCTAAATTTCCCCACTGATTTCTGCTCCAATAGTCACAACTTTTATTTATCCTTTTAAGTATTGCTATTTGATGTTTGCTCCTAGATGTGTATTAAAATTAACAAGTAAAGTACTGATTTTTTAAAACACTGTGTATCGAGAGCATAGCAAAATCTTCCTAAAAATAGAGGTGTTGGTCCTCATCCTACCAGACGCTGACTAAGCAGGTGAAGATCATAGGGCAAAGGCAGCAGGGGAGAGTTAGGACTCAGCATTTTAAAACTAGGTTGCCCACATTCTCAATAAAATGAACTTCAGCTTTCCCCCAGATCTATTTTCGCTTTAAATTGCTAGAACAATTTACATTTTATTCTTAAAAATTTAAGCAATATCTATAGACATGTAAAAGTAAACAGTGAAAATTCTCTTTTAACTCTCATAACCTAAAGGTAACTTATGCATTTGGATGAGTGTACTTACCTACGTTGTATTTTAATGGACAGATGTACATGACATCATTTGTGTAATATGAGAAAAAGTTATAGAATCGGTCATATTCTAATCTTGACTGATTAATATTAATATTTAAAGGATTATCTTTGTTTTTTAGATAAAAAAATGACCTCCAACAGATTTGGATTTTTGTAACTTCCTGTCCCTATTTTAAACAAGTTTTTACAGAGCTGCAATAGCAGACGCAAAATGGTACCTCTCTTTTGTCACCCACTGAAAGCTATACATATTAAAAATTTTTATAAGGGAACTACTCTACATGGAAAAGACTCATAGAACCATGGTTGCATTCATAATAGAGTCCTGAGGTCTAGGACTTTCAGCATTCTGTTTGACATTTTCATGTGTATGTGATGTCAATGCAAGAATCTTCATAATCTTAAATGGAAACCAACCACCCTGGGAAGGTTAAAAATCATGAGCATTGTGGCTTCATTTATGGTCATGAAGTCCAATCCCACTCTCTGTTATGCCTTTATAAATTCTGTCCTTTTCTTAAAGTCAATGAAATCTTAACTTCTTTCTATTTTGGAAATCTATAATTTTTAAAATTAACTCAATTTTTAGGTACATTTTTGGTATACATAATGATCATGTTCATCATAGGGAATTTGTACCTGTAAATGATACATCTTGATTATTTTTCCCCTTTCTCCATCCTTCCTTCAACCCCTCTTCTCATCCTTACTTGCAAAAGCTTTCTTTCCATTTTTCCTTTTCTCATTCTTTCATTTTCTCTTCCTTCTTTTCTTCCAAGTTCTTACCTAGTTCCCCTCAAACATTTTTTTTCTGCTTACAATATCTATTATACAATTGTGTCCTTATTTATTCTTTTAGTGTCTCACATGAGAGAATGTGATATTTATTGACTGACTGATTTTTCAGTTTTAAATTTTTTTCTTTATTTTTGGGTATATTTTATATATACATAACAATCACATTCATCAGAGGGAGTTTGTACCTATACATGATATATCTTGGTTCTTCTGTTTTCTCCAATCCCTTCTCCTCCTTTCAACCCTTACAAAACCTTCTTTTCCATTTTCTTGCTTCTATTCTTTTTCTTTCACCTTCCTTCCTTTCTCTCTCCCTAACCCCTTGTTCCCCTGGGCATTTATATTTATACATGTGTGGTAAATTTATTTCACTTAAGAGTATGTTCTCAAGGTACATCCATCTATTTACCTAGAAATGTCTCAAGTTTATAATTCTTTATGGCACAGTATATATATATATTCCATTCATCAGTTGATAGACATTGAGGTGGTTTCCAAGAGTTAGCTACTACACACTGTGCTGCTATAAACATGGGTGTGCATATATTGACATGCAGCCTGCTGTGGGGTCCGGACTACAGGCAGCCCTCTTCCTGCTGGTCTGCTACTTCTACCTGCAAGTGGTCAACATGCAGGGCAAGAACCTTACTGGGTTCCCCCAAGGTCAACCACTATTTAAAGTAGTACTCAAATCCCTTTCATCTAAAGAGTGGTATGGATTCGTGTCCCTAAACCTTTGGACAAGAATGCTGGGACATTTTTGCTGTGATATAGAAGGTATGACACTCTCAAGAAAGGTTGAAGACAGAGGTCCCTTATGGCGATGAACATGTGGCACAGTTTCCCTCAATTTGAAAGGACTGGTGTACCATGGGTATTGCATGTGTCCAGAGGAGGATCCTCAGGCCTGGCAAAAATCTCTTTCTTGTCCAACTAAGGAGCCACAGATTGAAGAAGATTTTGCTTCCTTCCCTATCATCAGTCTCCAGCATCAATCCCCAGTATACTGATGTTCTGAAAAGATGTGAGGATGAAAGGGATTCATGATTCTCAATAACCACATTTACAGGAGATCTTTAGGGAAATGCGCAGACTAAATGTTCTCTGATGAGATTTTGCTGTCACTGGCAAGAAAGGTTCACCTTCTAGATTTAGAATTTTATTTTAATCTTAAAAATTGGCCCTTAGAGCATCAAAAAGTCAATGAAATCTCATACCCTATGCCTATCATTTCCTGCTGTGGCTCCCTGGATTCAAGAGATGTTATCCTTCCAACGTATGATACCATCCACTCCACTCTTGCAGCAATGAGGGGTGTTACGAATGATCTCCTCTTTATTCAGGGAAATATAGGGCTTCCTGGATCAATAACAGAGATAAAGCTTTCTTCAGAGGTAGAGAAGGTGGGAAAAGAAAGGCTGCAGTTGGTGTAACTCTCCAAAGAAAACCCACAGTTACTAGACACAGGAATTATAGAACATTTGTTTTTCCAAGAGAAAGAAAAGGAGTTTGGAAAAGTCAAGTTGATGGGCTTTTTTTCTTTAAGTACAAGTATATGACTGCATATAGGTTTCAGCATCTCATGCTGGGGGACAGCCTGGTGCTGAAGCAGAATTCTCTGTACTGTGACCATTTTTACATGACACTAAAGCCTTGGAAACCTTATATCCCAATGAAAAATCTCACTGACTTACTAGAGAAAGTTAAATGGGTGAGAAAAAAAAAATGAGGCCAAGAAGATTGCAAAAGAGAACAACTGACTGCCAGAGACCTGCTATAGCCACACAGGCTCTACTGCTGCTATTACAGAGCCCTGCAGCAACGTGCCAAGGACCAGTCCAGCAAATCTGAGAGGAGTGATGGAAGAGAAATTGTTCCTCAGTCATATGACAATGTACTCACTTGCCAGTGCCACAGGAAAAGACCTTTGAAGGAAGAACTTTAATGCACCCCAGACCCACACTCCTGTGTGTACAGTTACATCTTTATGGGAAGACTTAAAATAAATGCTAAGCTTTGAAGGAAACACAGAAGGCTACCCAGTGGACTAGTTCTCTTGGTGGCTGTATATAATATATTTGGATATAGCAATATATGAGCAAGTATTACCAGATATCTTTGGATATTAATTTGTTTTAGGTAAAAACTGCGATTATCAGAATCAAAATTTCTCTAAAAAGAATATTTGCAGATCATATTGCAGACATATATCCTATATGTATATTGCAGATAGAAGCTTGCCAAAATGTAAATCATCCTGCTGACATTATGTTCACTGGCTATTTCTATGTTGTTAACTTTTCTCTTCTTTCCATAATAAAGAGGAAGTTTTCCTGTTTTGTCTCCTCCTCGCTGCATAGTTTCTCTTGCAAGCAGCTTTTGGTATTGAATAATGGCTCCTTCTTCTTGGAAAGTCTGATAAGAATAGTTACAGCAGGAGAGCATGACTCTCACTAAAGGTACCATGAAAATTTAGAGGAACTACGTTTTTAAAGCACTGCTCATATATTACTAGCTAGTTTTTGAGATTAAAAAGTAAGGCGTGGTGGTGCACACCTGCAGTTCCACCACTCAAGAGGCCGAGGCAGGAAGATTATCATGAGTTTGAGAAGAGCCTGGGCTACACAGTGAATTCAACACCAATCTAAAAAACAAACTGAGGGCCGGGGATATTGCTCAGGGGCATAAGCGCCTGCCTGGCAAGCACAAGGTCCTGAGTTCAATTCCTGGTATCAAAAAAAAAAAAAGTACATCTAAAAAGCATAGTGAGACCCTGTCTCAAAACAACAAGAGCAATAAATTAGCGAGAAATTGTACCTTAAACTGGTAACTCCCAGTCCATCTGAGTTGTGTACCCGTCAAGAACAACAGAATTATTTGTGTAGGTAAAAGCATTTTATGAGCATCTTTGATTATCTATACAGTGACTGGATAAAGGATAACTATAGTCAAGTGGAGGTCTTTGTCTTAAAGCTTTAAAAATTATTCTTGAAAACCTCTACAGTAAGCTTCAAGAATCCTGATATCCTTGGATTTACTAATAATCTGACATCAAAGGAAAGTACTCATGCCTCACTCTACCCCTTGTCTACTTCCGTGAGCTTCATTGCTAAGTTAAAGATTTTGGAAATTGCCTCTGCCTTTTAAGACAGGATCAAGACATAGTACTCATAGCCCAGAAATTCATTATACACTCTTTGTAGTACTGTCAATCTAAGATTTCGTTTGTTACAGAGCATGCTATAGTTTTTAGAATATGTTCTATAAGAAACTAAATCTTGGACCATTGTAGAAATATTTACTTCCATAATTGAAATAATATTTAACCTGGAAAACAGTGTAACAGTGTAAAATAATTTTAGGCTAAAAAACAACCACCATAATTTCTTATTTCTTTTCCTGAAAAAACACAAAGGACCAATCCTCTGGTTCCAAGAAACATTTTCAGTTCACAATTCAGTCCTAAGGTGTTAGGATTGTTATAAATATTTTTCATCCGCTTCTTTTATGTAGCAAACTAAATATATCTTCATTCTTTCTGAAGGGAAATAAGAACACAGGCTTATTTTAGTAGGCAAAAGCAACACTGAATTTCAGACCAGTATAATCAAAACCAAGTATCCAAAGCAAATTTGAATATGCATCAATTGTTCAAAGCCAAAAGTGTACAAGTATAAAAGAAAGAGCAAGCTGTCCTGATTCCATACTCCAGGGAATCTGTGTCTTATATATATTGTCCAGAGTCAGGTTTGTCAAAACTGGAATTATGGAAAGAAATTTGGTTTCTTCACTCTGCCTCCCACACAAGGTACTGAAGTCTAGTCTTATCTGTTTGAAACATCTTCAAATTTTCAGGTTGATATCATCTGAGTCCAAAGAGTTCTAGTAGTTAAAAGCAAGTTGAGACAATTCATGCAGCTTCAAGGGAGTGGAACAGAAGAATGTGCTTGAAAACTAAAAAGGAGCCTCACAAGAAATTCCGTAGGGAGTCAGCAGCCTTAGTCTAGAATTCAACCCTCCATCTCGCCAAATTGACCCCCATGTTTTACAAGTTAGTTTCACATGGATTTTGTGTTTGTTGGCTTGAACATAACTGAGTAAAAATGGAATTACTAAAACTCTAACTTTTACCCTATCAATTCACACACTACTCACATTGTCCATTAGTCATTTTTATTTTCTCCATTTGCATTTTTAATACTGCAGTTTTCATTTAAAAATCTGAATTTTAAAAGAAGAGAGGAGTGTAAGGATATACAAGTAAATATAAGAACTGTAGTTGTCTAAATAAACTGTCAGCATGTTTGTTCCTGCTTTAATACAGAAGCATCGTGAGTAACCATCACTAGGGAGTTCACTAAATACACACTGATAAATCAAGGCACCAAGCAAAACCATTAAATAGAATAAAATAGCTCTACCTATACTAGCATGAAAGATTTCCATAACAATTTCAATGAAAAGTGATTTAAGGAAATTATCTACAGTTTATAAAACTGTGTAAATATAAAACAAAATAGTGAAAAGTTTGAAGGATATCTGGTGTCTGAGAAGGGGATGGAGAGAAAGTAATTGTTACATTTTGCTTTTTTAAAAATCTCTTACATTTTGCTTTATACCTCTTCATAATATTTACACTTTTTCTTATATGTATGAATCAAATTATAAAATAAATAAAAATGCCACCTGGGAAAAGACAATAAATTCACAAAAGACAAAAATAGCAAATGAATATATATATATTTATATTTTCCATTATACTATTTTTTAAGTCTATGTCTAAAAATTTTATGTCATGGACATGGACAAGTAAACCTTCTATATAAAATTTTGAAAAAAATAAAACTATTATGATGATAGTATTGTACTGGTGCACAATGACATGGGAAAAGGTCCTTGAGAATTTTCAGGGGCATGATCACCACTAATAGGAAGAAGTGACAGGAATTTTAAAAAAACAAAATGAAAAACCCTAGTCTAAAAAGGAAAGCCTTCAGCAGGAACTCATTTATTTTTCTTCCTTCAAGATGCCACTAGCTTCCTCAAGCTAATCCATGTTTATGGCTTGTATCTACATGTCCCCAGAAATTTTCATGGACTCAGAAGTGGGGCTTTCAGAGGTGTTTGGAAGTACACATGTGGATATGGACTAAGGGTGTGTGAATATGGATTAATGGTATTGTAATTAAATTAGTCTACTGGTTGATTTAGCATAGTTCTGGGTGTGGATAATATAAAGGTCTACCCTGGGTGTGGGAGGCATCATGCAAAAGACTTGTGGACTGGATGGGATAAAAGGGAAATGGAGGCTTCCTGCTGCGGTGACTTGTTACTTTCTGCCTGCCCTGTCATAGACTGTTTCTCCTCTGATATGTCCTTCGATCATGCCACTGTGCCTTGGAGCCAATCAACTATGGACTGAAATGTCTACAAACTGTGAGTTAATAAACCTTTCCTCATTTAACTTGTTGGGTAGTTTGTTCTAGCAAAGAGAAAGTAACTATGACAGTCACTATAGATTATATTTAACAGGAAGAAAATTAATTGTAGACTACATAATGGTGAATAAATGGGAAATTTTATTTCACTAATTCCTGATTGTAATAGATTTATGTAGTCTGGGCAAATTCTTAAACTTCTCATTAGATGACTTAATGACCCTATTACAGGTGCTACATCATTATTGAGCATAAGAATGATATTTCCTCTAGGTGCAAGGCTTCTTTAACTTGGTAGTTCCTCTCTTTCCAGAACTTTGTTCAACTTTCCTTTCCAAGTATTTTTCCATATTATTCTGATCTCTCTTAGCAAATAAGTTTTAAACTATTTTTCATTGCTTTCTAATCATAAAGTGATTTTCCCTTGGCTAATTTTATAATTCTACATACTGGAAGACAAATTTAGCCTCAGAAAGTTTTTTGAGATGTTTGTTTGTGACATCTTCCTTTAAATTTTTCTATATTTGGTATATTTTTCTTATAATATTTGACACTTTTATATTTACATTTTATATTATTATATAATTTATGTTTTCATTGCCTTGTTATCTTAATAAAAATCATTATTCTTAATGTCAATATTTGCATTTAAATAGCTTTGGCTTAGAAAATTAGTGTAAAATAAACCCCTAATTATTTAAGAAGCTGATTATAAAAACAAGTTAAAACGTTAGTTTGCTCTTGGTTCTCTGGAATGAGAAACCAAAAATTTAAATAAGGACCAAAATGTATAATAGATATTTGGAAAAGGAAGAAAATGTCCAAATGGGAATGGAAACTAGGGAGGAAGGAAGGGGAGAGGAAGGAAGGAAAAGAAAATGAAAACAAGAAAAGGCAAAGATGAAAACAAAGCTTTGTAAATAAGAAAGGGAACAAGAGTTGAAGTGAGGGTAAGACAGATCATGTCCAGGTAAAAATCCACTAAGATGAGTGTAATCATTATGTGTATCTAAAATGCACCAATAAACTTAATTAATTAAAAAATTAGTTTTATATGATATGATACAAATTACCAAGACTGCCTGGTAATTTTCATCCTTTTCATTTCTAGAGATATTAAAACCACCATATTTGTATAGGATTAGTGAAATATTTGCTTACATGTGGTTTTGTGCTTGAATTATATTTTAAATTTGTTAAAAATATTTTATTTGAATAATTTATTTGTATAATTTACATTTAAATTATTATATTATTTATATTACTTAATTATGATAGACTTTTAAAAGATTGTGTGCCAATTTTGTTGAAAAAAATACCCATGCTTAGTACTAATAAAATTGGGACTAATTTCAAATGTTCATATTTATTCTCTACTGCTCTGCTCCCCACCATGTACACCTGGGCTGAGTGTGGCTTTTGTAGAAAGTTATTGATATCCAAAAAAAACTGATTTGAGAAGGGTAAAATGCTTTTATAGTTTTCACTAAAATGTATATAATTAAATTATTTTTATTATAAGCTTAATGAGAATTTGTAAAAACAGACAGTAAAAGCAATTTATTCTAACAGAGACTGAAATTTAAATGTGAGTGAATTTTCCTTATTTATAAAAGAAGTAGAAACTGCAAAATAGATATATTCATGAATTTTCTAGCATCCATTTATTGCTCCTGCCATATGTTCCACAATAAAGGAAATAAGTGAAAATTTCTCACTTACCTTCAGATCTTTTCTAGTTGCTTTCAAATTCCCATATAATGTCACATAACAAAATCCAATAAAACATATTATGCAGCACATTACACAAAGAGGTGTTCTCAAAATAAATGGAAATCCAAGTCAAATTGTATCCATTTTCAGAAAGGTTATGGAAAATAATTGCTTTTCTAAATTTAAAACTATATATATAGAGAACTGTGATATGCATTCTCACTTTGTTGACAAAAAATTTATTTGCTCATGTTATATTCAGAATTGAAATGCATAAGTCAAATACTCTTTCATCTCACTAGCCTTCAGGTTTAAATGAAGAAGATTGCATTGCTAAACTTCATTTCAGGGACTTTGTTAAATTGCTTATTAGTTTATTTTTCAATTTTAATCACTTCTCAGGTAAAAAGGATCAAGCACCTAGGAAAAGGACTGGGGAAATGCAATACTGCTAATACAGTTTCTCGATGAAGTGTTTATAAAACAAACATAGCATATATATTGAATTGTAAGACTATGATTCCTATTAGCTATATATTTTAAAAATAAAAAACAATAAGAAAATGTTAAAATTGATTTATACCCTTGCTAAATCGATAGTAAAAAATGCAAGTTTGCTTCTTTGTTACACCAAAATGCATTTCCAAGTGGCCCTGTGCTTGTCAGAATTCTTTGTAATGGCTATTAATTCATCAGTCAGCTTTCTAGATGCTCAGTGTGTATCCCACGTTTTCTCACAAAGACTACCTGAAGAGTACAATTTTGTGAAAAGACTATTTTTGTAATACAGCAACACATAAGTATATTACTCTCTGGATCTACCAAGAAGGAAAAAAGGTAGTCAATAAAATTCAGAAAAATTATATGCATAGCATAATATAAATAACAGATAGAGACATTTTCTGAGTAATTGTTTTCTTCCATAATTTAATCTTGTGTTCTCAAAACTACTAGGTAGAAAAGATATTTTTCTCTACTTTTACTAAAGCAAAAAAAGTGTTGAATGCCACTCAAAATTATAGTGATTTGGTGAAACCACTGTAAGAATTCTGTTATTTGCAGTCATCTTCTTAATTTCTTTCCTATATCGATTAGAACTTTTGACTTTCTAAGAAAAAATTCTTCATGTAATTATAATAAAATTGCTGACTTTTGAGCACATAATGTATTCCCACAAATTTGTCCAAAAGTTTAGGATTATCCAATACATTCTCTGTCATTTAATGGACTTATGTAAGCTGCAGTAAGTGTTATTATTTCCATCCTGGAAATGGTAAAACTAAAGAATAAAGTTAAATAATTTTCTGTAGGTCTTATAGCTGGCAAATTATATATCTAAGAATTTGGATCACATTTTTCTAATGTTAAATCCCAAGGTTTCCACCCCAACCAATGCCCAGCTTAATTTCAGGAGCAAACTGATTCTTGATAATCCAGTTAAAAATCAGAAAAATCTACATAACTTGCCCGCCATCTCTGGAAACAACTTCACCTCACACTTTAGTCACTTTCATTACATTGACATATGCTTCCTTTATGTCTAATTTGTTTACATAGGATGTTAAGTTTTATCAAATTCTTTTTCTGCATCTATGGAGATAATCCTAGGCTTTTATGACTTATTCTCTTGGTGGAGTATCACATTATTGATTTGTCTATGATGAATAAATCCTGCATCCCCGAGATGAGTGCTACTTGATCATGGTGAATAACCTCTGTATTTGAGGGGACAAAAGGGGAATACCAACTCTCTTTCCTTAAAGGAATGGTGGAAAGTAAATAAGTTATGTGACTGTTTTGGTACAATTTATAGAAAAAGTAAAATTAATTCCAACATCTAGGTACTGCCTTGGTGACCATGGAAGTCACTCTGACTATGGGAAAGTTAACCTAAGGCTTAGTTCTCATTACCGCTATCTCTCAGTACTTGTCTATCAAGGAGCTACACTTCCACGCCAGTTTTGGATCCCATCTTGCCCAGGTTTATAACATGGTCACCAACTCTTTGTTGAATTTCACCTACTCACTCAAGGTTGTAAATTTCAATGAAGTCACACAAGCAGAAGTAATTTTTCCCCAATGTTCAGTTTGTAGAGTTTCATTACTGACTAATCCATGGTTGTTTTCAAGGGTTTTGCATACTTCTTTGCATCACAGTCTGATTTCTTGATGTCCTGAGGGAAGATTTACCCACTTCACTGGGTCTGCAACCTCATCATTTTCTCTGCATATCCCCTCTCTTCATAAGTTTTTGGAAAATTTCTTCAAAGCAACTTCATTAAAGTAGTAAGATATAGAGAAGTAGATGTGAGCAATGGAGAAGTCCAGGTGGGTCTGATAGCTGACGACAGTCTCCATAACCTGGGGTGGCTCTGGAGCTTCTGTATGGGGACACTTCTGTGGCAGGTGCGGAAGGGTTGAGATGGCTTTAAGGTGCTGGGGCAGCAGCACTGTCCTAGGGAAGGTGCCTGAGTGGAAGGTCCAGTGTCAAACTCCCCTAAGCACTGTTGAAGCAGGAAAATGCTACAATTTTGCAAGAAACTCTGAATATGTAACAGTTTTAATGTGCTGTTTCATTTGGTTTCCTAGCATGGTGTTGAGCATTTTGTTGATCATATTGACCTGTAGCTTTCCTTTTCTGTTTTGTCCTTGTCTGGTTTGTGTATCAGAGTAATGCTGGCTTTCTAACATGAATTTAAGGGCCTGGGGATATAGCTCAGTGGCATAGCACCTACCTGGCAGGTGTAAGGTCCTCGTTACCAGGAAAAAAAAAAATGTGAATTTGGAAAAAGTTCTGCCTTTTTATTTTTTTCAAAACAACTTAAGAAGAACAGGTATTAGTTCTGTTTTGAATGTAGAATTCAGCAACGGAGCCATTTGTTCCTTGTCTTTTTTTCATGAGAAACTTCATTTCCTGATTCAGTCTAAATGTTCAGTAATTGCTCACCTTTTCTATTTCTTTCTGCTCTGTCTTGGTAAGGCACATATGTCCAGAAATTTGTTAGTTTATTCCAGGTTTTGTATTCTTTGGTGAATAGTTGTACCTAAGAGTGTCTAATAACCCTTAATTGCTTTGATATCTCTTCATTAGCTCTACTTTTGTAATTTTTATTTATTTGAGATTTTTCTCATTTCCTTTAGTCTAGATAAGCATTTTTTCAAAATTTTCTCTTAAAATAGCTCTTCACTGAACTTGCATTTTAGTCTATATTTTATTTATTTTGGAGTGTTTGCTGAAGGCCAAAGGAATGCAGAAGAAAATAGATATAAATACCATTTGTGAGTAATGTGATCAGTTTCAGATATGAGTACAAAAGTTTCACCAGTATTTCCTCCTTATTTTATTCTACATACACTTGTGTATATGCATGTGTTCCTGTGTGTATATATGAAATATATATTCTTTATTTTCTTTTTTTCTTATTCCCTTATTGTGTAGCTTAAAATGTAGTGACTCTCAGTATTAAGTAGTGTTAATAGTATCTATGGGATAGCAGGAGAAGATTAAACACCATCAAAGGACTTTACTACTTCATCTAGGCAAGGGCTTAGTATATTTGAAGGTGAATGCAGGATGGGTATCATGTTATCTGAAACATGACCTTGTTACTATACTTATTTGAATATGGAAAATGATTTAAGGTTATGTATATATGAGCCAAGTTAATAAGGAGTAGATTTTGATTGTTACTTTGTTGTGTCAATTTTCACTAGGCTGAAGTCATCATTGATTAAAAGTAATTTATGTTTCTCTGTAGTAGTGAGGAATCTTTTGCGAATCTTGTACAGTGTATCTTATACAGCTCATGCTGTCTCGCTCATGTGCTTTCTCTCTCCTCTCTCTCCTCTCTCGCTCACATTAAATGGAAAGAATGCAAAGTGCAATTTGTTTGCTAATGAAAAAATTATGAGTACAAATTGTGAAGGGCAAATGGAGCACTGAAACTCAGACCAGCAGGTCAATTGTGATATAACATTACAGTCATACAACAGAGTTCAGCCTTATGACAGTGTGATGATAATTCAATTTTGCATGGTGGGGAAAGAATACATAAGCACAAACAGATTCTGTAATAAATAGGAAATAAACCATTGTATTTTACTCTGTTCACAAGGTAAAATTATAAAAATTGTATTATGAGCACTCATACACATTTTTGTCCGTAAATTTCACTTGAAATTGTTATCATAGGTCATAGCAGACTAATTTATCAGTGTTCTTCATGATTAAGATCTGGAGGACTTTCTTTTATTACTCATGAAGTAGTATAAGGAAAAATAGTCAATGAAGTCACATAAGCCACCTCCATATTCTGCATATGCATATTTTTGAAATAGTAAATTAATCATTTTTTCTTTCAAATTATGTCATGTTTTATGTGTGGTTGCTTAAGGCATGTTTAACTTAGCATTTATAATTTTAAAAACTAGCATTTGTTTTATTGACTTATTTAAAACAAGTATTCCAAAATAGTTCTTCATTATAATGTGTTTTATTTTATATATTAATGATTTTGGAAACAATGATTAACATTATATCTATTAAGTATTATCTGATAGAGGTGTTACATTAAGTTTAATGCATCATACTTTATATAAATAGCCTTTATGGTCTCTTCAGAAGTATGTAATGCATATATATAGACATACAAACTTAAATATCACATGATTTTTTATATGAGAAACCCAAAGTATAAATAAAGAGTAAATAAGACATAATAGGGAGTTGGTGTGTATATCTTTCACAAGGGAAGAGGATCAAGAGATGAAGGAGGGAGGAACAGTGGATGAAAAAAAGAATTGTGATGTGTTATGTAAATCCACCAGCTCCACACAAGGGATGTAAGCATTATGTGACGTGCTGTAAACATATACAAAACAAGGAAGGGGATCAACAGCTGGATGGACTGGGGGAAAAGAGAAGGAAAAGTGGATGGAAACAGAAATGAAGATGCATTGGGTACATGTACAGATTGCCCACGGGAAATGTACACTATGTACTGCAAACATAGGCTAGTAAAAATCTATACTAGTTTTCAAAGACACTGTAAATATCTAACAACATAGTCACATGATCAAGTTTCTTTGTAAAAGTCACCAAAGCAATTTAGAAAGCCTCGAAAATATCAGTCAAATAATGAGAAATTGCAGGTGTCTGGCTTGGCTATGAGTAAAATGATTGCCCTATGGTCTGTTTCAAATTTGTTATGAAAAGGTGAAAAGGAAAATGTTGATGGGGTGAAAATGGACAAAATATGCGCATGTACATATCTGAGAAAGAGGAAACCATTTACCAGTATCAGCCATAACAAAGAGTAAAAACTGAGTATTCCGTCTCTAGGTCACTCATGAAATCTTTTCAAACTTATGTATATATTTGGAAATCTTGCACCATTTTCCTAAATTTACCAAATTGACAAGTGTATATTTTCCTTCTGGAAATGGAATAAAGTGGGTAAAGGCATTTTTTTAAAAAAGAAAAAGACCAATATAATGAAGCAAAACAAAAAAATGAAAATGAACATTTAAATTGATACTACTATCCTTACGTGAAGAATTATTATGAAAGGAAGAATATCCTGACATAAAAAATGCTATAAACAGCTTAATATGACAGAGTGCAAGGAGATATAAATAAAAATGAAAATGATAAATTTAAGTTATACCATTTAGAAAAGGACTCATATGTAGGATAGGACATAAGAACATGTTCAAGTATGTAAGATGTCACTGACAACATTAAAAATGATGATTAAAAAAAGGAGTCTTTAAACAACACTGTCTAGGAAGTTTCTCTGAATAAAAAGCAACAGATTTCCAGACAGATCATTGAAAACACACCTACAGAGTAACATAATCTGAAAAATCTTTTAAGTTTTTTTTTTTTCAGAATATGTTGAGTGAACACTCCTTGTTTTTATTGGAATGAAAATGGCTCTATTTTAACTTTTTCTTAAAGGGTTGGCTTCACTGAGTATGTGAAATTCTAACATAAAAATATTTTTATAAAACTTTTTCACTCATCTCGTTAGTCATTGTTTCCTTATCATCCAGTGTTGGTGAGAAATCTGTAAATCGGATTGCTAAATAGAAAATCTTTCCTTTCTGTGCAGTTGTTTTAAAAGTTTCCTTGTTCTGTGATGTTGTTATATTTTTAGACTTTAAAAATTTATCTTGCTTGATATTTTAAGTGCATTTTGCAGTCTTAATATTCATGATAATCTCACAGTCTGGAAAGTTCTCTTCCGTTTTCCTTACATTCACTCTCCTCACATTTCCCCCGTATCTGTCTATTGAACACCCTTTTAGTAAGTATCTGACTAGTTTGCGAAACTTACTTTACTATTTCTCATACTTGCTTGTCTTTGTAATGTGCCTTTGAGTTATTTCTTCAAATGCACATTAAATAAAATGCATTGTTCATTTCTTAAAAAGTGTTTATTTCTCCTCTTTCAAAATGTTGACTCTTCTTTTTTCACAGCAACCCTATGTTTGGTAAAATTCTTAAGTAAACCTGTTACTGAGCCTCTTGCTTCCTGTTTTAGAAGGTTATTAATTATTGAATAAATGTTCTTGATAGATATAGGTCAATTGAGATCATTCACTTACACCTACTTTTGTCATGTGTGTCTTTATGGAATCTGTTGTTCTCCTCTAGATTATCAAATATGAGGGTATAGGGTTGTTCACAATTAATTTATCACTCTTTTTAATGTTTGTGGGATCAGTAGTGATAGACCTGCTTTTGTTTAAGATATTACTTTCTTTTTCATAATTTGGCTATAGGTTTATAATATGTTAGTTACTCTTTCAAAGTACTAACATTTCTTTTTGTTGATTTTCTCTATGAATTTCATTGACTTCTCCAATAAAAAATATCTTAGGGGATTACTTTATAATTAGTTGGCATCTCTTTTTCCTCCTACATGGAAATGTATGTTGTGTAGTTTTGATTTTTTCCTTCTCTATGTGTATGTGAAGTAAATTTCCCTCAGGCATTATCCTTTTGCCATATTTTGTAAATTTTCAATTTTATTTCTCTTTTCACTTAGTTCAAATTTTATCTTCAATTTTTAAAAGACTTCTGTATTATACAGATATTGGTCTGGGAGCATGTTCTGTTGTGATCTGAGAGCTCATTTTGTTTGATTTCTATGATTTTAAGTATTTTAAGATCTATTTTATAGTCCATATTAGTCTCTGTTGGTAAATGTTTCCTATGATCTTGAGAAGAGTATGTATTCTAGTGTTGTTTTATCAAGTGTTTATCATGCATTAGGTCCAGGTGATTGATGTGCTCATTTGTTCAAATATTGCATTATTTATTTGCTACCTGCTGTATCTGTCAAATATAAAAACAGAAGTTTAGGCGGAAGAAATATGAATAATCAACAAATATATGAAAAACTGTTCGACATATCTGGTCATTAGATAAATGCTATTTAACACAACGTGAAGAGTCTATCTCACTCTGGAAAGAATGGCAATCATTGGGAAATCAAACAGTAGCACATGCTGGGATCAGTGTGGTCAAAAAGGAACCCTCCTGTATTGTTGATGGGAGTGCAAAGTATTACAACAATTATAAAAATCAGTATGGAGATTTTTCAAAGGACTGAAATTAGAAATTCCATACAGTCCATCTATCCCTCTGCTCAGTATCTTGCCCAAAGAGTTGAAGTCATCATAGTACAGCGATACATGCACACTAGTGTTTATAGCAGCCCAATTCATCATGGCTAAATCCAGAAGCAGCCTGTATGCCCACCAATGAATGACTGGATAAATAAAATGTGGAATTTATATATAATGGAATATTACTTGGCTGTTGAAAACAACACATTTAGTACATTTGTAGGAAAATGGATGGACTGCAAAAATATAATGTTGGGTGAAATAAACCAGTCACATAGACTTAAATACCATATGACTTCTCTCATATGAGTGAGGCAAAGTGCAAACTAAGACACTGATAAAAGAGGAAGAGAAAGGGACAAGAGGATAGATCTTTTGCAATAGGTAAGGGGTCCAAGAGAACAAGGGCAAGTGGTGAGGAGGAGGGGAAGGGGAAGTGAGGGGAGTAAAGATGTGCCATATTCAGGAACCTAATAACCTCAATCAATGTAAACACTACGTGCCACAACATGAGCTAAGACAAATAATAGTGACAAGTACAGAAAAGTGGAGAGGGGAAGCCAAGGGCAAAAGGAAATAAAGGGAAGAGGATTCAAGAAATCCAGTAATATCGATGCGTAACCAATCCCCAGTATGGAGGACATTCTTTGGTTTATCTTTCAATGTATTAGCTATGTATTAGCTATGTGGGACTTTGGGTCTTACCAAGTCATATGGTTGGTTGATTCTGGAGGAAGTCTAGGAAAAGCATTAGTGTCAAAGGAAATGATAGGAGCACCTGTGTCCCCATGGAATGCCACTGGGATGACACTAGATGCCTTGCTGAGATATGTCTGAAGGAGTGATCACATGATGGCTGACTAAGTCACATCTCATTCCTGTGATAGCTGAGCTGTGTTGTCCTCACCAATCCTGTTAATTATTCCTCCCATTTGCCCTGTTGCTGCTTGTTTGTATCCCAATACAAGGCTAAGGAAGATGGTAATCCAGGCTTCAGTCCGAGAGGCTGCAAGACCCCTGATCCCATAACTGTCTCTCTCTTGTTTTTCCTGTCATCCACGGACACCTAGTTCTCAGGACCTCTCACCCCAGACAGAAATTGACTATACACCGACACCCCACAATAACTGTAAACTGCAAGAATTGAAAATGTCCACTAATGGCATTAAATAAAATTTTCAAAAGGAAAGTTTAAGCCACCCACTCTAATAGCGGGTTCATCTACTGCTTGTAATTGTTTTACTGCCTGATATGTTTTGACAATCTATTGTTTGGGATATACACAGGAAGAATTATTACATCTTCTTGGAGAAACAACTGCTCTGTTATTATGTACTTCCTCTTTTTTAACCCCAATGATTTTTCTTGTTTTGAAGTCAGCTTTGCCTGAAATTAATATACCTACTGAAGCTTTCTTACGATTACTTACAATACGATCTATCACTCTCAGCTCCTTTACCTTTTTCAACCTGTGTTTTTATATTTCTAATGTGTTTCTTATAGACAAAAAGGAGTTTTGTTTTGTTGATTTTTTTCAATCTACTCTTAAAATTTAGACCATGGATGCCCAACGTGAGTGTTCTAACAGTAGGGTAAATTTCTACTATATTTGTGACTGTTTTATTGCCCTTCTGCTGTTTTTATTTTTATGTTATACATTTTTTCTTCTGCCTTTTCTGGTTTTACTTGGTATTTTATATCATAAAATACCTTTGTCAACATATCAGTTATATTCTTTTTGTTCATGTTTTTAGCGGCTGCTCGAGTTTGCAGTATACATACACTAATCAAGGTCCCCTTTCAAAATCGCACCCACAGCTTTATGAATAGCCCAAGTACCTGCAGGAGTTTAAAATGTCAAATTTGTCCACATTGAGCCTCCAGCAATTTTACAACTGCAGGATAAAATTTCCAACTACAGTACTGCCTCTGCAGTGTTTCCTCAGGGAATTCCGTTTAAGTATCCCTACACCTGCTTGTCTTTACAGTTTTTGGAGCAGCTTTATGCTCTCTGACCTCGAGCTGGTGATCAGTCTAAGGAAACTGTTTACCTTTTATTGTGCTAAGGATTGGAGGGTCAACTTTCCAGCTCCTTATATGCTGGAGAGGTAGCTGGGACTTCAGTTTGTAATTATTACTGTGTGTCTCCAACCCTTTACCTAGTACCCTATTACTTTGGCTACTGGAATACAGCACTTTCCTGTTTTTCTTCTCCCAATGATCAAGCACCCTTTTATAACTGTTCTCTGTTCTGCTTCCTAAAGTTGTTAGTCTCAGACCTCAGTCATGAACTATCTCCTTGCTTCTGCTTTGTTTGTCTGTTCTTAGTGGCAAACTCATGCAGTTAAGTGACTATCAACCTTATCTCTCTGTTGTTGACACCCCAATGTACATGTTTATATATTCATCCCAATCTACTTACACATATGTACATGCTCAAATAGATAGGATCTCAGAACTAACTGAACTGAACACGTTTTGAATTCTAACTTTTGTCCTAAACCTGCATCTCACTGAGTCTGCCCCATATTAGGTAATGACTTCACTGTTCCTCTAATTCCACAGTCCCAGAACTAACTGATCTCCCTGAGAGTACAGTTCACTGCTCCCTTACTACTGTCCTTTTCCTCTGGTGAATTTGATTAGACATCCTATCAGGGCCTTCACATTTGACGTTCTCTGGAAGCTTGCCCCACAGTTATCCCATAGCAATCACCTCCTTATCATTTAGGTCTTGATTCAAATGAGACCTCTTCATAGATTTCTTTCTTGATTTCCCTACTAAGAGGACTTTGCCAGTGCTACCCCCACGTTATACCCACAAGGTGTATAAGACTATATTTTTATGAGATATTTATAAGTGAGAGAATATTTTCTTTAGAGAAAAGTGTATTCCAAATTTATATAACTTGCTCAATTTTGCTTACTATATGTACATTCACTATATAATGTTTAAAACATAAAGTTCGTTTAATAAGTAACCTTTCTTATACAGAAAGATACATACATAAAGGTCATTGATTTTCTCAGGTTTACTAAAAAATAAATGTTTTCATTGTTTTTCTTAGAGCAAAAAATTGCTGTCATTTCAGCATCTAATTGTTTTGCTCCTATTTGCGTTCCTTTAGATTCTCTTTCATGCAATATAATCTAGCAAAAAATAAAATCCTTCATGCTAGTCAGTAAGATGTGAACAACAAAGAGAACGTTGTGGTTTTCTACAAGCCAAACAAAGATAATGTTTCCAGGGGAAACAGTCAACTGTCTCTCAGTCCTTCAGCGCTCAATTAAAATGTGGTCAGAGGACAAGACTGAATGTAGCTAATTAATGGAATGACTTCAAATATATGGAATATAAACTTTGTAGTGATATAAACCTAGATTTGGAAGTTCCATGCACCTTTATTTGAATTGTTTTTTATTTCTTAACCCAGAACTCCCAAAACTATGAAATGAAAATAACAATGCCTACCTCATAGGTTTCATAGGGAGTGAAGGTGATTATAAACGGACTGCCCAATGCATCAGTATGCTTTAGGCACTGAATAAAGGTTATATATTTTGGATATGTAATTGCAATATGGACAAATTTTTAAATCATTTTTATAGTGCTTTTTAATCTACAAATGATGAGGACTGGAAGACAGATCATTTAGGATACATTTTATTTTGTTAATGAGTGCTACAGATAACCAACTAGAAGTATGCTCTCTTGACAATTTATTAGACTTTGAAATTCCTTGAAGAACTCAGGCCTGGGGATTTTATTGTTTGTGAATGTTACTGTGCATTAACTTTATTGCCCATGCTTTATATACCAATGCCTATGCTTCTGCATTATTTTTTAAACAAAACATTGCTTTGCAGAAAAAAAGATCAAAAGATAATTTTCTAAGTAAGCCTGTCAATGCTTTTTCTTTAATCCTATGCTATTTCAATGTTGCTGGCTAAATTTAATATTTTTATATTTTGTGCAATCAAAATGTATATGACAAACTCATATCTTTCATTTTTTCAGTATAATTATTGCAACTTGATAGTTAAATGCCTTTTCAAAAACCTATTTAAAGAAGCATTTATTATGTTTAGGTATTAATACAATGAACAAGTATCTAAAAATTATGTGTTACATATCTGTTAAGGACAAGTAGTTTTATGCCACTGAGTGAATATTTTTGCTCAGTGCATAAACAAACAATCATATAATTCAACTTAGCTCTTTTGTTTTTAAAATAAATTTTATAATATTGCAATATGATCTGTTAGTCACAGAGCGTGCTCCACTGAAAGGACTCGCTCTTTGGATTTGGATACTCTGGGTAGCATTAGTTATTATACTTAGAGTGCTAACACGGCCATGTTTCCTACAATGAATTTTGGTCTGGAACCATAAAAGCCTCATACAAGACCAAAATAAAAAGAGACAATTTTTCTGCACCCATCTTTTTTTTCTCTTCCTGAAGGGCAATGGCTCCTCCCAATGGACAAATAAACAATTGAAAAATGATCAGTTTAATTTTTATGTCTGTCATAAAATAAATCAGCTTTTGCTCATACTAACAATCCTGAAGGTTTTGGATATTCTGAAAGAGTCTGCAGGTTGTACTCTGTATTAACTACCTAAAGAAAACATCATGTAAGTCATCTGTGAGAACAATTTGAACATAGCTATATTTTTTGAACTTCGATATTAATTAAACAGGAAACAAGGCAGTGTTTCCTAACTGAATTTGAAGGTGATATAGCTGAGTATTTTTTACAGGAAGATCAAGTTCATGGAAACTATTCAGTGCATTTAGTGATGGACAAAAACAAAACCCACAAATCAGGATAAAATTAAAGCAAAAATTACTTCCTTTCTAATTTGGCAGCCTGGTGAATGTTTCGCAATCTATGAAGGATCACTTTAGTGAGAAAGATGAGAGAAGGATGTATGTGATTTTCAGAGTCATTTTCACACAAATAAGCAATTACTGTGGACTTGGGAACTTTCGTAGCTTTGTTTCAGAAGCTTATTAAGTCACAGTGATTTTTACTAACATCTGTTGGCTCCATTTATGCTCCTGCAAGGAGAGAGTTTTAAGTAGCAGCTCGAGAAATTCAGCAAGATGCTTAAAAACCACTTTGAATATGATTCACTCTCTTTGAGGTGAATTTCAACTTTTTATATTTTTAAAATATAAGTCTTATCCATTAAATATTACTATTATTTTTCACCAGGAATATATACCTTCATTGCTGTTAGTATTCACTTATTGTCTAGCTTCATTGATTTCTTATATTTACAGAATAATCTTTTCTCCTACTTCCTTTAAATCTTATAAGGTAAATGTTAGACCAAAATACAAAAATGCAAAATGAGAAAGTTTCAAATTGAATCTTGAAAAATACTTCTCTGATAGCTCCTTCTGATTGCTGTGTGATTCCTAGCTCTACCATCTCATCTCAAATGGAGATAATAAAACTCTTCATTTTGCTATATTTCCCTGTATAGACTCTGTCCTGTGACTTATTTCAGAATTATATTACCAACACTTTAATAATATTACTCTCATATTTTCTTTTCTAAAGTTGTCACTTGATATAATTAAACTTATTACTTTGTATTGTAATTTTAAATTCTAAATAAATTTTATTCTGAGGTCTTTAAATCCCTGTTTCCGGAAGGCAAGATACTCTGTAATCAAAATAATTTGATAGGGATGTTCACAATGATGGTAATTTGTGTCAAAGTGAGATTTAACATGAATTCACATTCCACAAAGATATACTGAAAGTATTACAATGAACTCTCCTTAGGACTGGGGCAAAATGTAGTTATGGAAACAAAGCAAAACAATTGAAGCAACTAAGAGATATACATTAGATCATTATTTATAGAGTCCAGTTTGTGATTTTTTTCTGCTTTGCTCAATTTATCTTTCAATCAATATCATTATACAAGGCTTTTTACTTTAGGGTTTCATGTGCGCAGTGAGCAACCTGAACATTTGGAATTGGTTAATGCACAGGGTTGTGTCTGAAGCTGAGTGAAGCATTGTTCTTCCATCTTATTGCAGCTCTCCTGCTGCAACAGTGCTTCTCCTATGCTCTATTTGCTGCCTTGCTTTTCTTCTTGCTGTATTTTTACTTGAATATTTTGCTCTATAAAAGATCCCACCAAGTCCTTGCTGCAGAGACACCCTAAGTCCTTAAATACGAGATGACTCGAAACAGACATATTCATGAAACAAGTCTGTTTCTTGGTTGAGGAAAATGTTATAATCAGAGGTTCTCAGGAAGTTTTAAAATGTATATTATCAAGAAACAGTGACTCAATCCTTTTCAATTTAGTGTTTACTGTGACTTTATAGAATATAACTACCGTGAATAATCTACAATAAGTGGAGCACGCTGTGAAATTTAAAATATGCACTTACTAGGGCACTGGGGATTTAGCTCAGTGGCATAAGCACCTGCCTGGCAAGCACAAGGTCCTGAGTTTGATCCCCGGTACCACAAAAAAAAATTAAAAAAAATTAAAAGAAAATATTCACTTACTGCTGCTGGTGTGGCTTCACATTGGACTGTTTTAATCAAAGCAAATTTTGAGCCTGATCTTGGAATTTTGAACGAAGATTACTGCTAATGAGAAAATAGCAGAGGAAAAAGCAAACAGAGGGGATTGATGGAGATGTCAGTGAGAGACTGAGGTCAGGGTTCTCAGGAAAGTGGCAGAGGAAGTGGAAAGATGGAAGTAGAAGGCTCTAGATACTGAGCAGAGGACCTTGACCTAAGACACAAATGTTACTTTGAGGCTTTGGATAAGAAAATACTTCTGTGGGTTTTGGGTAGATCTGTTAACGTAACCATTGGAATAATGTGTCTACGATATCCATAACAAGTGAGTTTTATATTTATTCCAGCTATAATTATTTGATCCTAATATGTGTAAGTGTAATATCTAAGACCTACAGCCCAGTATGACTTTTTAATTAATGATGTTATTGAAAAAGATATTTTATAAATAATATATATTAATTTCCTCTATAGTACTGATCAACAAATTCAATACAAATAGTTCAGCAGACATGAATCCTCCAGTTGTTCTTATTTTTTATTTTATTAGTCATAGCTCTGCATTAGTTACTTCTCAAGCATCTATTGGATTGATCATGGGGGTTTTATTTGGCTGACATTTATTGAGAGTATTAAACATTTTTATTATATTTTAAGAGAGATGAACTACAGGGATAGAATTAAAGGTGATATTTATTACATATTCTTTTGTTTTATTTGCATGAATAAATACTTAATCTATTAAAGATTGATATTATTAATTTAAAAAGAACACATTGTATAAAAGCCATATCTTAGGACAAGCTGTGTTTCTCCGTGACTCATTACCAACAGAACCATCTGGAGACATGAAAAGAAAAATCTCCTCCCTAAACTCCAGTGAAAGCATGATTATCTACTCCACGTGAAGAGAGATTTGGGGGGCCTTTCTAAATGTGCCTTTCAGAGATTGAGGAATTGTCTATCTCACTGAAGAGCAGCAACAACACTTAGGGCATGGCAAAGTTAAATGAATTTCAATTACTAGAAGCAAACATATAAACATCTGTAAATCTAATGGCCATAATAAATCTTTGCAGTTGAAAAAAGAAAGAAAAAAGTTCTGGCTGCCTTGATAATTGGATCAATTTTTCACTTATGGGCTGTCAATTACTTGACATTTTAATGCATGCCAAATACAGCTAAAAGTATTTTAATTAGAATAACGTTGCGAAAACTCACCCTACAGGGTTGTGATTCAGATGCACAAAATGTGCATCTGAATATCTATTTACTGAGCAGAAGTTAATTAAAAGCATCGTTTTATATTGAACATGTACTGGGGAGAAAGAGAAGGAAAATAATTGGCATCAGAGTCCACTCTGAGAAGCTAAGGAAGCTGGCTCCAAATTTAAACAAGCTGAGAATTTCCTCAGTGTTTTGCATGGTCCCAGAACTCATAATAATTAAATAATATTTCTACATATGTAGAACGCATCATTTCTACATATGTAGAACGCATCTGGCTGTCATTTCAAAAACTTTGATTTTGTTGTAATATTAAGTTATAATCATATGGTAATTTTCCTTTCTTTTCAAGCTACCATACTTGGAATGCTTTGGGTATGATTTGGTATGATTGTGGTATGATTTACCACACCACAGTTGATTTTGTTTGACCTTAAAGATGATGAGCTTATTTTTAAGATTTTAGTTTTCTCTGTTTTCTTATCTATATTCAGGACCAATTAAGTATTAAAATATAGGGTGAAAGGATAGCAAAATATCTTCAGTGCCACAAAACTCCTATATTTTTATTGATACCAGTGTGACAGTCATAAGAGGGACTGCTCACGCCCTGCTTGAATATAATAAATTTGTCAATGACTTTGTTCACCCTATGTGTTCTAGTGAGTTTACAAAAGTGGGAAAACTTATTTTCCCAGTATTTAGAAAGCAGAATCTTTAATATCTATAACATAAGGTGGTGGTAATTCTTTTAGCAAAGTTTAATATAAAGAAAAGAAAATTCTATGTTGGTCAGTTTTGTTTTACTATGCTAAAATACCTGCTATAATCAACTTATAAAGAGGAAATCTTCTTCTGGATCACAGTTTAAGAGGGTTTAATCTGTTGTCATTTGGTCCTATCATTTTGGGACTGTGGAGCATGGGTACTTTATGGTGGAGAATGTGCCAAAGGAAGACTGATTACATGGTGGTGGCCAAGAGGAAGGGAGTAAGGACTAGGAGGGTTACTTGGTCCTCAAATCCCTCCAAGTACTGTACATGTTCTCTGTGACCTAACTTCCTTCCAGCAGGCCCCACTTCCTGAAGGTTTCACTCTCTGCCAGTAGCACCACAGATGGTAGCCAAGCCTTCAAAGCATAAGCTTTTGTGTCAGCACTTCTGGGAGAAGCAGAAAAGGAGGAAGAAGATGAGGAGAAAGAAGAGCATTGTCGGGCAATCTAAATGGAAAGATAGAATAAGTTCTCTACTTTGTAGAGTTTCTAAAATTTCAGTGCACCCATCAGATTCTTAGTACTGCTACGGCTGTGCATATAAAAAGGGAATCTACCTCTAAAATGAAAGTTTAAAAAGTCAATACAAAGGGAATCTGCGTGTTGTTTGGCAGGACGATTTGGATTAAAAATCTGCAAGTAAATATCGCTTTTTTGTTTTCATTTCTTTATTTTATGGAAAAAAAGTAAAATAAAATTTCATAACAAAATGATAAGGTTAACAATAGTTAATGTTAATACTAGGATTCATAATGTTAACAATAGGATTAACACTAGTTAATACATTATATGTTGTTACCTTTAAAGTACTTGATCAGAATACAAGATATGAGCATAAAAATTCTTCTAATTGATATTAACACAAACCTTCCTTTCCAATGAACTAAGAGACACTAATAGTATAACTGGCTTGCATTTCTTCCCTTTTCTCTTCCATCCTTTCCCCTTTCACCCATACTAGCTCCTTTTACCTTCTGAACAATTTCTTCCCATTTCACAGTGTCTAATGCACATTTTAGACCTTATTTACTCTTTCAGTTTCCTCACACCAGGGCGACAGTACAATGTTTACACATGTGAGTCTGATTTATTTCACTTATAAGCACGGTCTCAAGTTTCATCCATTTACCTATAAACGTCTCAGGTCTATTTTTTGTTGACTGAGCAGTACTCCACTGTATAAAAATACCACATCTTTTTTATCCATTTGTCGGTTGAGGGCATTTGGGTTGTTTCCAAGATTTAGCTATTACAAGTTGTGCTGCTATAAACATTGGTGCACACATATCACCAAGGTATGATATTTTTAATTCTTCCAGGAAGACACCCAGAAGGGAACTAGTTGAGTCTAATATGACCTCTAATCTTAGGATTTTTGAATTTTCACTCTGATTTCCAAAGTGGTTCTTCCAGGTTACACTCCCTCCAAAAGTGGAGAAATGTTCCTTTTTCCCCACAGCCCCTCCAGCATTTGTTATTGGTTGATTTTTTTAAGATAGCCATTATTTTGGGCAACATGGAATCCCAGTGTTGTTTAGTGTGCATCTCTTGAATGACCAATGATGCTGAATGTTTTTTAACTGCATGGCAAATACTTCAAAGAATCAACATCTGGGATCTCCTCTTATTAAAAAGCTTTTGCACATCAAAAGAAATTACCCACAGTGAAAAGACAAATCACAGAGTGGGAAAAAAATTTTAGCCAAGTTTCCTGCGACAAAGAACTTCTATTTGGAACATGTAAAGAGTTTAAGAAAAGCAAACCCTTCAAATTAAAAAAACCCAATCAAAAAATGGTCATCTGAGATGAATATGTACTTTCTAGATAAAGAAATACAAATGGCAAATAAATATATGAAAAAATGCTAAACATTATGAGTGATTTGAGAGATTCAAATTAAAATATCTCAATGTATCATGAAGTTTCTGGCTTTCTATATGATTTTAGTTTAAAATTTCAAGGCAGGGTATAAAAATTTCAATGGAAAAATAATATGTTTTAAAACAAATGATTAATTTTAAACCAGGAATATTTATAGATATTCTTTTGCTCCCCAAACTTCCAGTTATCAGCAATGTAACTAGATTTCACCTTAAGTGACTACTTTTAAGAGTAATTTACCAGATTCAAATTATTCTTTATTTTTTTGGTACCAGGAATCAAACTCAGGACATCGTGCTTGCCAGGCAGGTGCTTGTGCCGCTGAGCCATATCCCAGGCCCCCAGACTCAAATTAAGCATGAAATGTAATGAAAACATTTCAAATTTTGTATGCAATTTTTAGTTCACATTCATATGATTCTTATACCCTTCCTGTATTTGATGTATAGGTACTGCAAAAGTGAGGAAATTATTGATATTTTTCTCTGACCTTGACATCCAGACTTACAATTCTTCCCTTATTCCTTAATAATTGCAAAGTTCTTACAAGCACCAGCCCCTTAATGCAGTTTCACAAGGTATTTAAGTGTTTCAAGCCATTATTGTGAAGAGATACCTCAGTAATTAGACAAGACCAAATCAAAGACAAATTAGATTTGAGATTTCATTTCATTTGTTCTTAAAGTCAAAGTGCCAATTATTTTCATATCAGAAAAAGAACACAGAGATGTACATATGTTCAAAAGAATATGCTGGATTTCAGAAAAGCGTGGATTATAAATTTTACTTTGAATCTAAACTTTCATAAAAAGCAGAACAATTTTCATCCATGATAACCTGTAATGAAAATGAATCAATACACTTAGGGACATCTCTGAAGCAGAAATTAAAAAAAAAAAAAAAAAAAAACCTCTTTCTTACGAAGAAAATAAATAGAACAAACTAAAACTGCAAAATAAAATAGTCAAGTTCACACAGACAGAATAAAATAGAGGCTTTGCAGGAGCGGGAGGACAATAAGGAGTTGTTATCCAGTGGTTCTAAACTTTCATTTATGCACAGTGAATAAGCTCTAGAGATGTGCTGACACTGTACTGGGTTGTACCCCTTAAAAAATTAAGACTGTTGCCAGGCATGGTAGTGCCCGGTAATCCCAGCACTAGGGAGGCTGAGGCAAGAGGATAGCTACAAGTTTGAAGGCATCCTGGGCTACAAAGTGAGTTCAAGATCAGCCTGAACTGCAATGAAATTCTGTCTGGAAAAGATAAAAAAAGATCAAGACTATTGTTATATCAACACACATACAAACACAGGCACATACAAATGGGAAAGTGAGGAAATTTTGGAAGTGACAGATACATTTATCACATTCATTGCAGTGAATTCACAGGTATTATACACAAACTCACAGGTATATATACAAACAGCTATTCACAAGTGTATATACAAACTCACCACATTACATATTAATATATTTTATATTAATCAATTATCCTTCAACAAAGCTGTAATATAATCAACAGTGGATCAAGGACCCAGTTGTTAAACTAAATCAACATATATATGACCCAGAGTTTTCATGTATGAATACCTCCTATGTCATTTATTTTTTTGCTCCCTTCCTTTCCTCCTCTCTCTTTCCTAGTTCCCTTCCCCATTTGAAACTTTCTTCCTGTTTCACAATATCTATTGCACATTTTGGTCTTTATTTAAACTTTTAGTTTCTTGTACCAGAGGAAACAATGCAGTATTTACACATGTATGTCTGATTTATTTCACCTAAAAGTATGGTCTCACGGCACATCCTTCTTTATGGTTGAGTAGTACTCTATTATATGCAAAGAACCACATCTTCTTTTCCCATTCATCAATTGATAGGCACTTGCATTATTTATAAGACTTGTCTATTACAAACTGTGCTACTGTAAACATAAATGTGCATATATTGCTGTGGTATGATGCTTCTAATTCTTTTGGGAAAATATTAGGGAGGGAAATAGCTGGGTCAAATGGAATCTGTAGTCCTAGTTTTATGAGGAATCTCATTGGTTGACTTCTTGATAATAGCCATTCTTTCTGGAATGAGACAGAATCTCAGCATTGTTTCAATTTGCAGCTCTTGACTGATCAGTGATGTTGAACATTTTTTCATATATTTATTTGTTTTTTCTACTTCTTCATCTGAGAAGTGTCAATTCATTTCCGATGCCCATTTTCTGAGTTGTGTCTTTAAATTTGGGGTCCTGTTTTTCAAGTTCTTTATATGTTCTAGATAGTAGTCCTTTGAGAAACAGGTGGCAAAAATGAGAAAAATTATTTTAAAATTTTTTTCAAAAGATGATTTTGCAAATTTTGTGCAATTTCTACTAAAGAGAGAGATTGGAGGTTTTAAAAATACTAAAAGAACTATTGGAATACACCTATAATTCCAGGTACTTAGGAGTAGCTGGAGGTAGGATCATGAAAAAATTGAGGTTACCCTGGGCAACTCAGCAATATCTTGTTTCAAAATTTAAAAAAAAAAAAACCTAAAAGCCAAGTTGAGGATATAGCACAGTAGTAGAATACTTGTCTAGAATGCACAAGGCTCTCGGGATCAATTCTCACTATCAGAAAAGAAAAGCGACAATTTCTTGTACTACCCAGGGTCAAGATGACTGTAGTGCAGAATTGCTAATGCTGACCATGGAGAAAGCAGTACACAACCATTTGTTTCTTATTAAAGTGCAGCAATCTGCTTAAGTTTAATTTGTTTGAGTTTAATAAATTAAGCAATTGTTAACGTTTTTCAGCTATGGTTACAAAAATATTTGTATCTATTTGAGTCAGAATGATAATAGAAGAGGAAAAAATATTTACTTTCATAAGTTCACTTTGAGACTAAACAGTTAAGTCTGCATTAGTTTGAAAATTTACCACAGCAAAAAGGGTAGAGATGGAATGTGAACCTATTTAATAAAAGTAAATATGCATTGTTCAGAGGTTCTTATGATGTATTAAAGGCTATTAGATGAAAATTTAAAGAAAAATTACAGGAAGGGAGAAAAAATGACAGATGTAAAATTATATTGATTATGTGATTTTTTTAACACCTCTTCAGGTAAGTAACTTTTCCAATGTTTATAATTAATCTGAAAATGATTTTTGGACAGTGCAAAAGTACAGGTATTGATTGGCCTAAATCTACTTGAAGTTCACTTTAACCTTCGTGAAATCAAATGTTTTGTGCTTGCAGAAACTAAATTAAACAAAAGGTATTCAACACCTTTTCCCTTCAAGTAACACAACCTAATGCTACCTTATATTTTATTGAACTGTAACAGTTTCAAGAGATTTTTTGATCCCATTAAAATTAAATTAATAGCTTGGTTATTTTTTCTATTTTGTATAAATATGCTTAACTATTTAAAAAATAAGTGCAGAAAAATGCACTTGAAAGTAAAGCTGTAAGTACATTTGTCTAACTCTACAGTTGAGAGAAGCTTTAACAAGATTACTTGGGGATAAGCGTTTGAAAGAATACAAATTCAAAGAAAATGATTGCTTTTAGCAATAATTAAGTAGGCAGATATCAACTTTCATCATTTATTTGGCAATGCTAAGCACAGCGTGGTTGATATATATGAATTTAACTGCAAAGTATCCAATTTAGTCCAAGTGAATTGTAAATTTTAAAACAAAAAAAAATAAGTAGTAAAAACATCCTATAAATATAGAATTGGAATACTGAATCTAAACTCAAGACAGAACACCATATGTTAATAAATATGCCAAATGGTTGAAGATGTAGGACTTTAATTCTTCTTAATGCACAAAGTCAACAATTGTTTTTGTATAAATATGGCTATGTGGAAATATAAGGCTACCCCCATGGGTTTCAAACAGAAGAATTAAATATAAAGATACCTGATCTGTGAAGGACAAAATATATTCATAAATTTAATGTAAAAACCAAGTCTACTTCCTCACTGGCTATCAATATTATGTCAAATCAGCCTTGATAGATATAATTTGAAAAAAATATAATTTTAACTATACTTTATCCCCCTATAACACGCGGTGTAGTTTAAAAATCCTCTCTAAAAATCAGTTTATTGACTTACTTATATATTGTTGTAGTCAGAAATGAACTAAAAATATCCACATTATTATACTCTACATTTGTCTTATATTAAAAATCATTGACACATTCTGATTTGCAGTGCTGAGTGATTACAGTTTATCAAATGTCTCATGGTGACTCCAACATGAAATGCAATGATAAAAGAACATATCTAGGCATTCTAATTTAACAAGTCTTCTGAAATAGTGTTTCTCTTATCTTATTCTTTTGAAAGTGGTTTTAAAAGAGTTCAGTGTTATCCAAAGATCTTTTTTTTTAAATATCAAAATATGCTTTTTACACTTTTAAAGCTTAATATGCTATTTTAAAAACTAAGGATCTATATAAAGAACTATGCCATTCCCCAGCTTCTAAAATATGTCATGACTAAAGGTGTCTTCATGAGCAATTTGCCCTTCTCTAAAAATTCTTTCTGTCCTAATAACTGCATTGTCTTTCCCTCTTTAGCTTAAAAAGCTTTTATTAAGTGCAATTTAAGAGTGAGTTCTGTGCTGTTATAAAGATAAAAATATTAATAAAAACTTATAGTCAACCTAAGCCACTTCCATTACAGTGGACCTAACAAATATGTGAAACACAATCTTCAGTCCTGTGAGAAGTGCTATCAGCAAGACAGTCACTTACTGCACCCAGAAGATTCAGGAAAGCCATTCTAGTGGAATAAATAACACTTGAACTGAGCCTTGAGGGATATTTAATGCTAAATAAAAGGAGAATGAAAACATTTCAGGGACATAAAATACTGAAAGCACAAGAATGGTCAGAAATGTGTCATAATCATTATAGATAAATTATTTTGTCAGAGTATAAGGTAAATTTAGAATAATAGAAAGCTAGGTGAGAGAGGTATAGATGAGCCAGTTTTTAATGTACTTAAATTTCTTATTCTACTTCACACACACACAAAATACTCTGGATAGATACATGACCATGTCATGCAGGTAGTATGTTTTCTGCCTTTAAAAATATTCTTTCTGAAAATTGATTATGAGAAGATAGCAAAAACAGCACAATGTAAATTACCACCAGTCTTTTCAAATTAATTTCGCGTGATAATAGTGTGGCAGTACTACTACCTGTAGCTTTTGTCACCATCTGTATTGGCTGTCTGCTTTGACTACTAAGAATGATCAACGGAGAGGGCTATTCCCCGTTCTCCACGTTTCTGTGAGATCATTTCTCCAGAGCGACATTCCTGTTCTTTTGACTTTTTCTTCCTCATCCATCAGCTGAAAGAGTAGGATGTTTTGTTTTGTGTTGTGTTTTTACTTTTCCTAAGACGTGTTTGCAGTACATAATGATTACATTCACTATAGGGAATTGATCTGTGTACATAACACCTTTCAGTTCTTTTTCCTCCTCTCCACCCCTTTTGTTTTCCCAGCATCAGATTCATTTATTTACCATAGTTGGAAATATGGATCGATAATGTGTCTCAGTCAACACCTCCTGCTCTTCAATTTTGCCTGCTTTCATTTTATTTTATTTTTATTTTTGGTACTAGGAATCAAACTCATGACCTCAGGCTTACCAGGCAAGCTCTTATGGCACTGAGCTACATCCCCAGCCCTGCCTGCTTTTAAACACATGAGCTGCACAGTTGTGTGTGTGTGTGTGTGTGTGTGTGTGTGTGTGTGTGTGTGTATCACATCTGTAAAGCCTAGAGTTCTCCAGTTGCACCAGTGAGTAGGTAAATTAAAAAGTAGAACTCAAACAGTTGTTGTTTTTTCGGTAGCGGGAATAGAACTCACGACCTCACGCTTGCCAGGCAGGCGCTGTGCCGCTGAGCTAAATCCCCAGCCTATAAAGAGTAGAATTCAGATATCAAGTATTATAAGCATTTGGGAGCAAAGAATTGAGCATGTCATGCAGAAATCATTGTAAGTAAAAATTTGATGTAATTTTAATCTACTTGTCCATTTCTCAAATCTGACCTCAAATAGAGAAAGGTACTATGAATTGACTTTGTAGAGCTCTGATATATATAAAGTAAGCATTTAATATGCATTTCCAGTAAAAACTGGCCTATTGAAAGTACAAATAAGGGGAGACTTAGTGTTTACTTGTTTTCCCCTTTAGTTTATTTCATCATTTATGCAATTGTACACATTGCCCAAATGTCTACCTAGTCCTCCTTCTCTTAGACAGTTTTTATCCTACTCCATTCTCAATGAAAACTATATATTTATTGAATAATTTTCCTGCAATATCAAGATAATGAGTAGTAATGAGTTATCAAGTTGCCACCACTAAATAACACATATTCAGTTGAACATGTATTCTGGATGCCAAATATCTAAACTCAAATATGTGACTCTATAAATAGAGACTTCACATTCAATGGAAAGATTTTGAAAGAGTTACTGATGAACAGATGGGTCTTTTGGTATGCTTGAGCTCCAACAGGCTGATAACTAAATATTTAATATAAATATGTGAGTAAATTTCGTAGGAACATATCAGAGAAACTCTGGGTGACAGCAGCTCCTAAGGCAGTGTTGGTTTGTGAAAAATGCTGTAGGATAGCTCCTTCAACAATATTTTTAAAAATAATTTCTACTCTCTGCACTTTATTATAAATACAGAAGAGTCAAATAACAACCTCAGTGGCTTAGGCAGGACATGAGATGTAGTTCCAAAGAATAAGGTGTCAACAATAGTTTCTGAAAATAGCTGCCCTTCTCAAATAAGTAATGTGAGAAGAAAGCTTTTGGTCCAGTTTTTCTCTTCTGCTTAGTGTGCAATCAAAGTAACCATGAAGGAACCATCTCCTAATGATGGAGTTTTAAAAATCACATCCTAGAAATAGTTTCTGATTCATATGTATGATGATCACATGCAAAATAAGGCCTATGCTTACACAGCTGTTCTCTTTTCTATTACAGAGTTTGCATAACCATGATATTCCAACGTTGTATAGGTTGTGGATCTGAGTTACACACAGTTAAAACTCCCCATTGTGATTTACACATCAAGAAATGGCTCAGCTAATAGGAGTTAGAAGCTGGAAACTCCACCACAGCTGCTCCAGAAGATGCACCTGCAGGGGCTACTTCACCTCCATTTCTTCAGCAGTTTTTTACAGGTGCATTTGTTTGGCAGAATCTAAATCCCATGGCTACATATTAATTAAAAGGATGTTTGAGAAACACAAATGGTGTGTTGCCATTCTCTATTATTGAAGAACGTAAGCCAAAAGAGAAGTTGAAATGAATAGGGAGTGAGTTAATACAAAGTGTCTGCGACACACTGCGCCAGCCTTGATTGGTATTGACTTCCTGGAGTGGAGTTCTGAGGATGAGCTGAGCATATGCAGGCTCAGCGAGAAAGAGTGACATGACTCATTAGTGATGTCTGCTGAGAGGCAGAGGGGAGCTGGGAGACGCCTGCACTTATTGTTTCATCCCCAGACAAAGACCAGGAGAGAGGGTCCTCAGGGAGTGACAGCTGGGGAGTGGAGACAGATGAATAGTTGGAGGAAATAAGATCTGGAAGACACTAAGATGCTGCAATTGCTCAGCTGCTCGTCTCAGGAGGAGCTGAGGCAACAAAGAAAGGGGGCAGTGGGAGTAGTACTTAGACCAGAAACAGCTAAGTTTCCCCTGGGTAGAAGTCACCTTGGCATATGTTTAGTTAATCCTCAAATTACGGACAAGACAATAATAAATAAGCAACCTTGAAAGAAATGTGGAGCTGTGCACTCATTTTAGGCATAGCTATATCTCAATTGCTATAAATGAATATTATATCAAAGGCCTTTAACTTCAAGTTCTACAAAAAGTAATAGACTATGAATAATAATGCAGAATTCTAGGTTCCTAAAATTTATCTCATCATTTCATTTTATATGTGAAAAATCTGTGACCCACAGATTCTACAGTTTATGTGAAAGTTTTAGCATGATATGTGCTTAAGTGTTTGTAAGCCTATACTTTTTGATATAATCAGATATTCGCTCCATCATTCATATTAAGGTAGCATTTTGCTAAATATTATAGATGACACAAAAATATAACATCAGGGCTCTATGGTCAGTTTAATGATGCAATGGAAGAATATAAAAACATATCACAGTATAGTTTTGAATGTTGGTAAATCCCTAAAGACTATATCCCTCACAAATTTCAAAGGAAGGCAAAATCATAACAGTATAAGTATGTAATTATAACTGATTAATTTTTTTGTTCCATTAGCACAATCCACCTTTATCAGCAAATGAATTCATTAAATGAGTCATTGACACATTTTAAATTAATTTATAGAAATAATTCACAAAACTATACTACAAAATTGGTAAGTTGAACAATATTCCTTCAAGCACTAGATACTTATATTTTCATAATTTACTAGGAAACCTCCTAGCAAAGAAAAAAAGATGCTTGTTTCCAAGCAACTGAGACATAAAGAGCTGTGGGAGGGGCTGGGGTCATGAGCAATCAGCATTTTTAGGTTTTATAGGACTGTATCCCCCTCCCCCATCATGGACAGAGACTAAAAATCTAGGTGGCCATAAATTGGAAAAAGACGGAAATCACAAAGTGTTGTATGGGATCTTACAGAGTTATCCTAACTCACACGATTATTGCAGAATTACTTACAAGGGTAAGATATGGAATAACCTAGGCATACATGGGCAAATGAATGGATGATGAAAAAGGTGATATTTACATATGAGGGAATATTATTCCATATTACAATCCTGTCACATTCAACAATATTGGAAAACTTGGAGAACATTTTGCCATGTGAACTAAACCAGTCACTGCAGACAAATATTGCATAATTCCACTTATATGAGGCAAATAGAAGTCCAGCTCTCAAAAATACATTAAAATGGTGGATGCTAGGCTCAAGAGGGAGAACAAAAAAGGTAGCTGTTATATAATGGGTATAAAATTTTGGTTATTCGAGATGAATAAGTTCTAAGTTCTAGAGATTGGCAGTACTACGTTTGCCTTTAGTCAATATTGTGATGTACACATATAAATTTAAGGAAGGAGATTTCATGTCAATGTTTCAAATTACAGTTTCAAAAAGTATAAGTATATAAAAAAAACAGAAAATGACATTGTCTAATAATCTCTTGATAAAAATTCTCTTTTTCCCTCATATCCTTTCTCCAGGAATGACAACGATGGTTCATTATTCCACAGACCTTCACTCTATTTAGTCATGCAAAGACTACATTAATTTATGTCAACATAAACATATCTGACAGACAAGTGGTCCCTTCTGTTTAAAACTCTATTCTTCTTAAATCAAACTCAAAAACACATCTGTCACCTCACCCAACACCAACCTGGTCTCTGACTCAAACCAATTAACTTTAGTACATTTTCGTCACAGGGCAAATATCTGTTCAGCCAAAACACCTTCTGGGAGATAAAAGAAAAGGTATTTCTCACCCTGTAAACCTAACTCCAACTCTTAAAAGAACCCATTTTGTACTGTAAGCCTTTGTTCTTGACATTATCAATAGATAAAGGGCATGAATTTTAAGTTATTTTCTCTTTTTAGCAAAACACAGTCTGCCTATATTGACTATATTTAGCAGGTACTTTAATTCTAATCATCAGAGTTATATTTTATGAAAACGGAAGCATCTGTTACTTAATGGCCCTTCACTGTCAAGGGCATTCACCTGCTGAAAGAAAATAGGGAGAATAAATCATGCATGGATGCATAGATGAAAACATTGACAATATTCACCAAACTCAAAATTATTTCTGTGTTGCTACTTTAACCTTTATAGAATGTAAATAGTTGTTTGCATACTCCTGTGTCTATTCATTTTAGCAGATTTTGGAGAAGCAAGTCTATTTTTTTTTTTTTGCTAGCTTTTAAAACACAGATACCTGTCATCAAACTACTCCCCTGAAACAAAACCAAATCAGATGAAAATCATATGAGAATCATATGAGAATCATATGGACTTCCCGGAGGGTTAATACTGCTTTGACCTCATTATTCTCAAGGAAATTTCATTCTGAAATCAAATGACTATAAATACAATATTTTTCTTCTGATTATACTAAATTCTGAAGATGAATAGCTTCATTTATTATAAAAGTCATGTAACTCAGAGATAGAGTATTATTTCTTATTTTTTTTCAAAATGGTATTTTTTTTTCTTTCAATGATAGTTTACATCTCTTCTTAATACAGTATTAACTTTATCTAGTAATACAAAGAATTCTGAAATGAACTCAATTACCAAGATAATTATCATCAAAAGATTTTTAGTATTTTTAAATTGAACCAATACAGTGGAAGAAGAAAAAGAGTATGAGGACAAATCAAAATGAGAAATCAGAGGAGAAGTACAATGCCCTTGAACTAGGATTTTGTTAGTTAAACTAGGGAGCTGTGAGAGTAGAAACTTGTTACGTGCAAAGGTAACGAATAAGGACATTTAAAAACAGCTATGAAGTTCTGAATCTGCACTGTACTAGAGAATATTGACTTCTTCTGATTTAGAATATAAAAACATTTTGTTTGTTTATTAATTTTCCCCTAAGATCCAGCAGTCATGTTTTCTGCCCTTTAAGAAAGCCAATCAAAAGCTAGAGAGAAAAATTAAATAGATGAGGGGGAGCATTCATTACAAGGAATTAAAAATGACTTTTAGTGAATTTTCCTGTCTCGTTTGTAATTCTTCCTGAGGGTTTATCTGCATGTCTGCATTTTACACAACCTTGCTTTTTCTTATGATATGAATATGGTTCCAATACAATTATTTTAACTTCAAAGAGATAGATTTAAATTACTATTATTTGAATTCAAAAACATTATCAAGAAATATAATGGGAAAATATATGTACAAGAGTAAGCATATATAAGGTGACCAGATTTCACATATTTAATGCCAGAGAGTCTAAACCACCCATGCTAATAGTAATAATCTCAGGTATGTAACCAGAGTTAATGGGAAATTCTTCCACATAAAGGTAAGGACAAAAGTTTCTTGAATCCCCTGTACTCTCTTTTTCAAAAAGTAGAAATTAAAGCTATTGAAGACTAAAGATTACCATTTATTTTATTTGTGTGGAAAGGACTTCTCTTTAGAAATTGAAGTCAAATTACATGTTGTAAGATGTAGCTAACTGTACAACATAGAATGAAAAGAAATTATTTACCATTAGAGCTGTTTTTTTTTTTCCTCTGAGACAGTGCTATCCTATGCAGTTCAGGTTGGCCTTGAATTCACTATGGCTGGCCCACCCAGGATAGCTTAGAACTCATGGCTATCTTCCTGCCTCAGCTTCCTGAGTATACCCCATATCCAAGTATAAAAGTATAGATCTTAAAAGGAGACAGCGAAAAAGAGTAACTCCTGACCAAAGAACAAAAACAAACAATTTATAAAGACAAAAAGAGGGCTGAATAAAGCTGCCCAGAACTTGCTGCCTCCTCATCCACAAAGAAAGCAACTGGTAAAACTGGAGAGTGGACCGGTGCAGGGGCCATGGAGGGTCAGCGCTGATTTTCAGTGGTAACACTGAGGTTACCAACCAGTTTCTCAAACAATTAGGTGTAGATCTACCTTCTAACTGGTAATTTGGTGATGTATATGGAACGGATCCTGAACTCCCTAGCATGATACCAAGACCGGTCTGTGTAATCTTACTTCTCTTCCCTATTACAGAAGAATATGAAGTATTCAGAACAGAAGAGGACAAAACAATAAAATCTCAGGGACAAGATATAACATCTTTCATGAAGCAAAATATCAGCAACGCCAGCGGAGCAACTAGACTAATCCATGCTATTGCGATCAATAAAAACAAGATGTACTTTGATTCTACATCAACCTTGAAAAGACTCCCGGAAGAGTGTGAGCCCTGAAGAACAGGCCAGATACTTGGAGAAATTATGAAACTATTTGAGTTACTCATGAGACCAGTACCCATGAAAGTCAGCCTGAGATACCAAACATGGATGAAAGAGCAGACCTTCATTTTATCACATTAGTTCATGAGCATGGGCATCACTATGAATTCGCTGGGCAGAAACCATTTCCAATTAATCATGGGAAAACTAGTAATGAGATTTTACTAGAGGAAGCCATAGAAATTTGCAAGAAGTTTATGAAACGTGACCCTGATGAATTAAGATTTATTGAAGCTGCTCTTTCTGTGACATAGATTATCAATGAAAACAGTAAATACTGTGTTATTCGCAATAGAAGTTAAATTCCCAGTGCCACACACTAACTCAAAAATTTTGATATTTTTATTAATTTGACTGATTAAATTTCGTGTGAATTAAACTTTGCAAAAAATAGATTTTTCAAATGAACAACCTAATGGTGCTTCTCAAAGATCTAAAAAGCTATCCAAACCCAAATTCAGTGAAAGGAAAGAATTAACAGAGATCAGAGCAAAAAATATGAACCAGACACTAAAATCAATCCACAAGATCAAAGAAACAGTTGATTTTTTGAAAAGATTAAAATGAGAAAAATTTATGCCAAGGACAAAAGAGCAGAAACAAACTCATAAAATTAGAAATGAATGTGGAGACACTATAACTTATTCCATAAAAATACAAACAATCATAGATATTATTATAGACAAATACATAAAAATAATTTGGAAAACCTAAAAAAAATGGACAAATATCTAGACATATACGATGTACTGTTATAGGCAGCTGAGGTAGATAGAAATATTATAGGCAGTAAGAAAGAGCCAGGCTCTTGAAGGAGCCAACAGGAAAGACAACATACTTGTGAATGGAGACATATTTGCAGTGGGCCAGACTTCAAGACAAAGGACTAAACAAATGCACCCACATACCTCCCTGGATGTGAACGTCAGGGACTGATATTCTAAATAGGTAGCAACCACCTTCAAAAAGCCAGAAAGAGTCACTAGCCTAACCCCCTACAGGAAAAGCTCCTGTTCTGTATTCATACCCACTTGCTACATGACTCACTTCCCCATTTGATTCTAGTTTTACCTGAACACTAATACTTGTAATCTTATTGGCTGACCATAGTTTTGTCCCACCTCATGCATACCTTGTAATTTCCCATTTTCCTCCTATTTTAGATCTGCCTCACCTTGTGGTTTTGCCCTATAGAGTCCCTGGGAAGGGCAAGGTCCTTGGCAATCCACTCGGATCCCCTTCTCTCCCTCTCTTGGACAGAAGCTTGCTTTCCCTCAGTAAATATGTTCTGCTCCTAATCTCCATTGTTCCTAAAATCCATTCTTCAGTTTTAGAGAACATGAACTCGTCCCAGATATCGTTCAGGTTGAGAGCTTTTATTTTCCTGTATCAGCACTAAAAATGAACTATAAAGGAATGGAAAATCTAAAACACACAAATGTACAGAAATAGTTGAGTCAGTGATTCTAAAAGACTCTCCCACAAAGGAAAGTCCAGAACCAGATGGCTTTAAACTTCTAAAAAATTAGTAATAGCAATTTTTCTCAAACTATTCTAAAAACATTGAAAGACAGGAAATTCTTTCAAATATTCAGTGAGGCCAACATTATACTGATTCATATTAAAGCCAAACAAAAACACAATAATAAGAAAACTATGAAAAATACCTCAAATAAATATGATGCAAAAATACTCAATGATATACTAGCAAACTGAATCCAACAGCATATAAAAATATCATTCAGGGGATGGGGATTTAGCTCGGCGGCAAAAGCGCCTGCCTGGCAAGCGCAAGGTCGTGAGTTCGGTTCCCGGTACCAGAGAAAAACAAAAACAAAAACAAACAAAAAAAAAATATCATTCATCATGATCAAGTGGGATTTATCTCTTGAATACAAGAATTGCTTAATATATACGTCAATAAATATGAAACATCACTTCTACAAAGCCAAAGAAAAAAGTTGTATGCATGATTTTCTCAATAAATGCAGAAAAAAATTCAACATACTTTCATGGTTAAAACTCTGACCAACCTAGGTAAGGAAGCAGTAAACTTCAACCTAATAAATTACCAGAGTTAAATAGTACAATGAGGTGACTACAGTTCACAGAAACCTAATATATGTTTTATAAATAATGATGTCAAAAGATCAGAATACAAAGTAATGACAGAGGGACAGAAATGTTAATTACCCTAATTTGATGAGTGCATATTATATAAACATTAAAATAGTACACCAAAGTTGTGATTATCCTTTCTTAATACGTTGTTAAAAAACATTTAGAGAGTTATAAATGTTAGCTATTTATTTAATCACCACACAGGGTATATATTATATCAAATTTTATGGTATGAATTTTAAAATTAAAATGTTATACAAATATAAATAAATATTACTAAAATATATAATTCTGTATTTTTGATAAATACCTTAATAAAAGTAAAAAAATTCACGTAAAACTAGCTTAATAGATTTTTTTACTTTAATATATTTGAACTAATATGTGAGTATGTTAACATATTTGAAGTCATGTATTGTTTCAAGTCATACATGTCTTCAAACTGCAGTATGTATTTTATCTTCACATGCCGTGTGAATTTGGACTAGCCACATTCCAGGGATCAGAAATCACGAGTGATCTGCAGCTACTGTTCTGTACCCCCAAGAGGCACAGACAACAGAATGATGGTCAGCCTTGCTGCTGTGTTTCCCATATGTTCATTTTCTCTTTTGTCTTCTTTCAAAGCTGGTTATCCTAGTGGAAGGAGGTTAATTTAGACACTCTTCTCTGTGTCACTGTACAAATTTCCATACAAAATTAGCTAAAATTAGGCCTTAGCAAACATTCCCTGAAAGTATCCCTGAATGTTAAGCTGAACTTTTTCTTGGTAGCTTTGTGGGATGATCTTGTAAAAAGAACACTGAAGTAAGTGAAAGAGCAACATTTTAACTTAGAAATAGTTAACATGAGATAAAACTTCAGGCCTGAAAATTGTAATTATATTGCAATTCTGATACACCAAAATTATCAGAAATTTTTGGATTTTTACATTTATCTTCTCCCATGAATTAGTGATTTCAATGCTCTAAACAAGTAACATTTCTCTCTCCCTCCCTCTCTCTTCCCCCTTCTTCTCTCCTCCTTTCTCTCCCCCTACTCTCATTATTAGCACTATTTAATTTATCGTGTTGCAACTTTTAATACTACTGATCTCTGTCTTCACATACGAGTCACCTAAAAAACCAGAATGTTAATACAGAGAAGTTTGTGGTTCCCACATGATTGTCTCGAATTAAAATCCCTCATATTTACTTTGCATAGTATACCAAGCTATAGTGTCTCCAATTATAAACGCAGTCTAGGGGACAGCCACGTAGTAGTCGCCATGACTGTTTCGCGAAACACCCACTGCCCTTCACCCATTGCTCTTGACCCTGAGGCAATGCATAAATACCAGCTGCTGGGGTCCTCTGGCTTTTTCTTCCTGGATAACAACTGGTCATCCCAGACCCCCGCCCGCAATCCTATTTCATCCCTTGCTCTCTTTCTTCCAATAGAATCCCGTAACTCCGGGCAGGAGATGGGGGCTCACTGCATGGGTCCCTCATACAGGCACCATGGAAAGGGTCCCTAACACTGTGTACCATTAAATTCTTCCTTTGACGTTTCTCCAGAAAATTTTTCTTTGCCCTCCTTTCTGGCTCCTCCCTTACTGGGACCCTCAAAGAACACCTCTTTGTTTCTTTATATTGTCCTTTATTTCCTATATTGTCCTCTTAGTCTCACTTTCCAGGCTATGTAAAGATGATTCTTTCCCTAAAATACATTCTCTCTAAACAGATCAGATGTAAATTAACAACAATATTTACTTAAAATAACAGAACAAAAAACCTAGAATATCTCAAATGAAAGATGTACAACTACTATTCAAATAATTTGTTAACGTTTTGTATAAAATATGCAGACTGCTCTTAAGAAGATAGATAAATGAAGTTTTTATTAATATCTTCCTTTTATTTTTAATTTCTCTAATACAAATTTTATGTACTTCACAGTACAAATTTATGTATGCCTATTTTTTTCTTCGGTTAGCCTACATTTTGGACATATTAAGATTTTTAATTTACTGGATTTTTGTTTAATTCTCGAGAAATACAGTATCAGCAACAAAATAACCACAAGATGGCAGCATAGAATCGACTCTAAAATACATTTTTTTTTTTCCCTATGACTGGGTTTAGTTCCCTAAACTTTAGTAACAGAAGCTATTTTGAAATGATATATTAATTCATATGAAATGTTAGTTACATATAATTGCACATAATCTTGATGTTTGTGCTAATATGTTTGTTTTAGTCTAAGTAGGAAACCAATAATTAAGTTATTTAATACTAATAACAATAAAAGGTGTAAACTATAAAGGACATAAGATTTGGAATTTAATGTTAAGTCTGACTTTTCTCTTTAGCATTCAGTAATCTTACAAAATATGTTGTAGTTGTTCTTTTGTAATCTTTTCATGACTGGGACCTTCATGCACTATTGTTTTTAAATTTTATGTAAAAGACAAATTCTTTATTAATTTGTACTACAATGATTAAATTTGTGTATTATACACTGTTTATAACATAAATGTTGAATTTCAATAATGCTAGCTTTAATATTTCGTGGATATGTCAGATAGGTAAGTAGTATCCTTCTACTATCTTTATAAATGTATTATTTTAATTTGCATCTTAATTCTCTGACTACAATGATCACACAAGAGATATATATTGTATCTACCTATCTATATAGGTGTTGTTATGATTTTAAAGAGATAATCATTCTAGAGGTGACTAATTGCTCTTTGTTGATGGAAAAAGAATATCAAAACAAGTTTATTAGAAGCTGGACTTGCTAGTGTATATCTGCTATTCCAGTGTGCTGGGAGGCTGAGGCAGGAGGATAGATAATAATTTAAAGCCCAGCTTGGGCAATTAGAGACTTAGCAAGACCCTGTCTTAAAATATAGTACAAAAAGAGGAGACAGAGAGAAAAAAAAGACAGAGAAAGAAAGGAAGAAAGGAAGGATGAAAGAGAGAAGAGAAAGAAAGAAAAAGAAAGAGAGAGAGAGAAAGAAAGAGAGAAAGAGAGAAAGAAAGAAAAAAGAAAGAAAGAAACAGAAAAAGAGAAACATAAGGCTGGGGGTGTAGCACAGTGAAAAGATCCGGAATTCAATCCCCATAACTGGGGCTGCGGTAAACTACACTGGATGAGAAAATACATGTTCTGGATTTTAATAGACTTTGATAAGGTCATATAATTTTTTGAGGCAGAGCCTAGATTAGAAACAAATTATCTTTCTAATATATCACATACTCTCTCTTGTTTTGTTTATGACCCAAGCTAGATATTTTAGACATAATTACTCCCTTCTCTCTTACCCATCAAACTTAATCAGAGCTATATGCCAAATCTATCCCCCAAAGCCTCTTGAATCCATCTCGTTTTATTCATCTGCAATTTCAAATCTTTATTGAAAACCTTTATTATCTCACTCGTGATTACAACAGCGTCTGAGATGACCTACTGTTCTTAGCTAGCGCGCTTCACTTTTCTACTGCTTCACTCTTTGAAGTATTCCTTTGCATTTTGCTATAAAAATGACTATCAACCAACCATACTTCTCAAGGACACATTATTTGTACTTCTTAAATTTTCTAAGAAGTATGCTCGCTTCGGCAGCACATATACTAAATTTTGCAAGAAGTGACCTACAGGTTTACAGTCACCTGGAGTAAAAAGCATCTCTAGCTCAGCATTTGAATGACTTTTGTAATGAGAATGTGCAAGTCTTCATCTTTATGGCACTACAAATGAAAACTGAATGAAAGAGGGAAAAATAATTGAGTTGTTTTCATCTTTTATTGCATGATGAAATCTCTAGGAAAAAGGTACAGAACTGTTCTTTCTCTCACACAGAAATAAAAGATAGAAGGAGGCAAGGAAATCATAACTAGAAATTGTACTTTTGGGTGGGTTTATAAAATTTTATTTTATTCATCCACGTTTGCAGTAAATGAAGTATACGTTCATATTGGGGAGTAGGTAATGCACGAAGCACAGTTTGTTTCCTTATTTAAAATCCCCTTCGAGACTGCATATTCCAAGACCCAGGCAGCAATTACCCAAAGTAAATATTTATCAGGGTTCCTTAGTTTAAGTTTAGGCCACTTCTCTGCCAGACACCCATAATTCCTCAAGAATACTGAAAGTTCATAAATTAGCATAATTGAGAAAGAGCAAGGACCTGATCCTAAAACAAAGGGACCATTCACAGTGGGTTAGATTTCTTATCTCAGCTCCTGGGACCTCCTCACACCCTGGTGTCAGAGGGACACCTCTTCCTGCAGCCAGTCAGAGACCTACTTTCACCAGGAGTGGTCCTACATGTCACACTGGGAGTTGTGCAGGTATAGAATAAAACAGAAAACTAAAACTGAAACAAAAACATACAATAAAAGACTGCCAACAGAACATATCCAGAGGGGCTGGGGATTTAACTCAGCGGCAAAGCGCCTGCATGGCAAGCGCAAGGTCATGAGTTCGGTTCCAGGTACAGGAAAAAAAACAAAACAAAAAACCAACAGAACATATCCAGAGTAGCCGTGTTTGTACCTATATGAAACATAGGTTGATGTGATGAATTCGTATGTGATATTCCCAATGCTCCTTTTATCTGAAGTCTGCATAAGTCTTCAAATGAAAGCTTCGCATTATGGAGCTGTAATATATGTTTAGGCAAGTCTACAGTGGTTTATGCGAGATGACGGTTACAGAAAAGAAAGCCTAGAGCTTGGGTGGAATCTAACTCCTATTAAGCTAGAATGTGGAGGATATTTAGGAGTTAAAAGGGGGAATTTTACCTCTTCTTTGTCTTTGTAAGCTGGCTTTATTTCAAGGAAAAGCAAACTTTTTTTTTTCTCTTGTTTCCATGACATCAAGTACTTTCAGGGCTCACTTCCCAAGTCAGGCCTCTTCTCTTTTACAGAAGCTAAGGGATTCAGTTGCTCTCTGCCTTGGTGAATGCATCTCACAAAGATCCTGCCTATATCTGTAAGAGAGAGGTTTCCACATTGTAAACCTGGTTAGAAGTCAGTTTTAAAACTTTACATCTCAAAGAGGAAGGAAGAAATTTAGAAGTAAAAGTTTTCAAAAGTAAAAGCCTAGTAACAGATTAGTCAGGGGGCTTCAGTGAGGTTAAGCAAGCTGAAGAGAGAACTGAGGCTTTCTCGGGTCACGGTGAGCATCCGTGCGCTGTCCAGGTGCAAACCTCAGCCAGAGAGACAAGCGGGCTACTGTGAGGGCAAAGCACCTGCAACTAAGACTGAAAACTCCCTATAACCTGAAGGACAGGAACTACTGAGCTTAGCAGGTTTTCTGCACCACTGGGGATTTTTAAGAACATAAGCACAGGCCTACAAAGAATTTCTGTAAGGCAAAGGATATGGAAAATGCAGGTCCTGAAAATGATTTACAATAAGAAAGAAAATTTACAAAAAGTATATTATGATGATGTCAGAAGCTAAGATCTCTGTGGAAAAGGGGTAGGAATTCATCAAATATAATAGATACTATTGCTGTTGTCTGATGGTGCATTGAAATGAACAGTTAATGCTCACAACTTTTTATGTTCTGATCGACTTTGTACGCTTGTGTCTGGTGGTCTGAGCAACTGATTTGAAGGTAACAATATGCAATGGAATTACAATGGTGAACTCCTACCATCTTGTCTAGTGAAACTCTCTAATATGTCTAATGTTTTATTGAAGAATTATTTTCTTAATCTCTTTAATGGTTTGAGCAATCTTTCATTCTTACATCTGATAATCTGAGCAATGTAGTTGAGGATAGCGGTATGCAATGACAACCACTGTTGATTTGTATTAATTTGTCTTGAGACCCTGTATCACTTCGAATGTTTTTGCTTTGATTTGTTTATGTTCGTGATACTGGTATGTTGCTACTGTACTATTTTTTTGTTTGTTTGTTTCCCATGTACTACTCTCTTTCAAATAAAAGAAACATATCTGTTTGAAATATGAAAAGTTGTTCTGAGGGGAAGAAGCACAGCAAGGATCTAGAAATATATGAAATAACCTATACTATCACATACTTCAAAAGTAGAATGGATATCAACTAAAATAATGAGTGATGAAATTTGTTAATTATTATTTATTTACTTATTTTTGTCTTTTTGAGACAGGGTCTTGCTATGCAGTTCTGATTGGCCTTGAGCTCGCTTTGTAGCCCAGGCTGGCCTCAAACTCACAGCCATTCTTCTACCTCTGCCTCTGAGGGCTGGGATTACAGGCATGTGCCACCGTGCCCAGATATTAGTTACTCTTTAAATGCCAGAGTCATTGCATGGTTTTTAGTCCCTTAATAAAAGTGATGGAAACATTTCTAACACTTTTATTCAAGGATGATGTGTAAATATATTTCTACTAAGCTTATATGTATACCATTGACAGGATAAGAAAAAATGAACATAGATCAAAATTCTGCCTGCTAACCTCCACAGCTTCCTGTGTTTTTAATTCTTTTTCATTTCTTTTTCTTTTTTCTTTTTTGCCTTTTTGACATTCTTACCTGCTTGCTAATGTTTGGAGAATTTCTTCAACTGTTTAGCAGCTTGGCTGCTTTCTCACGTTTACAAGTAAGGCACTACTGCAATCTCTGTGTGACTGAGTGGCTGGCCACTTAGTGACTTTTCTAGTACGGCCATCTGAAGAGGCCATTTCCTTTCAAGTGTCATCATGAATAGGTACAGTCGTATACTGTTCACTGCTCTTGAAAATGAACCCTTATGTCTTCTGCTTGTCAGGAGTTGGGGTGAGAAGGATGGAAATGGGGGAATGATGAATTCTTAGCTATTTTTAGCCAGAGTCTCATCATTAAGCACACATTTCCGATAAATCTATGCATTTACTGCCAAGTGGTCTCCCCAAATAAAGAATCTTCCTATTCAACTTTTCCAGAAAATAAACGTGTACATTCTGCTGGTGGAAGATAAGGGGGAGACTGTTTATCACAATGACTTTGTGAGCTCAAAGCTCAACACATGAGCAGTAGAAGTAGGGCCTGTGGATTTTTTTGTTTTGTTTTTTTGGGGGCGGGTACTGGGAATTGAACTCAGGACCTTACACTTGCTAGGCAGGCACTTGTGTCACTGAACTCCAACCCCATAATTTGTTTTGCTTTGTTTTTGTCTTTTTGAGACATGGTCTCACTACACAGTTCAGGCAAATATCCCATTCATAATTCATGGGTAACATATTAAGATCATATTAACATAATAATTCATGGGTAACATTTAAAAAAATTAATGTATGATATATGATTTAACACTAAACCCATTTTATATAAACAGATAGATAGATAGATGCATTCATACACTTACTAACAAATATTATGGTAGACTACTATACCTCCCACCAAAGTTAAGATATATGTCCTTTTAGATTCTCCTCCTGCACTATGGAAACAACTATCCTGAGTTTTATGTTTGGTCTTCCTTTGTTTTTCTTTATTTATATTGCAACTTATATTGTTAGTTTTAAAAGTTTTTAAAATTTATACAAAAGTCATATGATATTAATTCCATGAACTTTTGCTTAATATTGAGTTGAGGCATCTGAACTTTACTATGGGCTGCAAAATTTCTGAAGGATTTGTACAATTCATAGTCACGGCAGCAATGCAGAAGCGTATCACTGCTTCTAACCCTTACCAATACAATACTTTACAAGTTGTTATTTGTTTTTAATTTGCTAGGTACATTACTTCCTTATCATCTCCATGTGAATATACCTGATTACTAAGGAAATGGAACAAATTTCCTGCTCTCTGTTTGTCCTTTGCTTCTCTACTCTTGTGAAATGCCTGCTCATAAATGTGCTAAATTTTCTCATGGCATGTCTTTCTTTTTGTTATGAACTGGCAGTCCCATATGTTATAAATATCATATCTACTCTCACATATTCTTGTTTGATGGATATATTTTAACTTAATTTTACTACCCTGTTTTGGGCCTTGTTTAAGGAATACTACTGAAGGAGAAATGCATGAATATTGAAGAAATATTGATCAAAATCAATAAAATTTCAGTTAGAGAGCAGAATCAGTTTGAGAGGTCTATTTTACAACAAGGTGCCTCTGGTTAGTAATCATATACATATACTTGACAATTGCTGAGAGTAGACTGGATAAACATGAGCAGTAATAATTGACATTGATCTACTTACTTTAAAGACAAGATATTGATATGAAGTGATATTTATCTTTATTTTTCTCGTTGATAAAATATGCTTTGCATTTTTCTGTATGACTAAATATTTTGCAGTTTATTTGTTCTATTGATGTGTGTACTTCACAATTTCTGTGGAGTAAAATCTAATTTCCTACAGCAAAAATAAATTACCAGTCATACTTTATTACAGCTCATATAGGAAGAACATGATACAATTCTTTGAAACAGCCATGTAAAAAATGAACCTCTAGGATAAAGTGTAATTCCAAAGGATTTATTTTCTGTAGTTAACCATTTACCAGTCCAATTATTTAAATACAACATGACCAATACTTGTATATTTTTCACTAATTGTTATAGGGTTATAAAATGAAATATAAAAATTATAATTTTATTAAATTTATTCAATACAAGAATCAACTGGTTGAAAAGACACCTGCCCGAGGGAAGTAAGGGATAGGTAGTACATAAATAAATGCATCATCTTAATGATACTTGGGGTAAACTTAATTTAAAGAAGACTGTATAGAACTTTCCACAATATTCAGCAAGTAAAAAGTAACAGGAATCCTTACTGTGAGATTTGCTTTGGATAATTTCTCTTCTGGATAATTTATTATTTAGTACTCTTCACACCACCAATCGTGTATTAGTTACGGTTCACTAGAGGTATATATTTAACATAAAATACATTTAAGATCATACAAAGGATTTACTAGGTGGGCTTATAGGATCTGAAGCAGAGTCCTCATGGCCCTTTGCCAGATTGGAGGTGGAAGAATTCAAAATGGCCGTCTGCATGCTGGACTCAGTCAAGGATCCCAGGCCTGGACATCACAGCAGACTCCATTGTGAGTCTGTGTTGGTAAGTCTGGAAGGCTGAAGAGTCTCACAGAAAAACTAAAGGAACTAGACAGAAACATCCAAAGGTAATGATCAAGACTTGAGCTTATCTAAAGAAAAACAAAAAACAAAAAACAAAAAAAAAACTTCCTTGTTCTTTCCCTTTTTATTCCATCTAGGCTAGGAGCCTATTGGCTGGTACTGTCACGTCTTGGTGGATCTTCTTCCTCAGGTATGTCAATCATCCACAGATAAACCCAGAGCTTTGCTAATCTGCTAACTGGTCTTTACTCAAGACAAACTGAAATACTGCAGTTAACAATCCCAATGTCATAGCTCCGTTTTTTTTTTGTTTTTTTTTTTGTTTTTTTTTATGAAAATGAGAGTGAAGCACCTTTGCTTTATGGGTGAGAAAACTGAGACATAAAAAAATTGACTCATATTTAAAACTCACAAAACTAGTTGGTAGCTTGGTAAGTGTTTTACCAATTCCATCTGCCTTCAGTGGTCCTGTGCACTTATCTTTTATAGTTTATGAGATGCCAAGTGCTCAGTTTTACCATGTGCAAAAGAAAATGCATATTTCTGATTTAAACAGTGTCTTCATCACTGCTAATACTCCAGCTAACCTATTTACTCATGTCCTTGTGCATCTGACCTGCAAATACTTTTCAATCTTCCTTGGTGAAGGGAAAACATGTCCACCTCCATCTTTTACATTCTCAGATGCACTTATGTCAACACTTTTTTCTGGTTCTCATTGCTTCTCATTATAATGTAAACTATGATGTTAAGCCAAGACAAATCGAAGTATTTGGAACTATAATTTATTATGTCCAATCTGACAGTATTAATCCCAATGTAAAATAAATGCTTAATAATTAGCTATTTACTTTTAACCACATAATCATACATGTCAAGATTCCATCACAAACAAATGATACATTCAGCTCACATTAAGAAGACAATTTCTTCAAAGAAAAATTCTCTTCAAGGAAAGGTTATGGGAAGCAATAAGACAGCTGGGGTACCTACGGATTAACAGTGGAAAACTAACTTCACCCTAATATTGAAGTGCAGAAGAAGGAAAGATGTTATGGGAGCTGGGGAGAAATACGTCCTTGAAAAGATGGGGGTGAACCATCCGCTCCCAGGTGAGGTGTGGAAAGGGATAGTGTCTACTACTATAGTTGCAAGGTATGAAATAGTAGTTTGATCCCTCCCCTTTGCTTTCATATGTTGATATTTCCCAGTTTGTCTTATTCAAACTAGTTGGGAAGTGAGATTATGAAAAACCAAGGGGTTGAGATGTACAGGGGAGGCCTCACAGGCCAAATAATATATCAGAGAAGGATAGAGTATTGGTGTAGTAAAGACAAAATGAAAACAGTGGTACAATGGTCTGTATTGATTTCAAATAGTATAACTGATAGATGCACATTATTCTTTCATTATTTACATATCAGGTAGGTATTCATAAAATTGCTGAGCACGGTATTAACCTAGTTAAATGATCTTTACAAAATATCCCATATGTTTACTTTACTTATATTCAATAGTTTATTAATTCTTTCACTGGATAACACTCTACTGATTACCTAATATGAGCAAAGAAGAATACATAGTTTATCTGATATTGCAGATAATTATAATTCAAAATAGCAAGTACAATAAAGCTCACTAAAAGAGATCAGAAAAGCACAGAGCAGGCACAGTTAATCTGATCTGAAGGACAATAGGGAAAGCTTCTGTGATAGTCTATTAAATTGGTGGTCTCCAATGAATCATGACTCACGTACATCTGTGTGCAGGTCCTGCCCTGCAATTTGGGTTGGCTCTGTGACTCATTTTAACTAAAATAATTCCCTGGGAGGGAGGTGGTGTATTATCTGTACGCCCAAGTATTATTGGTTATGTCCACCAATTTGCTCTTGAGAGCCCTGAAACACCATAAAAGATGTCTGGCCACACTACTAGAAAGACTGTGTGGGATGAGTGGGTGGAGAAGAAAAGTCCTGAAGACTCCCTAGACAGGGAGAGTTATAACCATCAATGGTAGCACTGAAGAGAGCCCCTTCTTTGTCAGCCTGCTGGGTGAGTGCAGCCCACTCAAGTGACAGCAGTGAGTGCAGGACATTCATCTGCTGCCAGCTATGATGGGAATTGTGGGGAAATGTAGCAACTCTGAATCTGAGCTATTGTTCTTGCAGATACTTTAGAATACATTAATATAATTAAAACAACTACCTTTGAAGAAGTGATGTCTGAGTTGGTCTAAAAAGAACAAAAGTACTTTTCATAAATGAGTATTGCTGGGCATGGTGGTGCACACCTGCAATCCCAACACTCAGGAGGCTGAAGCAGGAGGATCATTGTGAGTTTGAGGCCAGCCTGAGCTATGAAGAAAGCTCAAGACCAGCCTGAACTGCATAGCGAGACCCTGTCTCAAGAAAACAAAATAAATAAGTGACTAAATAAAAAAGTACTATAGGTGAACAATATTCAAAAAAGTCCTCCCCCCCAAAATTATAGAATTTAAGGAGCACACATTAAAAGCAAAGGTAGTACAGGTAAATATGGAAAATAAGTCAAGGTCCCAATTAGAGAATGCCGTGTCCATGATGATAAGGAATTTGATTTAATTTGTTTCTGTTGAAGTGCTTTTATGAGACGGTGAGTCAGATTTGCATTTTTAAAACCACTCTGACAGATGTGTGATTGATGGGACAAAAATGGATCATAGAAGCTAAAATGTCAGCTGTTGTAGTGGTCCAGATAAAACTGCAGAAGGTATATTAATGAGACTGGAAAGAAATAACAAAGCTGAGCTGTTCATTCATTGCAATGTAAATCCACCAGTCCATACCCCTTTCCCTATTCTGATCCTTTCTCCTGAATGTCCTTTCTCACATTCCTTATTCGCTATATGCTAAAATTGTACTCTTTCTTCTATATCTAGAAACTGTTCTCTCTTTAAAAGTATAAACTCATTTGTGTATGTATTACTATAGTTTACCTTACACTGAGTGTCTTATTGCTCTGCGCATATACTAAGTCTTTGATGGTAGGGGTTCTCCATCATTCATCTATCCATGATACTCTGAATTAACAAAGGGATAAAGAGGACAATCATTTCAATTTTCTTCAGAATTCCATCTTATTTGAACTCCTTAGATGCATTATAAGCAACAGATGTACAAGAAATTAACCATATTTGTCCAAGAAGAGTAATGTGAGAGATTTCAATAAATATGTAAGTTTACACAAGTTAAATATTTTTCTTGATTTACTATTTTCAAATATATACTTGATGATTATTGATTGGTTTTTAAATTAGAAATTTATGCCAGTACATTATCAAATAACAATTAAATCTCTCCTATAAAATTTATAGGATTAATTTTAATGTTTATTAATAAAAGTCTGATAATTCTCTGCTCTCCTTAATGTGTACTTTTCTTAAAAATGAAATGATTTGAATGCACAGGGGAAATTATATGCAACTTTCTTAGTCTTTTTAAAATGTACATTATTTGTAAGTAAACGCAGTGAAAAAGGTCTTAATGATGTACAATAAAATTCTCCATTTGTGTAAGTCTTTGCATTTAATTTATTTTGAGTCAGTAAAATGGCAATTTAGAAAAGAAAGCAAACATTATAATAATTTGGAGCTAAAAATGACATTTAATTTGGAAAATAACTTGAGAGGTTACTAACTATTTATTTTGTAGGAAAAACAGAACATTTTAGCAATGTCAAAAGCCTTTGAAACACGATGTCTGCACTTAAATCCTGTCTCTCGCTGGCTGCGTGATTTCAAAGGCATCTTACACCTTTTTACCCTCTGTGTGCCTCTGTTTCGGTCTCCTCATTCCTAACATGTGGACAGAGAGTGCCCACCTTGTAAGTTATGAAGACTAGTAACCAGAAGGCTCTTAGACTGTGCCTGGTACATGGAAAATATTGTATAAGATTACATAAAAGCCCTTTATTCTCCACCGTCACATCATCCATGATATCTGGGATCTGAGATTGATATATTTTAGGTGGCTAGCACAGTACATATAAAAGTTAGTAAATGATGTCAACTAAATGAATTGATGTGCCTTGTAAATATTTATATTTTATTTGTCTTGTGGGTTCTTTTGATTTTCTTTTTTTTTAATTTAAAGAGAAGAAAAATTTAAAAAACATTTAAAAAGATACAGAATTTCAAAACAAGATGATAGGAAATCAACTACTGGGATGAGAGGAAAAAAATGAAAGAAAGAAGGAAAGAAACAAATTTATATACACAAGATAGCTAAGATAATTGTACTACTAATTTCTGTAGGTTTATTGAAAGGAACAGCTAATATTTTTTTTTCTTAATTTTTTGACAAATTATGCATGCTTATATGTGGTTATCTAAACAATTACTTTGAATATTTATATTTTAATACATATAAAAAGATGATAATGATAACTTTTTAACGAAATATTTTCTACTGATACTGTTTTTCTAAATATTCAAAATTTGTCCCTATTATAATAAAAGCACTTACTAATACATTAATCTGTATTTTCAGAGTAATATAGTATGAATAATTTAAATGAATTCCTACTCTATTTAATAATTTCATTATTGATATAAGTAAATTACTATGTTTATTTGTCAGTATTTTAAATATTTAAATACTCTATTATAACTATTTAAATACTCTATAATAGATAACAAAAATTTCTTTAAAGTGTTATTGAAAATACTGCACAGAGAAATAATTACACACAACCATTTATAAATGCATCTTTTATTAAAGTTTTAATCATTTTGCTATTTATTACCTAGATTAATTTTTCATGATTTATAATATCTCAACTGTTCATTATATTAGGTCTGATCACATATTTTAAGTGCACTTACTTTAAATGTTTGTCATTTTCTAAGAGTTTTTTATGTTTAATTAATTGAAGATACATGATGAAATATGAAACAGAAATTACCTAGAATTTCACATCAATCAATTTAGAGTATTTCCAATAATATTTTACAGAACTGAGATCACCCTAAATATCCATCTTTTGTGATCATATAATTAAAACTTTAAAAAGTTAGGAAATTAGCAAACTACAGGGAATGATCAAAAGGAAAGTTTATTTTTAAAATTAATCAAAATGTTCACTATTGTGCCGGTCTATATTAAATACAGTAAGTACAGAAGGATATTTAAAAATAGAATAATTTTGCTAAGTGTGATGGTGCATGCCTATAATCCCAGCAATAGGGAGCCCGAGGTAGGAGGATCACTGCACGTTGAAGAACAGCTTGGGCTACATAGTAAGATCAAGGCCACCCTGAACTAACAGTGAGAACTTGCCTCAAAAAAATAACAGAGAAAAATAATAACTCCAATATTTATCATATATCTTTATATCTACTGAGAATCAGAAAGTCTTTTCTTTTATGTTTGTAAATCATAATTGTATGACTTGCATAATATTAAAAGGATAAAGCATAAATCAGTACAGTTAATAGTTTTGCATATTGCCTAAGCAACAAAATCCAAACAAAAATTTAGATATTATTTTCTTATAGGTTAAGACTCATGATATATTACCTTAAGAGTGGTGGACACACGGAGTCAGGAACCTTTGTTACACTTTTGGTAAAAAAAAATGAAATGCTATCTGATAAGGAAACAGCTTTGCCTAGTTCTGTTGGAAAGGGAGTAGTCAATCTGATGAGGAAATTATTTCTGAAAAGGGGTTAGTTAAATAACCTAATTTTGGAAGCTAGTGATGAAGTTATTTACACTGATTGGTCAACAGAGATATGTTTGGGGATAAGAATCTTGCAACAAAGAGTAAAATATTGATGGACATAGAGGTCAGTCATAGTTCTAGGTCTATCAATTAAGTTATGGGGGGACAACAGTTTAAGCTGTGATAATGATAATTTTACCGTATTTTCTTTAGTAAAAGAGGAAATGTAGTTATCTTTAACACTTTATGAAATGTCAATGAGGAAAATGAAAAGATTAGTATTTCATTACTGTGACTATTTCAGTGGCAGCTAAATGCAAATTTTCAGGTATACAGATTTCTCCAATTTTGAATCTAGTTATTTTATTATGTTTATTATTGAAGATTAAGAAATAAGCATCACTTATAGGTTATTTCCAAATAATAAATTAAATAAGAAGTCAGTAAAAAGTCAGTGAAAATATTAAGGATTTAGTTTGGCTGGAGAAGATAGTCGAAATGTGTAATATTTCTTAAACTAAAAGAGAGCTGGCCTGTGAAAATACAGAAGCAATATCCCCTTAAATTTCATATATAAATTAAATGTATTAACATATAATGATAATATGGAGTTTTGTGATATAAATGAATGAAAAGTTAAAACATAGGATATTAAAATTTTTCTGAATTAATTCCACTAGTAACGTAATATAATTTTGACAGATTTGGATAGGACAAACCTGTCAAATCAAATTTCAGTGGGAGTACTATTATGTAAGCTGTAAACTAAGTAAATAATGCAACTTTTATGGTCTCACATAAACCCATTTTTCACAAGGTGAAAAATTGAAAAATATTCAAAGAGCAAGTTATCACTCAAAGTATACTCAAATTTGAAATCAGATCTTTCAAAGATATATAGATCAACTTCAAAAGCAAAACAAAAATCACTACATTTTTGTTTGATTGCTACACCAAAATGGCAATTAGTCATTATAACTAAATTGAGACTTTTGCTTCTATTTGTGCTACTGCATGGATTCTTTTCTAATTTGCTTGAGTTTGATTATTTAATTGCCATAAAATTTCTCTTAGCTTAAACGTATGTGATACATTCAAATTAAACTTTTTTTCCTAAAATGGATTGTGTGAAATCAGAAACTGGAAGAAGATTTGAGATCCTTTAGTCCAGTGGTTCTCAAAATATTTTCATCATCAAATTTTCTGGGGACTCAGCAACTTTTCCCAGGTTTCTGGATTGGAGATTCTGACTCTATACATATGTGAAATGGTTCAAAAAATTTCAAAGAGTTTCAGGTAATTTAATAATAAGCCACTAGATTTAGAGCTAAAAATTCTGTGTATGCTGTGGTATTCACATAATAGGGACTTAGTCTTTACTGTAAATATCCTTTTTTTTGTTGCATGAATCAATGAAGTAAAAAGCACTTCATAAAATTTAAGGCCTCACTTCCATTTATGGAAAAGAAAACTTAAGGGGCTGGGGATTTAGCTCAGTGGCACACAAGGTCATGAGTTCAACTCCTGGTACCAGAGAAAAAACAAAAAACAAAACAACAACAACAAAAAAGAAAACTTAAATAGCTTATCCAATATTACAAATATTCCTGATAAAATTGGATAATGGAAAATAATTTTTGTTGAACAAAATGCTAATCAAACCATGAGAGTCAAAAAAAATGGTATTCAAAACAATGATTTCTGTTAATTAATCTAGAGCTTTATTTTTGAAGAATGAAATTTAGAAGCAGATTTTTCTGTTAATTGGTTGTGATGAGTAATGTGTCAAATTCATCCATTTAACAAATTGGCTTTTGATTTTTGATCAATATTTTTGCACTAGTTGCTGAGCTAAATATTCATTTTACTTATATTTATGAGGCTTTTAAGAAAGTGTCATTATTCCACATTTTAGGGGCTAAATATGACTACATATTTTTTATTAAGAACCACAGAGACTGGCAAGAAATGGAACAATGTTTTTACATGGAGAAAGGAAAACACTATTTATCAAGAATTCTGTATCAGGCTGGGGATTTAGCTCAGCGGCACAGTGTCTGCCTGGCAAGCACAACGTCATGAGTTTGATTCCCGGTACCGGAAAAAAAAAGGAAATGCAAGAATTCTGTATCAAGCAAAAATGTTCTATAATAATTAAGGTAAATAAGTACTATTTTTTCTTGTATATGATTGAATTGAACCACAGAGCTTTCACAATGAGGCTTTCACACATCTCTTGCCCTTTCATTTATTTTTTATTTTGAGTCAGGGTCTTCCAGAGTTGCTCAAATTCCCAAGCTGAGCTGGAATTTTTAATTCTCCCAGAGTGCTGGGATTACAGGTCTGTGCCACTATGTCTGGCTAAAATCAAGAAATCTTTATGTAAAGGAAATTTAAAAACATTTATTGACAGCAGCCTTACTATAAAATAATGGCTAAACAAAATTCATCAAATAGAAGAAATATACTGACACAAGAAAACTTTGATCACCATGGAGAATATTAAAAGAAAAAAAATCTGTGTAAATGAAATAGACTATTTTTAGTCCTTGATTTCTTTCAAATATAATTAAAGGTTAAAAGTAAAAATGTATCACTCTGTGATTGGGGTTTTCCGTTTGTGCAGATATAAGACATCATAATATTAAAGAAAAAACCAAACTAGTGGAGTCCTTGATCCAAAAGAGTGACTATAAGTTTGGTATTGATAAAGCTGTACAGCCTGTGCTATTTTGTTGGTCCCACTCTAGCAATCTAATACAAGTAGATATATTGTAATTCTTAGAGCATCCACAAAGGAAAAGAACTGCACAAGGGAAATATATCAAGAAACCAATGAAAATACTGAAGTGAAATGCTCAAATTTTTAGAAATAACTCATTAGAATTCAGGAAAGGAAAGGGGAGTATTAAAAATGGAACAAACCTCAGACAAGTTAGAATATTGCAAACCAATACCCAAATACACCAATAACTATATTAATTCTTAATAGAATAAACAGAATGATTAAGACAGATTTGCATAATAGATTAAAACATGATTCTACCTATGTTGTGTATATGAAATTGCATACAGTAATGTCAGTAGTTTAAGAGTAAAAAGAAGGAATAAAATATAACACACAACACCTTATTTTAAAAAGCTGGAGTGACTATATTAATGTCAGACAATGTGAATATCAGGCTAATAAAAATTACTAGTGATAATGAGGGCAAGTGCATAACCATGAAAGAAAGTTACATGCAGATATAAGGATCCAAATGCGTAAGCAACTAAAACCAGAGGGCCAAGTGCAGTGATATGAGTCTAAAATCCCAACTATTCTACTCATAAGGCAAAGACAGGAGGATCACAGGGTTATGTTCAGCTTGGGCAATTAGGGAAACTATTTCAAAAAAAATAAAGGTATGAGAATTTAGCTCAGTGACAGAGTCCGTGCATTCCTAGCATGTGCAAGGCCCTAGGTTCAATCCTTTAAGTTATTTTAAACTTTAATTGAAAAGTCAGGGGTTAAAAGGAGATGTGTATGTGTGCCTGAGAATAGATCAATCAGATAAGTAATAATCAATAAATAAACTTTTATTCTTGTCAAAAGGGAGAACATCACTACACAAAAATAAAAATCATTTCCAGAACTACTTTGGTGATAATTTTTTTCAAAGCTAAAGATATTATAAGTTGCTAAATTAGGTATAAATATTATAGACAGTCAAACAGGGTGAGGCCTTCAAGAGAGTCAGTGCATAAAATGAGAACTCATCACAGCTGCGGCTGGAGGTGCATCTGTCAAAGGTGAAGCCTCAAGATAAACAAGGGATGACCAGGCCTACATACCTCCCCCAGGGATAAGCGGTAACTTGAGCTTATACTGGAATTGATATCACCTGATACCCTAAAGTCCTGATAGACATCAATCACCCCGGTAGGTAAGCAAAGCATCCAGACCCATCCCTTCCCCAAAAATGCCTTTATCCTTTTCACGTACCTTTGCTATGTGAACTGCTTCCCTATTGGATCAGTATTAGTTAAGTGGGTATACTTGTAATCTGGCTGAATATAGTTTGACCTACATTGTACTCATGCTGTCATTTTGCAGCCACCTTGTGATTTTGTTCTATGAAACATTCCTAGAGAAGTGGCCTCTGTAGCAACCCACTTTCAGATCCCTTCCTGCCTCTCAGGAGCTCTCTCCATAGTTTCCCTACTCTTAACTTCCATTGTTCCTTTGAAGTCGTGCTTCAATTTCAGGGAACGCAAACTTGGCTTCTCTGACATCTAACTGGTTGGGAGTTATATTTCCCTTATATCAAAAGGAATATAGGCTAGGTTGGCGTAAGGCTTATTTGTGTGGAATGTAGTGGGAGAGACTATATGTTTGGGAAAAAAGAGTGGAGTGTGTGGAAGTTGTACTTTCTTTTCAGTTTAGCAGTAAAGTTAAATTTCTCAAAAAAAGGCTTAAATCACAAACCCAAAAACAAGTGATAATTGGGGAGAAATGTCTGGGAAGTACAAATTTTTAACAATTTTTATGGAACTTCAAGTAATAAAAGAACATTACACCCAAATCTATGATCACTTGTATACTACCAAAGATATTTTGGTTCATAAAGCTTTAGTCAAACCCTGAACCAACTCAAGCCCGTGTGGTTTGTAAAATGGAGTTTAACAAGAACCCTGGTGTGTCAGTTTAATAAGAATCCCCCACATGATTTCTGATCGTCCTTGGTATCTTATCAGGTTTCTCTTCCCGGCTGTCTTCAGCAAGAATGCGGCTATGTCTGTGTAGTGGGAATCCTGCCTTACCCCTAAACTTCCTCCTAGTTATTTCCCATCCACTAACCCTTACCTCATTCCTTGGCCTGCTGATCATGCTGTGTAGAAAACTGAGCTCAGTCCCTCTTTCCTTTGCAAATTCCCATCTATCACGATGTCTCAAGAAAGGTCTGTCTCATTATTTTAACAGATTATATTTTAGTAATTTTTAAAACACTATTATCGACTCAATGCCCTGATCAAATACTATATTGTGTAAATAATTCAGAATTATTTTATCCATGTACATACAGATACAGTATGTGGAAAATTACTGGAAAGGAATAGTTACCTCTCACAGAGAACATTTTAAAAGTTTTTGACATTTGTTGGAAAATAAGTTTAGATATACTTGTGAGAAGGATAGAGGAGAATTTCTAGTTATGCTGCATTTGCCAATAGTCCTTTTAAAATTTCCTCCAATTAACTGGATTTAGTCTCTTTATAAAGCCATATTGGAAGCGTCTGAATCTCATGGCTTAATCTTATCTCCAGAGTCTTGTTATTCTCTTTTAAAACATCTTCCTTGAGTGAATTCCCATAAAATAACTTTTTACCTTTTTCTCTATACATTCATTACTGATCTTTAAATTAGTGCTCCTAAGAAACGGACCAGCTGTTCAATTTAGCAATATAAACAGCTTTGACAAGTTATAAAACTCATCCTAAAACCATGCTGTATAAAACAGTGTACTACCTAAGTGCTTAGCCAGTAGCTAAAGCTTTCCTGAACTTTGAAGCTTTTCCTGAGGAAACAGCTATGAATTTATATTCCAAGAAAATATATGTGAACGTGAGGCTTCCCAGAGAACAGACTCCACAGGAACCAGAGACGTGTTCCCCACAGTGGTTGCTGCAGACAAAGCCGAAGAGCATTTCCCAGGGGTTGCCATGGTTTCCTCCATTATGCAGATGAGAACGCAATTATAATTGGCAAGTAGAAATTGGTATCCTTTCTTATATTTTATTCTAATGGAGTTGTATAATTGAACTTACTTCATCAGCTGGCTGTGCTTAAGATTGCTTTGTGACAGACAAGATGGGAAGATGCATTCCTATTTCATTAGTTTTCCTCAGTCTATATTCATATCTGATATTTCAGTTATCAACTCTAATGCTTTTTTGGATGACTGAAATATTGAACATGTTTAAATTCTCATTTACTCTGAAGAATATTTGCTGATGTAATCATTTAATCAAAATCAAATTTGGATCTAAATTACCTAAATTATAAGAATAATTAAGCACACTTGAGAATGTAATCTATATTAAGATGAAATGAAGATCTATTTCTGTGACTATTCATATATTTTGCTCTTCATATGAGAAAAACTAAAAACCAGTGATTTTTAATCAAGGAATAAGAGCAACTTAGGATTTGACTGTTTTTTGTGGGTATATAATTTAAATTAGGTATAACATCAGAAAATGAACATATAAAATAGAATAAATGTACATATTTTCATGCATTAAAAATATTTGGCTTGAGAATTTGAATTATAGAGAAAAAGCATGAAGACCCATAACAGATGTTGAGAAAAAATTAAGATAGGCAAATGTGAAATTCCTAGTGGTGAATAAAATATAACAGCACATAAATCATATATCAATAACATCTCTTAATTTATGTTTTCTATTGATTGTATACAAAGTATTAACAATCTAATGCATGTAAGACATACTAACTGCTTCACTCCTTCAATGTGATATTTTAAACTTTTGGGCCTAGTTTATTTCACTTAAGATCATGATCTCCAGGTGCATCAATATGCCTAAAAATGCTTCCAGTTTATCCTTTTCTATGGCAGGTAGTACTCCATTATATATAAATACCACATTTTCTTTATCCATTCATCTTTTAGTGGGCATACAGGCTGCTTCCAAAATTTAGCTATTGTGAATGTGCTGCTATAAACACTGGTAGGCATGTGCAATGTCACTGTAATATGCCTTTAACTCTCTTGGGTTTTTTTGTTTTTGTTTTTGTTTTGTTTTGTTTTTTCTCCAGTACTGGGAACCGAACTCACGATCTTGCGCTTGCCAGGCAGACTCTTTGCCACTGAGCTAAATCCCCAGCCCCGTGTCTTTAACTCTTTTGGAGTGATATATAGGAGGAGAATAGCTGGGTTAAATGGAACCTCTAGTTTTAGTTTTTTGAGGAATCTTCATACTGATTTCCATAGTGATTGTACTAATTTTCATTCCCACCAACAATGGAGAAAAGCTCCTTTTTCCCAAATCCATACCAGCATTTGTTATTGGTTGCTTTCTTTTTTTGGAGTGAGATGAAATCTCAGTGTTGTTTTCATTTGCAATTCTCAAATAGCCAGCAACGTTGAGCATTCTTTCATGTATGCATTGTCCATTGGTAATTCTTCATCTGAGAAGTATTTATTCATTTCAGATGCCCATTTTTGGATTTGACCTTTAAATTTGAAGGGTCTAGCTTTTCTGAGTAACTTATATATTCTTTTTTTTATTTTAAAAATAAAAGGAGGAAAACATTAACAGACAGGCAACATTTTACAAAATAGCAAAAGAACAGTGCAGATAATACAGAGTTACAAACAAAGTGGTAGGAAATTAACAATGCTTGTTGTATTACATACTGATACCTTCAAAGTGGTTTCTCATGAAAACAGATAGAGACATGCAATATTGATCAATCAAGGACTTATTGACTGTTTCTTCCAGCAAAGAAATAGAAGACAGTAGAACAACTATGTTAACTATCCTGTACATACATACATACAAAATTTCTCCTTCTTTCCCTTCTCTTTTCCCACATCCCAGTTGCCCTTTACCCTTGAGTGTTTTTCTATCATTTCACAATGTCTATCATACCTCCTAGTTTAAATTAATTCTTTCAGGTTTTACACTAGTGAAATAATGCAGTGCTTGCACATGCAGGTCTGATTTATATCACTTATGAGTATGGTCTCTAGTTGTGACCATTTACCTATAAAGGCCTCAAGTTTATCTTTTTTTGTAGCTGAGTAATATGTCAGTCCTCTGTCTGAGCAGTCCCTGGCATCTTTTCCCATTCTGTAGGTTATCTCTTCACTCTGCTGGTGGTTCTCTTTGCTGTGCATTGTCATCCTGGTCAGTGCCACCCGGCTGTGTCTCCAGATAGTGTACAAATGGAAGGGAACCAACTGCATGCAGAGGGATAAATGCACGCGAGTGCCACTTTTGATGGCCACACTCGCTTTGTACCAACCCACTTCTATGAAGACTAGTCCAGTCTCACGGGACATGACTGACTCTGAGACAGCCATGGTCCATCCATGATGCTGGCTCCAAATTACCTAACTACCTTGCACTCGACTCTACTTCATACGGGTTACCCCACCAACCACAAACCTTTGGGGACCAAACATAAATAAACCACACTAGTTACCAACGTAAAATTATTGAACAGGAACATCAGACTTTCAGTCCTTTCCTGAAAATACTTGTGAACAAATTCATTTTTTCTTATTAAATATTTGAAGCTACTGAATGAAATGCTATCAAACAAAATCTGAAAAGTTGCTTCAGGTAGGCAGAGTTATAAGTAACAAGTTAAACCATGAAGAATTGTCTGTTGTATTTTTGTCTTTCCTTTAGAATAAACAACAGAAGCTCATGGAAGCATTGGCCATATTAGGGGAGTCAGTATGAAAGGTGAAAATATTGCAGTTGAGAATTAGTATTTAGGGGCTGGGGATTTAGCTTGGCGGCACAGTGCCTGCCTGGCAAGCACAAGGTAGTGAGTTCAGTTCCCGGTACCAAAAAAAAACCCAAAAGAAGGAAAAAAAAAAAAAAAGAAAGAGAGAGAATTAGCATTTCACCTCAGGTACTGTCCCAATGGAAAAAGTCCTTACACTACAGTGTTTATAATATTATGGACATTATATTTCAATAAAGGTAATAAAAAACAGAATTGAGTTACATGTGTCACAATTGTGATGAACTAGAAATCCTGTCAGATAAAATTGGTGCAAAGTATATGGGCGATATTCGTGGAACATGTGAATATGGCAATAAGCCTGAACTTGCTCTGGTTGAAAAAACATAGATTTATATTTTCAAATAAATATTTATTAGAGTTCTTCAGAGGAACAAAATCAGTACAATATTTGCATTTGTACGAGGGAATTTATTTGCTAAGGAGACATGCTCCAGAAAGCCAGAGAGCCAGTAACTGCTCAGTCCAAAAAGTTAGAAGCCACAGATCAAGTGGATCGAGAACGCATTCCTAATTGGAGACTCAAGGCCTGGAAACTCCCTGGAAAGTAACTGGATGAGTCCACTCACACTGAAAGCCCGAAGAAATCCGAGTCTGATGTCCATCAGCAATGGCAAGAGCCAAACACGCACCTGCTCAAGAGGAGTAGAGCTTTTCAAATGTAGGCCAATTTTCTCTGCTTCCTCTTTCATTTCATCCAGGATCCAAGCCTACTAGGTGATGCTACCCACCCTCAGAATGTGTTTTCCTCTCTCATTTGCTGATCTATACACCAGTCATCTCAAACTTCCACAAATGTGTCTTGAAGTGTGCTTTATCAATCTGATAGGTGTCTTTTAATCCAAAGAAGTTGACAGACCTCATTAAAAGTCACAAAGTCTAATGAAAAAAATGGAATCAAATTACTAAGAGATGTATATTTGATCCAAAAGATTAAAATCCTACATAAAATTAGTCTGATTTGGGATGCCTTCACATAATAGTATTTTACCTTCTGCTAGTAAGTCTAACGATCTAAAATTCAGTGAAGATTCATGAAAATTAAAAAGTGATTATTAGTTACATTTATTCATAAACCTGAGTTTTTGTTTTATAAAAATTAAGTCATTTTATAGTTTGTAATTGTTTTGAAAGGATGCTTCCATATTGTTACTGGAATTTTCTGTATAAGGAAATTTAAGAGATGATTGTGGAAAATAGTAGAAAAGTTCTAGACTAATATAACTCTTAAGCCTGTTCACACTCAGAAACACCATGGAATTAAAGAATGGAAAGAATAAAGGATCTGTTTTATTTACCTTAAAATGTTTATTAGAATCTTGTTTTAATTACTTAAATCATCTTTTCATTTGTGCATTTTCTCTTTGATGTGACTCTTGTGCGTTTCAGAAATGAGAAGAACTTATTCCTGGATGTAATGTAAGACATGCGTACAGGACTTGTAAGTTTCCCAAATTTAACTCCAATAAAAGTATGACTACATGGGGGGAAAGCAGCTAATTTTCCAGATAGTTGGATGACAGCCAAAAACATTTTATAATGAAGTGGAATATAGTCTTTGGCATAATATGGGAAGCAAGTATTCTTTAGTGGGTTGTAAAATTAAAGGTATTTGACACCAGTGTCCCACTGATCATTCATACTTAATTGTATTGATTGAAAATAATACAAAAAAAATTTCTTAAAGGAAGAGTGAAAACATTCTCTACATTCAGAATTATCTTTCTGAACTCAGGAATAGTATAAAGAACTCCAGAGGATGAAAAGACAAGGGCTAAAATCAAGAAAATTGAAGTTTTATGTGCAAGAACACAATAAATCATCTTATGAAAACCAAAAAGTACCTTTGATGTTAACAACCTTTTCAGGATACAATACAGTTCCAGTTCCAACCTTCAAAAATTTTTCTTACATTATTTATTAAGTTATTTAAATAGTTTACCTTGGAAATTGTTGCAATGCTTGCTCTGAAAATCATCTACTCTTTTTTTAGAATTACTGTATAAAACACCAAATATTCTTTACATCATAGAACAGATATTCAGATATAAATGAAATATTTGTATTGATTTAAATATTTTGAATAGAAAATTTTAGAGACCTTCTATGCTAATTTAACTTTGGACACAGCCCAGGGTTAATGGATGTCTTTTTAAAAATGAAATTGATAAATCTACTTGCATCCAGGTAAACAGCTAAGGAAATGTATTTTTAAGGAGTTCAGATAATTTTTAGAACTGCAAAGCAGTAAGCACAAAGGAGACATCTCAAGGTGTCTGTAATTGGGCAGCCATCAGGAAGTTAAATAAAAACTCTTTTAATTTATTTTCTTTTTAAAGTTCACTGCATTAGCCAGTAATTCTCAATCTCCCTTCCAACACCCCAATACCTCCTGTAGCGTTTTCAAACACTTCTATCTAACAGCCATCCACCTCTTGTTCCCCAACAATTCTGCCCATTTGTTTCCCTAGATGCTTAAAGCAGTCTCTGGTATTTTCCTAACCTTTTTATGCTCATTGTAATTTATTTTTGCAAATACATAATGAAATTATCATGTAAATTGACAAAGTAAAATAACAGTGACAAAGGCCTTTTCTACAAGACAATTTTCAAGCTTTGGAATCATTTGGCAAAGACGTTAAAATCTTCAAGTTAAACTAAATATGGATATGGAACCACAAAAGATGGGAGAAAATACTTTCAAAATAGAAAAATTCATTAAATTTATTGCGCAAGAATATTTAAGTTATTAGCACCTAAAACAATTCAAGAGATAGAGGAAGTGAGGACGGGAAGGAGAGGAACTAGAAGGAAAGGGGAAGTAAAAAGAGTTAAGATGTGTTATGTACATGTAACTCCCCCCCGTGATGAATGTAATCAACATATAATGCAGACATGTACTAATACAAAAAATTAAAACTAAGTTACGTGTATTATGTATATAGTTTCTGCAAGCCATAAGACAAACTCCATTCAGGAGACCCATACTCACAGGTGCTGGAGGTGCAATGGTAAACAAAGCTAACTACATTTCCCCCTTCACAGAGGATTCCTTTGAGTTATTGGAAATGCTGTAGGGAAAACTGACTGGGGAAGTTCATTTTCAACTCAGTGAGACATCACTGACCAAATGGGAGGTCTGGCTACCCAGTTTTCTTTGTGGACAAGAAGTCTGAATATCTTAAGTCTTTAGAGACTTTTAGTATGTTTTTAGAAAACAAAAACAGTAAGAGCTTGGGCTACAAAATTATTTACCCTTGCTCTGATTAATTCGCAGCATAACCACAGAGAAAAGAATCCATTTAGCTCAGGAGCTCAGTTTAAGGACGATGTTTCCCTTTGGAAGGTTGCATGGGTCCAAGAGAAAGTGTTCTCCAATCTGCTACAGTCTAATGGGTTGTCTGTCTAGAGTAATTCTTTTGAATGAGTGAGTACACTCCCTTTCTGTGTGATAAGTGGTTGAAGATTTACAAGTTTGTATTTTCACTTCATATTTTGTGTCACCACAAGTGCCAAGAAAGTCACTATTCTGTTATGACAATTTTTGTTTGCATTAATCTCTATTACTCAGATCTTAATAGTGTATTATGTGTGTTTCCTTGATAAGAAATACAATACAGTGCTCCTTCATGACTACCATTCTGAATATGCTGCTGCTACAGATGACTAAATGGTTCACTCGTTCACAGGCTTTCACTGGGGACCTGCATATGTCAGATAAAAATAGCAGCTGCTCACAGATGAGCAAATTACTAGGCAATTTTCCTGAGTTCATGAAGCTTGCACTTTAGCTTATATATGTATTGATTTCGTTTTTACTTCATAAAAATACCCTTTATGAGCTTCACCCTAGACCTATAAGAATTTTTCTATGGTTCATAACTGAGAAATGACCCTGTAGTCTACATGCAAACAGTTCTAGAGATGTAACTGTACAGAGATCCCTACCTTTTGTAGGGATAACATTTTTTCCAGAATAATGAAAAAAGATAGCAATAATGATCAAAATAAATGTTGATTAGAGCATTCATAGTGTGATTGATTGTTCTATTAAAATTGACTTTATATATAAGTACATATATATGGGGAAAAACACAATGAAAGTCATCCAAGTGTATTTAAACTCTCACTATGATTAAGCAATATGAATCAACACAATTTCCTCTCCCTAAGAATGAATATAAGTTAGATCTGAGGCTGCAATATTTTCTCTGCGTATAAGAACTTTGTGTGTGTGTGTGTGTGTGTGTGTGTGTGTGTGTGTGTGGAAGACTATAGTAAATTTGGTAACAATAAAAGAATTTTAAAATCCTCACCTTGGCATGGTAGTGCACACCTGTAACCTCAGAACTCGGAAAGCTGAGGCAGGAGGATCACTTTGAGTTTGAGGCCAGCCTGGGATACAAAGTGAGTTTAAGGCCAGCCTGAACTGCATAGTGAAACTGTGTCTCAAAATGAGAAAAAAAAAAAAGAATTAATTAATTAATTTAATTAAATACTCTAAGATTTAGTTGAAAACTTTATAGACATTTTGTGAGGGCACTCTGGTAAAGTAACCTGCAGTGACTGCGATGCTTAGAGAGGCCTTAGTGAAACATAACAAATTAGTAGACTGATATCTTCCTTCAGATGTGAATTTTGAGTAGAGCTGCACTTGGAATATGTGGCATTCACAAGTCAGTTTCCTGGACATCTAATGTTTATCTGACTGCAAGAGCAAATGACACAAGGCAGAAAGTCACTGTTCTCAGAGAGCACAAGAAGGGACAAGGCCTGGGCTTCTGAGATAAGCTTCACTTGCTTGTAAGTTTTTTAACTCAAGCCTACACTATCAGCTAGACAACATTTGGGTTTAAACTTACCCTTCACTCCTGAGGAGTGTAGCAGCTCTGACCTAGAATAACAAGACATATGACTGCCAGGTAAATGAGAACTTTCAGGATGTGGACCACACATTATGACCTCTTACTTTCCTTCTTCCTGGCTCTTTTATAAAAGCTTCTACTCTTTCTCATGAGCAGATTGCATCATGCAGATCTTGTGAACTTGTAATGAAATGCACTAACTAGCTTATTTACTATTTAGTGTCTTACTGCTAGGAAGATTCTATTTGACAGGCATTTTAGCTGAAAATAAGAATAGAGATGACAATCTTGCAAAAGTAGCTGTTAAAATAAAACGTGTTTAACTTGTCAAGAATAGAAAATTAATAGTTGTATTTCTATTCCTAAACTCCAGCTATGTTTAAACTCTTCAATGAACTTCTCTTATATCTCTTCTACCCAACCACCCCAGTTACATAATAAGTCATTTTTCTCTCTTTCCTCATCATTTACTGATAGTACTTTTTTTTTTTTTTTTTTTTTTTTTTTTTTTTACTTGTTAGTATCTTCAATTGTTTGATCCAGCTTACATTCTTATGTCTAGTGGACTGAGCTATATCCACAGCCCCACTGTTTTGTTTCTTGTCCCCAGTTAAGCTAAAGAATAGCATACATGCTAACATTAAGAAATAAGAAACTATT